>NC_135720.1:38022346-38351622 GCF_964656455.1 Halichoerus grypus
TTATAATTCTCTTCTTTCTAAAATTTCCAAAATACTGTTGCTTTTAGATTGGACACGAAAGAAAAAGATTTTTTTTCTTTTTTTAAGAATGAAATAGTTTCATCCTAATGAACAGAGAAATAGGCTTGGTGTTAATAGGTGTTATTTGCATGTACACTTGTGACAGTTAAGGTAAGCAAATTTTCCTATTTGTGTTATAATTCAATTTAAGAAACATTTTCTGAATGTCTGTTAGGTCCTATGTCAAGTTCTGGAAAATTCAGTTTACTAATTTGTTCAATAGAAAAAATAATCCATTCCCCCAATTTTCCTTTATTATTAACTTTAAAACATCTGTGGAACACTTTAAACTGTCGAGAGCATATCTTGCCTGTATATGGAAACCCAGTTCCTAGCATTCGACACATATTTACTTTTCAACAAAACATTTTTAAAGGACAGAAACAATGACAAAATACTCTTCTATAGTGACTTCTATAGCATTATATGGAACTACGGTTCTGAAATTATGGGCCAAGTTGCCCTAAGGCACAGCAACAACCTCCTACGGGCACCGTGGAATATTTAAAATTCTTGGGGCACCTAGCTGGCTCAGTTGGTGGAGCATGTGACTCTTGATCCCAGGGTCATGAGTTCGAACCCCACATTGGGGGTAGAGATTACTTAAAAAAATAAAGTAAGGGGTGCCTGGGTGGCTCAGTCGTTAAGCATCTGCCTTTGGCTCAGGTCTTGATCCCATGGTCCTGGGATCGAGTCCCACATCGGGCTCCCCGCTCGGCGGGAAGCCTGCTTCTCCCTCTCCCACTCCCCCTGCTTGTGTTCCCTCTCTCACCGTGTCTCTCTCTGTCAAATAAATAAAGAAAATCTTTAAAAAAAAATTAATTAATTAAAAATAAATAAATAAATAAAGTAAAATAAAATTCTTCAGGGAATCACAGTATCGCCTCTTGGACACCATGCAAATTACTACTGTTAAGTCGTTTGGACCTAATTATTATTAAGGATTTCTTTTTGCCTAAA
The DNA here is from genome assembly GCF_964656455.1 of Halichoerus grypus. Taxonomy (NCBI): domain Eukaryota; kingdom Metazoa; phylum Chordata; class Mammalia; order Carnivora; family Phocidae; genus Halichoerus; species Halichoerus grypus. Next base: position 38,023,367 of record NC_135720.1, read on the forward strand.
AAGCACCGTGAAAAATAACTGAGACACACTGGTGCCATAAGCTGAGAAAGCTTGGAAGCTCAGATTGAAAACTTTAGGCACGGAGCAGAAAACAACAGGATAAGCACCTTAAGCTCTTAGAAACTTAAACTTTAAATTTACAAGACATTTATGTAGTAAAGGATTAAGCTTGCCTAAAGAAAAGTCCTTGCCCCCAGCTCCTAGGAGTGACCTTCCTGTGCTGCCTGCAGGAGATGAGTCTCTTTGTTTACCTGGAGTCCTTAGGTCATGCCGCATAGTCTACATGAACCGTGTTATTTATGGTGGAGGTCTTGGGTCATGTAATATCAATTTGACCTCTGGAGGGACTGGGAACTAAGGTTAATCACATGGGTGGTTAGCCATGTGTACATCGCTGACTTCCAGTAAAAACCCTGGACACCAAGGCTTGGTGAGCTTCCGCGGTTGGCACTATTCCATTTATGTTGTCACACATGGTTGCTGGGAGAAATAAGCACCATTCACACAATTCCCCTGGTAGGGGACAGCTGGTGGCTTCATGCCTGGTCTCTCCTGAAGTGTGGTAGTATAGGTTTGCCTGTTGCTGATTATAATCTGTGTCCTTTTGCTCTAATAAACCTGTACTGTGAGTAGACATGTTTGCTGGGTTTTGGAAGTCCTTCTAGAGAATCAGTGAAACTGAAGGTGGTCTTGAGAACTTCCTGAACTACACCACTACAAAAATGGAAGTTCATGAACTTTTATAGGTTCTCATTTTCCTTGTTTTCTCAAGGAGAAAGATGTCATTGAGCAGGTATAGTATCAATTAATGTAAGAATAAGACAAGTTTAATTTGAAAAAAGAGAAATGGGGGCACCTGGGTGGCTCAGTCGGTTAAGCATCTGGCTTCAGCTCAGGTCATGATTTTGGGGTCCTGGGATCGAACCCCATGTCCGGCTCTGTGCTCCATGGGGAGTCTGCTTCTCCATCTCCTTCTGTCCCTTTCCCTTCTCCCCTCTCCTCACTCATGCTGTCTCTCTCTCTCAAATAAGTAAATAAAATCTTTAATAAATAAAAGATTTATAAAAAAAGAGAAATGTATTACCTTCTTCTTGTCACACAAGAAAGTTGATTTCCTTAGATAATAGAGATAAGTAACGAGCCCTTTTGATTTGCGGGCTAGTTGAAATTGGCTTTGACATTTTGCTTGCAAAATCTAGCAAAGGATTAAATTATTCTGAAACTTTTTAAGCTGACAGCTTAAGCCATTCAGTTATATTTACTTTTAAATTATGGAAAATAATTATCTATTTATTTCTTAACACACTTGCTACCAGGTTGGAATGGGAGAATCCAGCTGCCTTTGGGGGCTCCTAAATACCACAAGCTGTTTCTCAAACATTGTGGAATCAATAAAGCTCAAAATATTTTCTCAAATACTTTAAAAAAATTTCTCAATATGCAAGTATCTTAAAAAGCTTTTTATTCACATGTTGCTAACTCATTTACATTTTTTCTTTATAAGACTTTGGAATTGTTATTATGAGCTTTATGAGAATGATTTTATTTCCATAAAATCCATAGTTATATAATGGGAAAGCTCCAGACTGAGAAAAGTTATATTTGTTTCTTAGTCCTATTTTGCCATTGTCTATTTCTAAGCCTCAGTTTTTACTTCTGTGAAATGGGCAGATTGAACTGGATGACTCTAAATTTCATTTCAATACTAAAGTTAGCATTTTTCAATTTAACCAATAGATATTTTTTTTTTTTTTAAAGATTTTATTTATTTATTTGAGAGAGAGAGAGAGCACAAGAGGGCGGAGCAGGAGAGGGAGAAGCAGACTCCCTGCTGAGCAGGGAGCCCGATGCGGGACTCGATCCTGGGACTCCAGGATCATGACCTGAGCCGAAGGCAGTCGCTTAACCAACTGAGCCACCCAGGCGCCCCTCAATTTAACCAATAGATATTAATCCTTACCTTGTGCACATTGTTGTGAAATAGCTAGGCGAACAGTTATAAATGATGAATATAACTCAATCCATGCCCTGAAGAATCTCTCAATTAAAGAGAGAAGACAGATGTCTAACTACAATATCAGGCAGATTTTGGTAGGTGTGATTGTAGAACTATAAATTCAGGAGTATCGGGGCTGCAATGCGGGGAGTTTCTGCCTTGGTGGATCACAAAATGTTTCATGGAGGGCCTGGAAGATGAGTTATATTTTTACAGATGGAGAAGGTGGTAAGGATAGTAAATGTTTCAGTAGAAGGAACTATATGAGCAAGCACATGACGACAGAACACATGAGGGTACCTTGAGGGGCAACTGGTGGTCCTGGTGTCTGATCCTATGAGGCACGTAGAAACAGGACAGGAGATGAGGCAGGAAAGATAAGCTGATCCAAAATTGTTTAGCGACTTTGCATTGGATAGTTCCACCTGTCCTTTCAAATCCCCTTCTGCCTTTGTGTTCTCTCTGCCCCTGGTGGCTGATGCATAAGGACACTTATCAGTGGCCTCAATTGCTCTCTGCTTTCCAGTAAAGTTCAGCCAAGGGAAGGCACTAGCAAGCGATCAGAGGGTTGGAGTGTTTCTTTTTCTGGCTCCCAATCTGCGAGGTCCCTGTAGGTTTGTACCCCTCTATCGAACGTCATAAGTGCTATCATCTCTGGGTTCTGAGAGTTTCTCCCTTAAGGCCAAAGGGAGGTGTATTAGTTTCATAGGGCTACTGTAACAAAATACTGCAAACTTCGTGGCTTAAAATAACAAACATTTATTGCCCTAAGTTCTGGAGGTTAAAAGTCTGAAATCAAGGTGTCATCAGGGCTGTGCTCCCCCTGAAATCTGTAGGGGAGACTCCTTCCTTGCCTCTTCTAGCTTTACAAGCAATCCCTGACATTCCTTGGCTTGTAGAAGCATCACTTCAATCTTTGTCTCTGTTGTCACATGGCCCATCTTCTCCCCGTGTCTCTCTCTATGTCTATTCTCTTCCTAGAGGGACATCAGTCATAATGGATTATGGGCCTCTCCCACTCCAGGATGACCTTATATTAACTAATTACTTTTGCAATGATCCTATTTCCAAACACAGCATTCCAAATACTGGGGGTTGGGGCCTCACGTATCTGTTTGGGGGACATAATTCAACTAATACTGAGATGTAAGGCTTTCCACAGCTGCTAATCCCAGGGTACTGTGCTATCTCTTACGCAAGTCCTAAACTCTGTCCACACCTTTGTAATTGGTTCCATTACTAAGCCCTCCTCATGTTACCCAGTTTGTGCCATCTGTTTTCTTTAGAGATTCTGATTATGTAGATGTAGATTAGAGTGTCTTGACAATGATTTGATTAGGTATTGTGTTTTGTTTTAGATAGTGGGATATATTTAATAGGAGACTAATGATCAGTTCTAGGTTTAAGAAAACTAGATAAAGTGGCAAAGTAAAATATGCATTAGAGGAAAGAGACACAGGAGGCGAGCCTATTGTTACACTGTCATGTTGAGATATGACGAGGTCTAAAGTGGGAAGGAACACCAGTGGCTTCCTATATTCCAGAGTAAAATCCAAAGTCTTCCTTAAAGCCATTCATATAGTTCCCCCTTTTCTCACACTACCCCTGCCCCCCATCTTCCCCTCACTCACTACACAGACTCTCACTGGCCCTTTGCTCTTCCTCAAATGTCCCAATCATACGCTTACCCCATGGCTTTGATTCACGTTCCCTCTGCTGGGGATGTTCTTGCTCCTTGTCATATGCATGGTCCCCTCTCACTTTCTTCTGGTCTCTGTTCAAAATGTTCCTTTGTCATTGAGGCCTTCCTTAACCAACCTCAAAAAAATATCACCACCTTCATATACTTCATCCCCAGTCATCTCTAGCTCCTTACTCTCTTTTGTTTTCCTCATAGTACTCATCAAATGACATAATATATGTTTATTTCTTTATTTCTTAATTGTCTCCCTGCTTTCTTAGATTTTAAGTTCCACAAAAGCAGAGTATTTTTTTTTCTGTCTGCTATTCTGCCCCCAGTGGATAGAACTGTGCCTGGCACATAGTAGGTGCTCATCATTTATTAAATGATAGTCACCATTAGAGATAGAATCTGTGGGGATATGGCAATAGATATAATGTGGTGAAAGGGAACAAAAAAGAATTAAATATGGCTCCAGGTGTTTTTTATTTATTTATTTATTTTCCTGATTTCCTACAGGTAATTTTATGCCTTCTAAAATAGGAAAATTTGCTAGCCTAATTTAGTTATTTTTGCATTTTACATTTCAAAGAAAAAGTTAATCTTTCATTTTCAATGTCATTTTAAAAGTCCTAATGTTAGTCGTAGAGATCAGCAATTCCTATGAGAAACGTGAATAGGTTGTGACTCAAATACATTTTTAAGATGGTGTTTCTTTGACTTGTATTCTGTTATTCTATCAACTGATTCTATTGACACTATTCTGTCTGGGGTTGTGGCTGGGAATTCTAGTGCTTTTTTTCCTCTTTCCCTTAACTTATGATGCCTATGCCTCATCAGTTGACTCAGTGCTTCCTTTTATACATCAAATAGTTAAGTTAGAGAATTAGTCAATGTGTTTAACATGATTATCCAGCTTGTTCTGTGATGCATGATATTTGTTATTTAATTACTTGCTTCCAATTTTAGACATGACTAAGAGATAATGTGAAATCACAACTCAACAATGGTCGATGGCACAGGCTTTCCAATACCCAAGAAACCGTCCAGCGTCATGCCGGCACTTCTCAAAATGACGTCTGTGGATGAAATTCTACAGGCATATGGGGACACAATCTGCTGACCTCTAGTTGTCAGAGTGAGTCATGGATTTGCAAAACCTCTCAGACCCTGTGCTTCAGAGAGGACTTATGTTATTATTTTAAGAATAGAATAATCCTTTTACATTCATATGGAAAATGAAGTAATAAAATTAGGATATTTTTTAATGTTACCAGTGATAAGTAACTGTCAATGAACTTGAATCAAACAAGACTTGACTCTTGGGAAACTACTTTCTTTGTTTCCCCCAGAAAATATGATTAGTAAAGTATCTGAAGTCTAGATATAATTGTTATTATTTATGTTCATTAAAATGCCACAGAGGGGGCACCTGGGTAGCTCAGTCATTAAGCGTCTGCCTTTGGCTCAGGTCATGATCCCAGGGTCCTGGGATCGAGCCCCGCATCGGGCTCCCTGCTCCGCGGGAAGCCTGCTTCTCCCTCTCCCATTCCCCCTGCTTGTGTTCCCTCTCTCGCTGTGTCTCTATCTGTCAAATAAATAAACAAAATCTTTAAAAAAAAAAAAAATGCCACAGAGAAGACTGAGAGTGTATGATCATTCATTTGTTTTATTTACAATACTCACTTGAAAGACTATTCAATGAATGTTAAAAATAGGAACTTAGAAATTCAATTGTTTATTTAAAAATTGTGTTTAAATTATTTTAAAAAGTCAAATTACAGCACATTCCTTGCTAGGGAGGATTATGGCTATTGGTTTCGTGCCATTTTTCTCTAATTCCAAAGCAGCCAGATTAGTTTTGCTAAGATTAGCTTTGGAAAAATATTGCGAAGTAGACAGTCTGTGTTGGTGTTTCCTTTATCTTGCCTGGCTCCATGGTATCATTGCTGGGATCTTATGCTGGTACTTGGAAAACAGTGTCACCCACATATTAATCTGGCTCAGAACTTTCCTCCATTATTCCCTCTATCAAAGCTTACTTTACCTATATCCAATTCCCTTAGGTCTTTGTGCTGCCCTCCAAATGACAATGGGCAATTATTGTCATTAATAATAATACCACACATACCTGTAGTGTGAATTACCGTGTGTTTTCACGTGTATCTTGCCATATGATTCTTCAACATTATACAATAGAATGTCTAATACACAAAGTCAGCATTCTACAGCCCACCACTTGTTTTTTTTACAGCTCCCAAGCTAAGAATAGTTTTTACGTTTTTTAAGAAGCTATCTTAAAAAAGGAAAATGTGAAAGAAAATGCAGCCCACAAAATCTAAAATGTTTACTATTGTCACTTTATAGATAAAGTTTTTCCATCCCTGGATTAGTATTATAATCTTTATTAAAAGATGATTAGATAGAGGCAAAGCTACAGACAGGTGAAGAGCTAGAAGCCCATTGACTTTAAATCTATTTTTAATTAGTGCTCTTGCTTGTGTGCTCTCTCTCTCTCTCTCTCTCTCTCTCTCAATTTCTTTTGCTTAGAAAGGAGTGAGAACAGTTACTCCCTTCTCATTAACCATAGCCTGAGATTCTGTTGACCTCACCCTGCTTACTTACCTGTCTCTTTGAAGCTGTAATAGCAAGAAGGCAGTGAAATAGGTAAACAAGACAAGGGGACAAGAAAGGATAAGACTATGGCAGAGTGGCTCTAACTGTTGGAAATCAATGTTTCCAAAAAAGAATAGGGGTGACACTTCCCCTTGCTTTCCCTGAATTCAAATGTATCTTGAAAGTATGAGCAATTAATAATAAGAAATATGAGAAGTAGTAAGAAGATGAAGAATGAGTACTTATTGGACACTAACTTTGTACCAAGAACTCTATGATGTGCTTTCATAAATACTATATGACTCAATTTTTAATTTATACCAGTATTGTCCTATACATATCAACTACTCAGAAACCCTCTGTGATTCTTAGCAGCTTATGAAATAATATGATCCTAAAGATATCCAACAGAAAGAGTAGATAAGTTAGTAATACGTAGTGATATACTACAGAAGTAAAATCCCTAAGATATGGTCCAAATAACTCTTTTTTAAGTTTTCTTTATTTAAGTAATCTCTACACCCCATGTGGAGCTTGAACTCATGACCCAGAGATCAAGAGTCATGTGTTCTTCCAAATGAGCAGCCAGGCGCCCCTGATCCAGATAGCTCTTATTGGACATGCAACATCAGGAAACTTTGTCTAATTCCCATCAGTGTTAATACTTAAATCACATAGTCATTTGGTCTTTAATTTCTCATTTGCATAATTCGAGGGTTTACCTGGATCACTTGAATTTATTTCATCTCTAAGGGCTGTAAATTTGAAATACTACCACTGGCTAAACTATAGATAATTACATCCTTCCAGGCCCAAAACATACCAACAGTTAAGACAATAAAATGCGGCAAGGGGGTTATATTAGGACGTTGACTCTCCTGAAGGCTATGAAGTGAACTGAGATTAAGTTCAATAGAAAATACAACTGTTTGAAATATTTATCTACTTTCCTTGACATGGTAGGCACTATAATTGAACTATTTCTCTTAGAGACTTGAGAGTTCTATGCGTTTTTAAAATTTCAAAAACTTACATCCAAGTTTTGCTTCTATAGCCATGTGAGTTCCTAGCGGACTGACCCTCTCTTGTATAACAGCCATAAACTCTAAATTAAAAATAAAACCAGAACAAACAACACAAAGACCAAAAAAAAAAAAAAAAAAAACCTACTTGAAATCTCTAGAGTATGAGCCAAAGCAAGCAGATTCTGGAAGAGAATTGGCATTGAAAGAAGGAGCGGGCTCATGATGAATCTCCTGTTTCTATGCCTTAAGCCTAAGGACAGAGCATTGTCTATACTGTACAAGGTGGCAGAAAATCTGTTAGAAAACTCAGAGGTTTGAATGAGCAGAGGACTGTTTAGTGCAATATCAGCTGCCAGAAAGTGAAGGGGAAATCCCAGAAGGAGAGAGCCAGAAGGGTAAGTCTCAAATTCTGTTTAATCATTCCACCAAAATCTCTGGAAGACCCTGAAACACAGATGCATGGGGCAGACACTAAGCAGCCAAGCTAAGGATAAAATGATCAAACTGAGATGGAAACTGCAACAAAGGGCTGCATTTATAGTTTTAATCCAGCCAAGTTAATTACTTGTTAAAACAAAACCAACAAGCAATTAATAAATATCCAAATCCAAATATCTCTAAATATCAACAATTTGGAGTAATATAAAGAATTGAAAATTTCTTCATCATTCCCAATATTCAGAATACAATACAAAATTACTTGACATGAACAACAAGGGAAATATGACCCATTTCAGAAGACAAAACAATCAATAGAGACAAAACACAAGATAATCCAGATGTTAGAATTAACAGACAAGGACTTTAAAGTAGATATTACACTTATGTTCAATGGGATAAAGGAATATCTTCTCATAATGAATTTAGAAAGCTAAGTAAGAGTACAGAAACTATAAAACAGAACCAAATGAAAATTCTAGCTGAAAAAATACAATATCTGAAATTTTAAAATTCCCTGTATTGGCATAACAACAGAATGGAGATGACAGAGAAAAGAGTCAGCAAAACTTGAAGATAGATAAATAAAATTTAATCTATAAAAGAGGGAAAAAATTTGAATAGCAAAAGCCTCTGGTACTTGTGGGACAATAGCAAAATATCTAATTTGCAAGTAACTGAAGTTTCAGGAGAGGAGAAAGGCTTGGAAATGAAAAACATTTAAGGAAATAATATCCTCAAATTCCCCCAATTTAGCAATCAAATATTTCAGCAAACCTTCAGCAAGATAAATAAGAAACAATGCTCATCATAGTAAAATTGCTGAAAACCAAATATAAGAGAAAAATGACATGTTACACACAGAGGAACACTGTTTCAAATAATCACTGACTTATCTGAAACTGTGGAGGCCAAAAGATATTGGAACATCTTTGAAGTTTTAAAACAACAATACAAAACTGTTGATCCAGAATTGTATAGTCATTGAAAATATCCTTCAAGAATAAAGCTTAGGGGTGCCTGGCTGGATCAGTCAGTGGAGCATGTGACTCTTGATCTTGGGTTTGTGAGTTTGAGCCCCACGTTGGGTGGAGAGATTATTCAAAATTTTTAAAATTCTTTAAAAAGAAGAATAAAGGCTAAATCAGAACATTTCAGATAAAAGAAAAAAAAAGAAATTACTACCAGAAAACCTACTATATTATAAGTGATCATAAAGAAAGTTCTTCAGGCTGAAGAGAACTGATACTAGAAATCAGTCCCTATACTGATGAAGACATTAAGAACTTCAGAAATGTGAAGTGTTATATCATTTAGGTATAGAATATTTTTTCTTTTTATTTCTTTAGACTCATAGAATGTTTAAAGCAAAATTACAAAATTGCTTTCTGGAAAATATCTTTTATTCTGAGTTTATTCTCTTTTTCATTTTTAGCTTTAAAGTGTCCTATCTTATAAGACAAGAGTGTCCACCTTCACCATTTCTATTCATTATTATATAGGAAGTCTTAGCTAGTTCAATAAGAAAAGGAAGAAATATTAGGGGAAAAGAAGTTAGTTTGTCTTTATTCACAACTAACACAATAGTTTACAAAGAAAATCCTACAAAATCAACAAAGAACTTTTAGAAGTAATGAACATATATAACAATATGATAGGATACAAAATTACTATGTAAAAATCTATTGTGTTTTATATATTAGCAGCAATTAGAAAATGAAATTTAAAAATAATTTTAAATAGTGTCAAAAACATAAAATACTTGGCAGTAAATTTAACAAAAAATGTCAAAGACCACTACATTGAAAATTACAAAAACTAATTAAATGGAGAGCTATACCATGTTCATGGGCTCTAAGGTGCTGTATTTTTGAGAATTTAATTCTCCTCAATAGATCTATAGATTTAATATGATTTTAATCATAACCCAATGGGGTTTTTTTGTTTTTTGGTAAAAATTAACAAATTGATTAAAAAATGTATATGGAAATGCAAAGGGCCTGAATATGCAAAGCAATCTTGGAAAAGAAAAACAAAGATGAAGGACACATATTACCCGATTTCATGATTCACATAACTACATGATTCTTAATAAATCAAGACCGTATGGTATTCGCGTAAGGATCAACCAATAGAATAATGGAACAGAATGAATACCTCAGAAATAAACCCATGACTTATAGTCATTTGATTTTTTGATAAAAGGCCCAAAACAATATAACAAAGAATAGAAGGTATTTTCATAAATGGTGCTGGAATAACTGAAATATTCGTTTGGAAAAAAATAAGCCCTGATCCCTACTTTCATACCATACATAATAATTTACTGGAGATTGCTCTTAAGCCTAACTCTAAAAACCTTAATCATTGGGCTTTCAAGGAAATCATAGGAGAATGTTTTTGTGACTTGAGCAGAGCAACGATACTTAACTTAGCCTCTGTGAAAACATCCTTAGTCTGCAAAGAACACATTTCTCTAGCGACCACTTTCATGTCCCTGGATTCATTGTCTCTGAGTCTTAAATAATAATGGTTAAATATTGACAGATATTGTGTTTTTGCTAGTTATTCAGTTTCTATTGACATGTTCAGTCAATGTGTTTATGTTGTGTAATGAAGTGCCATCAATTTCTTGTTGTGAACAGTTAGAATAAATATTCAAACTCTTATTTTGACAGATTAAGACCCACATGTCTGGTTCTTGTCCACTTTCTCAACTTAATTTCACAATGTTCTCTCCTTTCCACACTATACTCCACACCCATAAGCCTCTATTGTCCCAACAAATACGCCAAGCCTATTCCAACCTCAGGGCTTTTGCACTTACTATTCCTCTGCTTGGAATATACGCCCCCAAATCCCTTCTGTGCATGCCTGTCTCTTGTCCCCGTTCGAGTGTCAGTCCAGATGTAACCTCCTCAGTTACTCTCTGTCACATCAGCCAGTCATTTTCTTCATAGCATTTACTGCCAGATGAAATTATCTTTTTCATTTGTTTCACTAATTTATTCATTGACTTTTCCACTTGAATACAAACTCCAGAATAATTAGGACTGTGTGTATTTTCTTCATTGCTGTAAAACCAGTTCCAGTGCTTAGAAGAGTATCTGACACATAGTAGACCACAAAAAATGTGTAACAGATGACTAAAGATAAGAGAGAATGCTTCCTCCCATCAGTTGTTGATATTTGGACTGATTTTTTGGAGTCCTAAGAACATTTGCAGCCTACAATCTCCTTACCTTTCAAGTTTTAACACCCACTAATCTCTTCAATGAATTCTTACCTCCTCTGCTAGTTCATCCATTGTGATCTCTGGATAATTGTAAATACTTTGAGGTTAGGGTTCTTTTCTTTATTCTCTTTGTAACTTGACACTTTTGTCTTCTCAATAGTGAATATGTGTTAAGCAAGGGGAGATGTCCTCTAGATAGCTGGAAATATGGAGCTAGTCTGCAATAAGGAACACAGCATTCAGATTGGAATTTTCAACCAAGAAATGGAGCTATGGGGCAAAATTCTCATGGACAGTTAAGTTCAGAGGGAAAAGAGCAGAAAATCCAAGCCAGGAACTCAGTGGAAGTAAAGTAGGAGTGGTAAGAAGAAAAATAAAAGCATACCCTACCCATGTAGTGGAGCAGAGAGGGTGAGAGTGGGGAAGTAGGATATAACGGAAGATAGAATTTTAAGGAGTAATTAATAGCAGTGGATTTGGCTAGAAGATATAGTTTCACTAAAACTGTGGGATCAAAACATGATTACAAAGTGTTCTGGAAGAGGGTATTTAGCCATGTTATTTGGCATTTAAAAATCCTTCTTTACTTTCTTAGCAAGCAAAGTATTAAATAAATTACTATGATTAAATGGACCAAATTGTCTGACCTGTTTCTCCAGAAGGAACATCCACACAAATGTATTTCCATTGCCTTAAATTTACTGGTTTCAAATATAATTAAATCTGGATGTTCTCCATTAATCTGCACTTTATTCATTTCCTTTCTTGATAACTTCATACTTTTTAAAATTCTTTCCTTTTGCTATAGTCCTAACTCACACTACTCCTAAAGTTATTTTTAAATGGCCAGTGGCATTGATAGTTTCCTGAGAAATACAGAGCAGATGGCAGAGAGGGCACTTAATAACCATAGAAAAAAAAAAAGGTCAGATACAGTAGATAACATTGCTCCACTCTCAACTTAAGAAGAGAAGAAAGGGGGCTCCTGGGTGGCTCAGTCAGTTAAGCATCAGCTCTTGGTTTCGACCGAGGTCATGATCTCAGGGTCCTGAGATGGAGCCCTACCTGGAGTCTGCTGGAGATTCTCTCCTTCCCTTTCTCCCTTCCCCACTCCCTCCCTCTCTGTCCCACCCCCCCCCCCATACCGATCACAGATGCTCTCTCTTTCTCAGGAAATAAATAAATAAAATCTTAAAAAAAAAGAGAAGAAGGATGTGTCTGCTGAAGAGCTATCCAATGTATGTTGAGCTTCCCTTGGAAAAGTGAGTGGGAGGGGGGCATCATTTTTCAGGAACATTAGATCTTGATATGAGTGTGAAAAAACACACAGAAGCAATTAATTTGTCAATCCAATCAAGTTGGGGTTTAGTGGAAAGGCCATGGGGTAGTGCCAAATTGGTTATATGATTTAGACAAGTCATTTAGCTTTCATGTCTTCTGTTCCCATGTTGAGTGAAGAGGGGTTGGATATGGTAACCTCTAAGGTCTCACTGAGATCTAATATTCTGTGATTCCTAAGAAGAAAGTATAAATATGGCAAAATGGAAAAATCAGCCTGTTGGCTTTTGCATGTAGATACAGTGAATAATTTTTTTAAGGTTTCCACAGTTCTAGGTCCCTTAACCATTTCTTAATTTCTCAGTTATTTTCATTAAGAAATTTTATATTCTCTTTATTGCTGAATAAATAAAACACATAATACACTAAGAAAAATCCCCCAAAACTAAAAAGAAGATAAATGCCAAATAAAATGTTTCCAACTGAGTTCATTCCTGTTATATTTGTTGTTAAAGACCAAAGCTTCATAGTCAAAACAAAAGGGAGAGTTGAGGTAATAATTTTGGTTCCTGTAAGAATAAGAGGAAAAACAATTTCCATGAATGATGTGACATAGTATAGAGAGACACATGTTCCTTCTATGTAGGCCCACAAACCATGAGAGACTGGCCTGCCTTTTCAATTTACTAAGCCCCTCCTCCCCTTTCCCAAGTAGCTGGTAGTTCTTCAACTACTAGTAACATTGACTGTTTTTAACTTATCTTTATTCACTATTTGTAGTTCTCCTATCATAATATTTGGCCATTTTTCTATTTATTGATTTATGTATATTAAAGATATTAACTTGTTGTCTACTATAGATCTATGAATTTGCTTTGTAGATCAGCAATGTAATGATAGCCAAATGCATTTTATTTTAACTGTGTCTTGTTGTTTTTTTAAGTAGTCTCTACACCAGGGGCACCTGGGTGGCTCAGTCGGCTAAGTGACTAACTCTTTATTTCAGCTCAGGTAGTGATCCAGGGTTGTGAAATCAAGCCCTGCATCAGGCTCTACATTGGGTGTGGAGCCTGCTTAAGAGTCTCTCTCTCCCTCTCCTTTTGCCCCTCCCCCCCTTAAAAATTTTTTTAAAGTAGGTGGGCTTGATCTCTGGCCCCCACATCAAGAGTTGCATGCTTCTATGGACTAAACAATCTGGCACTCACATTTTATTTTATTCAACAATGATTTCTTATAGGCACCCATGATTTTACTGGTGAAACAAATCAAATGTCAACCTATAGGTCAGTAGTCATAAGAAATGTCTCTAAAGGTCTCACATGCACTTTCTAACAAGCTATGGTTTTCAGTCTCCCCATTACTAACTTACTCTCTAGAATTATAGCATTGAGCTTCCACCAAAAATCCCACTAAGTTGGCCTCTTCCCAAATAATCATGTTTGATGTATAATACTTACTCTGTGAATGTTTTCCAGCATGCAGGACTTTATCTTTCAAGAATTTAGAAAGGTTAAAAGTGCCAGAATTTTAGCAGGGAATGAAAAAAATAAAGGATATAGGCAATGAGGGCAAAGCAATGGAAGAGACTATTATAGATGGGTTACCTTGACTTTATGTCACCACTAAAATATTTTCCAATAAAATGAAAGCATAGTTTTAGAACCAGAATTGTAGAATCAGAATGAACAGACTTTGCCCAATTTTATGTTCTTTGAAAAAGCTTTTAGAGATAATATGAAATGATAACCTAATTTACTGAGAGCTACTGAGAACCCAATTTACAGAAGGATCCACATAATAAGAATAATATTTTGTTTCATAAAGAGGAAAACACTGGGCAATATTTTTTATGCTATATTGAATTTAGCAATTTACTATTTCCATAGTATTACATAACAATAGGCAGACTAAAACTATACCCAAGAAATTAATTATAACAAATTATTAAATTAACCAACTGTTCATTCTAATATACAAGTGAATGTTAAAATAAATTAAGACTAAGTCACTGTATTATCCAAATTAGATCATGTATAATTCTTAACAGAAAAGCTTATCATCTCTTTTCTTTTTTTTCTTACTTGAAGCCTTATTAAGCAGTGATTTATAAAAAATTCATTTAGAGGAGTAATATTACAAAATCCCATTTAATCATTCAGGATATGAGTTCTACATTATTAATACTTTTAAAATATTCTAGAAGATGATCAAATTAAGGAATTAAGTATGATCAATGGGTATGGATACATGGGATGGGTCAAATTTGTCATTTAATTATATTTTTCTTCTCCTTCAGGCAAAAATTTCAGAATTAGATTAAAAAAAAAAAAAAAAACTTATATGAATAGGTGAAAAAAAACTTCTTTCCTCACCTGACTTCATGTAATCTATTTGTTTCCTAAGGAAATTCACTTTATTCTGCAAAGCTTCTCTGTTAATTATAGTATGAATCTTCAAATAATGGATTAGCAGCTAAATTTTGAAACTTAGTTCTTCATATGAAATAAATCCAAAACTTAAGTTATCATGAATAATAAGGAAAAAACTTGTACTTTATGAACTCACTCCTATTTCTTATGAATAGCTTAATCCCCAGGATGTATAGTGGATGATATCTTTTACATTTCATTTAAAATAATTCAATGTTTTTAAAAGCATCGTTTTGTGGCCAGGTAATGACTGTAAGATTAATCACAATATTAGAAATACCTTTTAGATTAAATTTTTCTCAATTTTTTTTTTTTCTTTAGCACATGTAAACAATTCTGGGGAAGGTCTTGGTGGCCTGGTCCACTGGGGGATTTATCAGAAACTGAAGCTGAGGTAATCTTTTCCAGGTCAAAATCATTTTTGTAAGTAAGTCATTGCTTCACAAATTTTTGTATTTGAGACACCCTTTTGAATACAAGAATGTTGTTGGAAATTTGGAATAATGGAAAGGCTCAAAACAAATTAGCAAAATTTACAATAGAAACATCCTGCATATAACAAGATCCCACAGAGTTCAGAAAAGCATCTATGGAAACCACATTATTTATTTGCTGGCTTTTGGAAATACGCCTTTGAGAAAAATTCGTTTCTGCTCTAAGCTCTGTCATATACTCAGAGCAAATTTCATAGCTATCCTTGTCAATACATGATTTTTCTTTTTTTGTTTTATGACCAATTGTCCTTTTATTGTGAATTACCTTTATTTCCTTTGCCTATTTTTCTACTGGTACCTGCATCTTTTTTTTTCCCTAAGGATGATTGTGTCTTCCGTATGAGACTCAACTCCAGAGTGGTGGGTCTATGTTTATTTAATTCACTTCACAGAAGGCTCAGCACTTACATATTACATACTAACTCACAAAACTTATATATTTTGAATGAATAAACAGTAAATGTTTGAAAATTTTACCCACTGTTGGCAAGATTAATTCAAAACTCAACATCAGAAGCTGATTGGACAGAATTAGAGGAATTGCGCGAAATTTAAATGTCCCCTTCTTAGCCAGCCTTCAGATGTAATGTGAGTAAGGTAACCCACCCAGGAGACTCTATAACTATCACTGGGTACCCATAGTTCAGAAGCATTTAAATAATCCCATGGTTACATGGGAGTGGGGAAAACTCCTTGACAGCCAGACCCCTTGGTGTGTGTCTCAACACATGATTTTTCTTTTAACACCAGTTGGACATTACAATATGCCTCTTATCTTCTCCTTAGTGCCAGATCTGTCTCATTTTGTCAACCTAGTCGTTTAACTGTTCATGCTGTAATATTATTTAGCTTCATTTCTAACAGAAATTTTCCACACTAGAAAAAATTTCACAGTACTGTACAAAACACTGAAGTTTCCAATAACACTGTGGAGCACAGCATGTATGGCTGAGAAATGTTCTTCTAAAATCTAGTCTGCTTATATGTCCATTTCCTTTTCTCCTGACTTATGCTTTTATACTCTAAATTTCCTATTGTTCTGCATCATTTAATATTTTCCAGACATGTAGTGAACTTTGCTTCATTTCCTCTTTTTTGTTGCTGTTGAACAGTTGGCCTTTTTAATTCTCCTTTTTCTAAATCCATTACCAATGACTGCTTTTCTTTGGACTAACTCCAAGTTTTATAGCTGGTTTATAATAGAGGTAGAAGGGAAATTAAGAAATCCTTGGATCTAGGCTCCTGGGGGAGCAGCAGAGATATACATCAGTGTTTGGGGTATGCTCTTCTCTACCATTCTTGACATGGTCTAAAATCTAGACCATCCAAGTGGGTCTGGAGGGAGTGCCATTTTGGGACTGGGAGACTTGGCAGAGGTCCAAAACCACAGTTATTTAGAAGCCTCCCGAGTCATGAGCATGACTCATCATGACAATGAAACTGCTTCACCGTACAAATACCAGTTTGTAGCAGTATCGGGGCTCTAATCCTTTTGCTCAAGCAAGAGCAATATTGTACCTTGCTTGCACTGCCTGTCTGGAAATAACAGTGTGAACAGCTTGTGGTCGGGATGATGGCCAACATTCAACCTTTCTAAAATTGCCAAAGAACTCACTGTTTTTGCACAATTGTGTCTGTGGACCCTCATTTCCATTAGACTGGAGGAACTCCAGGTGTTTGCTTAAGGAAGTCATTGAAATTCAATGCAAATTAAGGCCAGATTTCCAGGAGGAGCAATTCAGCAGTAAGAATTTTCCAAGCACAAGATTTCAAGACACATTATTTAGACGTTCAATATGTGCTTATAGTATGATGAGTTAAAATAAGTTTTAACTTTTACAAATACAACACCTTTTGCAGTTTGAAAGAAGAAACACTTTGGTAGGGGTATATAATACAGCTTAGAAAGAAATTTTTAAGTTCAGGAAAAATTTGTTTATTCAATGGTGATATAATACCATTACATCATTTCGCAGGGACTTGTTCAAGAAGTTAATTTTCCATTGGGAATCTAAAACCAATATATTGGCATATAGAAAAATCAAGAAAAGTTCATTGTAGTGGAAAGAAATGAAGATTAATAAACATATAATATTAACGTTCAAAATTCATTTGTACTCTACATGGATCTAGTCAGTTGTTACCTATGAAAGAAGGCCCTACAGAAACAGTTTAAAGAACAATAAGTTAAGGGACAGACACACATTGGAAAGTCAGACTAAATGAAAAGACTAAGTGATATGCTATATAAATGTTAAGTTGAATGTTTACAACTTATCTAGATATAACATTCATAGAAAGAAACCTATTATTTTCTGTCTGGTATCCTCATCCTGTAGACGAGGAACCCAGGTTGTAAATGGGTAAGAGATTCACTTGCTGTCACAGGCTGGCACAGATGAACTGACTTCTTGGCTCCTGATCTGCTCATAAGTAGACCGAATTTTAAAAAATTATATATTAAACAATTTTTTTAACCAATAATATTAAAAATAGTTATACATTTGCAGCATTCTGATTAGAGAACATATTTTTTACATATATGATTGTAGAGTAATTAGCTTCTGATAACATCTTAATCTATACATTCATATGAGTATTTGGGTGGACTTGTAATTATTGATCTTAATATGAAGAAAATACAAAAAACTTTATTGGCATAATTAAAATGATCAGTTTCACTTAAAAATGTTAATGTAACATATTCAGTAGCAAAAAATGCCATTTCACCCCAAGACATACAGAAGCCAAGACTATTTCCTTGTCAAAAATAATGAGTTTATTTTCTCTTGAAAGTATTTCAAGACAGAAACAGGAGTCTTTTGGGAAAGGAAATAGGTGTTTGGGTAAAGGCACAGGAAAGAGAAAGAAAGAAAACAACAGACATAAAGCTATCCTTTGTAACTGAGTAAGAAGGAAGCCACTGGAGTGATTTTTATATTTATTTATTTATTTATTTATTTATTTATTTATTTTAAAGATTTTATTTATTTACTTGACAGAGAGAGACACAGCGAGAGAGGGAACACAAGCAGGGGGAGTTGGAAAGGGAGAAGCAGGCTTCCTGCGGAGCAGGGAGCCCGATGCGGGGCTCGATCCCAGGACCCTGGGACCATGACCTGAGCTGAAGGCAGATGCTTAATGACTGAGCCACCCAGGCGCCCCTAGAGTGATTTTTAAAAATAAATCACATCGAGTCATGCTCTTGCTCAAAGTTGTTCATTGGTTTTTCAAAGCTAAGTGAAACAAAAATCCTTACCATGGCTATAAGGTCAGCCGACTTTCTCTAAGATGACCCTTCTCTCCTCCTACTCCACTGTGGACACAGTGGCTGTGTTTTCCCAAAGGCATTTCCTCCTTAGGGCTTATGCACTTCTTCTGGGCTGCCTTTCATGCTTTGCCTCCAGATTCAGTATGGCTGACTCCTGCACTCTAATTAGGTCTCTCTGGCAGAGTGGACTTCCCAATCTCGAACATCCTTCCCACACAACTATTGCCTCTCTTTGCCATGAGATTATAATCTCCATAAGGGCAGAAACGAATCTATTATAAGAACATACATGCTTTTGCTTTTATAAGAATAGTAAGATTTCTTTTGCATTTACCATAATGACTTCATTATAAGTCCTTTACATTAATTTTTTCATTTTATTTTCATAATAACCTTACTAGAAAAACATTATTATCATCATCATCATTTGCAGGTGGGGAAACTGAAGTTTGCAGACATTAAAATACTTGCCTTGAGTTATACAGGAATTCAGTATTTGGGACAGGATTCAAGCTTAGGACTTTCTGGCTTTACATTGAGCTGAAAACATAAGAGAAATGGAGTCTCAAATGAGATAGGTGGCATTATCATTCTTATATATGCAAAGTGACACAGCCGAAACAGAGTACAGGTACAGTGACCCTCAGAGAATAGAATCACAAAGAGAATTTTACAGAGACCACTAAAAAATATATATTACATTGCCTAAGATAAACAGAGCCACATAGTAAATGCTTAAAAAATATTTGCTTACTTGAGGCAAATTATTCATGCTATTATCAAGTCAATTATACCATCATGTTTGAATATAGAATTATGGGTACTTTGAAGTGGACACTGTTTTAAGATCTCATACCCTGGCTTCCTGCCTCATTGAAGCTAATACCTAAAGTAACAGTGAGAGAGAGAGTCTCTTCATATATAAATATTCCTGGAGTGGATTTTTCTTTCGTTCCTTTTCATCAAATAAATTCTTTCCTCTTTTAAACTGTACTTAATTTTTCTGAACAAAGTTTCTTTCTTTTGGCGAGTTTTTTGTGGACTTGGGAGAACAATAGATCCGTGTTTTATCATCGGAACTCATCTTGGTTAGATGTCCTCCTATCCAGTAGAACTTCTATCTAGTTCTACAGACTGTAAAGACAACCTTTGATTGCTCAGTAACCAATTTCTCCCTTTACCTGAACCATGGAGCTTAAGAGCTGGATGCAAGATGTGAGAGAATTTCTCTCAACTCTGAAGCAGCTTGGAAATAGCTAACCGGTTTCTGGAGTAAGCATGTTTTCTTGGTTATCCCTTTGGGATCTTCAAGTATCCTGCAGTACACCTTCTTCACAAGGCTAAGTCCTGGAAACACAAAGACAGCAGTATCAACTACTGAAGTCAGCAAATTATAGGACTGGAATGGAAGATTAAATAGGTTTCAGTTGAATAAGTCTAGTCAAAGCAGTCCCTCCAATTCAGCATTCTGTTTAAATGCACAGATTATAAGCTAATTATTCTACATGAAACACAACTGGCTCACTTGCCTTTTGATGCTTAAATAGAAAACCAATAGTGTAGACTGGCTCAAATTAACATCAGTGAATCAGGCTTCCTATGGAATTAACCAATTATATCTAGTACTGGCCCAAACACGCTTTCAGGGATTTTTGAGTAGATGATGTAATGATTAAGAGTGGGAGCGATGGAGCTAGACCATGCAGGCACATCTCTACTAACCACAAATATTTCTTTTTGTAGGGCACAGGATAATTCCTGTCTTTAAAATCTCTAGTGAAATCCCTAAAAGCATGGAATATAATTAAATTCAGAGTTTTTCAGGTGATTGAGGTTGTCTGTGTGAATAAATATGCGGTTCAATTGGACTGGCTTAAAAATTCCTTGGTTGGCTTGTCTGTTTTTGCTCTTGCTTCTCATAGTACTTTAAAATGGTCCAGTTAAATCAGACTGTCAAAATGGTGAGGTTCCCTGTTTGATTTACTCATGCCACATAAAACCACGCAGACTGTTATGAATGCCACATTTGAGAAAAATCTCCCATTTGTGAAAACATATTGGGTCACATTAAAAAGGAGATTAAATGAATCCCTTCTTCAAAAAGTTTTTGGTAGGTAGAAAGGAATGCTGAGGTGCAGCCTGTGTAATGGCAGAACTACAGATGTCTCTTTCTCATGGAAATATGCTCCATGGGCTAAATTTCATCATATTGGGGGAGGGGGGGACTATCATAAGCATGCTTCAAATTACCCTGAAATGGAAGGCTGGCAAATTAAATCCTGACTTTCTGCAGGGTACTTAGAGTGCAGAGCAAAAAGCAACCCACACATTTTCAAAAGAAACCCTATTGTGAGCTTTGCTATACCTCAGCACAGCCAGGAATGCTCTCTTCCCCCGTTCTACATTG
The DNA here is from genome assembly GCF_964656455.1 of Halichoerus grypus. Taxonomy (NCBI): domain Eukaryota; kingdom Metazoa; phylum Chordata; class Mammalia; order Carnivora; family Phocidae; genus Halichoerus; species Halichoerus grypus. Next base: position 38,044,237 of record NC_135720.1, read on the forward strand.
TAGAATGCAGGCAATTAAGTATGTGACCTCTTTATTTTCCTTCTACAGCTTTTACTGCAGGCACACTTTGTTTAATGGGTCTCGATTCTGTTGTTTTTCAATGGAATTCTATAAAGCTAGAGGATTGAAATGCATATATAAGTGTATTATATACATGTATCCTAAGATACATGTAGGTAGATAAGATGGGGTTTTATCGAAACTGGAGTATCTTCTAGAGTGGAGTGTGTGCCAATGTCCAGCAAAGTACGTGTGTGAGGATAGGATGACTGATGACAACCTGGAGACCTTAATTCATAGGGAGCAATGGGGATGAGTAGGATTGAGCCACACGCTTCAGGTTAGTGACCTTCCACGTAAGAACAGAGTCAGGCCCGCAGGAAATGATTCTCAACACTACTACCTCTGTTGTAAGTAAAATGGGGGTGACTGGAAGATATCTTCAGTTCTTTTGGAATAATTGCTTCTAATCCTAAAACTGAAGGATTTTAGGTTGAAAGATGATAAACAGTAGCCAGTATTCTGTGAAGTAGGTATGATTCAGCTATTTTATTTTTTGAAAGCAGAAAGGTTAAGTAAAATTGCCATGTATTTTTGGTTATCATTTTACCATTTCAAGACTTAAATTTTACAGTTAAAATGTTTAAAGAATATACCATTTATTGAAGTCACTTATGTGTGTCCTTTAATATAATTTGCTTATCAAGTGAGTCCTCTTAGAGTCATATCACCACTGTAGGTCCAAACCATTACCACAATGATTGCATTGTTGGAGTTTAATGGGGATAAGACATTTTCATGTTGCTCTTCAGAAACTCTGTGTTAAGCAACACCCTCACGTTTAATTTTGCTTCTACCCATTTAACATTACAAATTAAGCTATTTTTCATCTGGTCTAACTTGTTGTTTAAGACTGATGTTTCATTACAGATTTTCTGTCTGGATGACCTCTCCACTGATGTAAGTGGGGTATTAAATTCCCCTACAATTACTGTATTGCTGTCTATTTCTTTCTTTAGGTCTGTTAATATTTGCTTTATATATTTAGGTGCTCCTATGTTGGGTACATAAAAATATATAAATGTTATATCATCTTGTTAGATTGACCTGTTTACAATTATGTAATACCTTCTTTTCTTATTACAGTCTTTATTTTGAAGTCTATTTTATTTGATGTATGTATTGCTACCACATCTTTGTTTTCATTTCCATTTGCACAGATTATCATTTTCTATCCTTTTGCTTTTAGTCTGTGTGTGTCCTTACATATGAAGTGAGTCTCTTGTAGGCAGCATATGGATGGGTCTTGTTTTTTATTCATTCAGCCACCTAGTCTTTTGTTTGGATAATTTAGTCCATTTACATTTAAAATAATTAATGATAAGCATGTACTTAGTGTAATTCTGTTTATTGTTTTCTGGCTGTTTTGTAGTTCCTCTGTTCCTTTCTTCTTTGCTCTCTTCCTTTGTGGCTTGATGACTGTTTAGTGTTATGCTTAGATTCTTTTCTCTATATCTCTTGTGTATCCATTATAGGTTTTTGCTTTGTGGTTACCATGAACTTACATATAACAACTTATATTTGTAACAGTCTATTTTCAGTTAATAACAACTTAAGTTTGAACATATTCTAATGCTCTACATTTTTAAATCCTTCCCCCCATTTTGTGTTTTTGATGTCACATTTCACATCTTGTTATATCCCTTAACTAATAATTGTAGTTAGTAATTTTTACTATTTTTGTCTTTTAACCTTCATACTAGCTTTATAAGTGATTGATCCACTGCCTTTACTATATATTTACCTTAACCAATGAGATTTAGACTTTTGGATGTTTTCTTGCTACAAATTAGTGCCTCTTCTTCAGTTTAAAGAAGTCCCTTTAACATTTCTTTTAAGTTTGGTTTAGCTTTGATGAACTTTAGCTTTGGTTTGCCTGGAAAACTTATTTCTCTTTCACTTCTGAATAACAACTTTTCAGGGTAAGATATTCTTGGTTGGAAGTTCTTTTCTTTCAGCACTTTGAATATATTGTGCCATTCTCTTTGGGCCTGCAATGTTCTGGCTGAAAAATCTGCTTATCTTCTTATGGAAGTTCCTTTGCATGTAACAAGTTGTTTTTCTCTTCCTGCTTTGAAGATTTTCCCCTTGTCTTTAACCTTTGACATTTTAATTATAATGTATCCTGGTGTGGGTCTCTTCGACTTTATTTTACTTGGAACTTTCTGGGCTTCCTGGATCTGTATGTCTATTTCCTTCCCCAGGTTAGGGAAATTTTCAGTAATTATTTCTTCAAATAAGTTTTCTGCTCCTTTCTCTGTCTCTTCTCCTTCTAGGACCCCTATAATGCTAGTATTGGTCTATTTGATGTTGTTCCATAAGTCCCTTAAGTTATTTCCCCCCTTTTTTCCTTTTCTTTTCTTTTCACTGCTCTGGTTGTGTGAGTTCCTCTACCCTGTCTTCAACACAGTGATCCTCTCTTCTGCTCCATCTAGTCTGCTGTTGAACCCTTGTATTGTATTTTCTAGTTCAGTTATATTTTTCAGCTCTGTGACTTCTGCTTGGAACTTTCTTATATTTTCTATCTCTTTGTCAAAGTTCTAACTGTGTTCATTCATTCTTCTCCCAAGTTCAGTGAGCATCTTTATGACCATTACCTTGAACTCTTTATCAGAAAAGTTATTTCTCTCCATTTCTTGAAGTTTATTTTTCCTTAGAGTTTTATTTTGCTCTTTCATTTGGAACATATTCCTCTGTGTCTATATATTGCTTTATTGTCTGTGTTGATTTCTATGCATTAGATGAAACAGCCACCTCTCCTAGTATTGAAGGGTTGGCCTTGTGTAGGGAATAAAGCTTATTGTTCATCCATGCCCTAGCTCTTGCTTGTCTTTCAAACCTTTGTAATTGTACAAGCAGCATATTTTAGTTTTAATATCTCCCAGTTGTTGAGGCTGTGCCAAGACCAGTCAGTGTCTCAAAGGGAAGGATCACAGTCATCACTTTGCTTCAGACTGATTGGAAGCCAGACCCTCAGGCAGCAGCTTTTAAAGAATCCAAATATATACAGTCCTGTGGGACCACAAGCATAAACCCTGCTGGCCACCAGAGCCAGGCAATCTGGAGGTGTTCCCTAAGTGTCAGGCACAAAAATCAGGACTCCAAATGAGCATATAAGCTCCTTTCTGGAAGAATCTAGTGAGCTGTAATGAAGGAGAGGAAAAGCACAAAGACAGCATGCCCTGACCTATGTTCCCTAATTGCAGCTCAGTAGCCCTTAGATGCGTGCCAAACCTGAAGCCTGCCTCTCAGGCTAATGCTACAGGACAAGCAAGTAAGCCTCTTTCATAGAAAGGTCAGGGGTGTGTTTCAGTCTGGTATCTGTGCAGTACCCTAGGAGGTGGTAATCTGCCAAGAATTGTATCTGCAATTGTTACAGTCAAATGGGACCTAGGAATGTAAGCCCCACTGCCCACCAGAGCCAAGTGACCAAGGTGGCAGCTACAAAAACTAGGGTATCAGAGGAAAAAACTGGAGCACCAGACATGTATAAGAGTTGCCCCCTGAGAAATGCTCATGCTTTGGAGTATGACAGAGGCAGAACACAAAGACCATGCCCACCCTCTGAGGTCTCTAGAAAGGTTTACAGTCTGCCCCTCAGGTTGCGGTTATGATGATAAACTCATAGCCCTTTCTCACAGAAAGACTGAGGTTCTGGGTATTGCTTCCTGCTGTGCCCTGGGGGTGGTAGCTGTTTAAGAACCCTTCTTATGTTGGTTACAGTCATGTAGGACTGATGAGCATGAGCCCTGCTGGCCATCAGGGCCAGGCGAAGTAGAGGTGTCCTGTGGCAACAGGAGCTTTGATGTGCTTTCTGTCTCACTTGCTCAATGTGAAGGGGTCTCTCTGACAGTTTTTAGGGTTTTTTTCACAGGAAATTGTTCCACATATACCTGTAGATTCGGTGTGTCCATGGGAGGAGGTGAGTTCAGGATCTTCCTATGTTGCCATCTTGAACCAGAACCATCAAGCTATTTTTATTATGTATGTATGTATGTATGTATGTATGTATGTATTTTTATTTAATTTTTGGGGGGGGCAGAGGGAGAGGGAGAGAGACTCTTAAACAGGTAATGCTTGATGTAGGGTTTGATCTCACAACCCTGAGATCATGACCTGAGCCAAAATCAAGTCAGATGCTTAACCCGACTGAGCCATGCAGATGCCCCTGGAACCATCAAGCTATTTTTAAACCTAAATACTTGGTGCTTGAAGCACTAATTTCATAAAATAAAAAAGACATAAGTAAAAAGAACAAGTTATCATTGTTTTTTGCTGTTGTTTATTGCTACAAACTTTTCCTCTCAGATGGGAAGGGAGCAGAAGTCTCTACCTAGAACTGGAAAGAAAAATTTTCTCCCTAATCCGTTTGTAAAAGCCTGCATACCACTAACTTGCTTTAGAACCCAGATGACTTAAAAATCAAATATATATGAAGGGTAATTTTCTTCTTTCTTTCTTTTTTTTTTTTTTTAAGATTATTTATTTATTTATTTGTCAGAGAAAGAGGGAGAGCACAAGCAGGGGGACAGGCAGACAGAGGGAGAAGCAGGCTCCCCACTGAGCAAGGAGCCGCATGAGGGACTCCATTCCAGGACTCTGGGATCAAGACCTGAGCTAAAGGCAGACATTTAACAGACTGAGCCCCCCAGGTGTCCCCGTACTTTTTTTTGTTAAGTCTCTGGGATTTTAAACAGGATCCTAAACATATAAATGAATATATGTAGATGAGAGTGGATGTAATTCATTTGAAGGTGTACCTGGAGTGTACTTAACAAGACTATGGCTGGCCACAGGCTGCTTTACAGTAGGGCTGCTAGCCAGGCAGATTCCCTTAGCAGGGCCATGAGTATGGCCAACATGAAGACTTCCCTGAATTCAGCACTGTATTTCTAAAAGAGGCATTAGGACCTTGTGATTTCACTACCTCCTACAGAATAGACTTTTGTCTTGCTCTGATCAGTATTGGGTCTTATCCAAGAAAGTACTATGTAGATGTATCAAATTTTGTTTTTAAGTGATTTGTCCCGGAAGGCAGACACATTGCAAGGATTTAAAGGTCAGCATGATTAGGAGTGTACTGTTTTATTTTATTATTTGGGAATGTACAATTTAGCTCTATAACCAGCTGCCATAGTAAGACTATATTTGCAATATTAATTTAACATTTTTGAAAAGTGATGAGAGCCTTAATACCAAGAGAAGATTTTGGTAAGTTCTTGGCATGTAAGGGTACAAAAAGATAATTATCTTATTTCAAATTCTAAGATCATAGCCAGATATGTTTTCCTAAACAGATGGGACCTAATACACTGTTCCTTAAAAGGTACCTACTGTTAAAAACAGACAAACAGATTATGTTGGCAAAAGAATGTATAGCAGAGGCAGAATTTACTAATTATACTTTCTCATGATAGCAATGACTTAAATATATTGAAGAATAAATTTAGTAGAACAAATTTAAAATTTTACCACAGCAATTTTAAGAGAGATCTGAAAAATAATAGGAGAAACATTCAAAAGAATTTCTATTAATGTATGATTTACTTGGAGTTAACAATCATGACTCAAAAATTTATTTAAAATATCAGGACTTAGAGATAACTTAGTAAAAAACCACTCATATGCAATCAATCTTGTATAGATAGAAAATTTGAGAAAGTGCATAAATTGACTAAAAAGTGGCAATGTTAGACAAATACATTTTTTTTTTTAAAGATTTTATTTATTTGACAGAGAGAGACACAGCGAGAGAGGGAACACAAGCAGGGGGAATGGGAGAGGGAGAAGCAGGCTTCCCGCGGAGCAGGGAGCCTGATGCGGGGCTCGATCCCAGGACCCTGGGACCATGACCCGAGCCGAAGGCAGTCACTTAATGACTGAGCCACCCAGGCGCCCTAGACAAATACATTTTTAACGGTTATTCTGTGTGATGATTTTTTAACAAAAATACTCTAAATGCATAGGCAAGATTTAATAATATATGACAAGTAGATGATCCATTTTGTTTTCTTTTTAAGGAACTAACAATACTTATTAGTATGAGACAATATACTAGAGGGACCAGGTAATTCAGATGTGGGAAAAATTAGGGAGGATTGGTCGAGGGAAGGATCTAGTTTTAGAGTACTTAGAAGAATTTCTGAAAGAAATTCAGGTTCCAGTTGGATATCAATAAAATTGAGGAGCCTTCCTAGTGAGGGGAATTTAAGTGAGACCTGTGGATAGGAAATGCGAAAAGAAATAAAAGAAATAGAGATAATGGTTTCAGCCCTCATAAAACATCCATATAAAGGAAGGACTATATACACAGAAAACAAACCTCCATGGAATATTTTTTAAGATCATATTTTATGGGCAATGCAAATTAATATTGTGGCTATATCTATACAAAACCAAGGAAGCGTTAGAACTGCAGTGCTATTTTGGAGTAAATTATGGGAGGTTTGTGGAGGAAATGGGCTCAGAGTTACAGTGGAAAGAGAGCCTTTGGCATAAATTGTTTAGACTTAATTCGACATTTTCACAAAAGAATTTGATTGCCCAGTAAATATATCTTGACTATCCATTTTGTAGCAGGTTTTCAAAGCTTAATAAACTGAATTTGGAAGGTTTTTCCCTTTATTGTTCATTATAAATGTAACTTGTAATTGCTACAATGAACCATAATTACCTAAAGCCAGATTAGATGAAATCTAAGTGCCATTACTATCTCTTAATTAGGAAAGGCAAGCTCAAGGGAAAAGGAAAATCGACCCAGTGATGCTGGCTTTTACTTAAGCAGAGCAAGGACACTCAAGGGAAGTGAGCCTACAATATTCTAATTCCAAGCTTATTAATGAATTAAAAAGTTTACCATTTAAGAACTATTATTACTGTTCTTTGGGGGGTCATATCCCAATTTTCTGAAAGCTGTAGTTTGGCTTTTTCTGCTAAAAATCCTTTTTTTATGTGTATCCAATGAAAATTCCTCTTCTGACAACAAAAATAGAAAAAGAATGACTTTTTTTTTTTAAGATTTTATTTATTTATTTGACAGAGACACAGCGAGAGAGGGAACATAAGCAGGGAGAGTGCGAGAGGGAGAAGCAGGCTTCCTGCGGAGCAGGGAGCCTGATGCGGGCTCGATCCCAGGACCCTGGGATCATGACCTGAGCCGAAGGCAGCCGCTTAACGACTGAGTCACCCAGGCGCCCCAGAAAAAGAATGACTTTATGGTTGGAACCAGTGAATGGGCTTCCCACATTTAATATTCATGTATTTTTTTTCTCTTCAATTACATGCCGGTTGTTTTATTTATTTATTTTTCCCAGTATTTTCATTTATATGGGAAGATAGCTCTAACCTAGTTTCGATGAGGAAACAAAAGAAACAGCCTTCTGTTTCTGTGCAGAGAAAATAACTCTGCAAATGTAAAGACTTCCCATATTTGCTTTCTTCTTTTCTAGGCCTCTTTTATTACTGGAGTGGTAGTAAATAATTCTCAGAGAATTATATAGATGAACTGCTTCAACTGTCAAGACAATAAAACCCAAGCCAAACAAACAAGGAGAGAATGACGCAGACGTTCTACTTGTGCCCTCTTAGAGCATAATTTCTGCACTCTGTCTGTCACGAGGCAAGATCTCCCCAGGCAACTCAGCGCTCCTGAGGGCCAGTCTCAGAATGCTCACTAGGAGAATTTGAACATATTTTAATACAGCTAGGACATTTTACTTTTCTTTCATGACGGTCAAACAGGGGCACCAGACCTTTTTCTGATGAATTAGTCAAAAGGGGGTAGGGGGGCAAAGACTTGTACATATTTTAGACTGGAGTTGGGATACAAAACAATATGATGCCTCAGGGTATCACATTTATAGTAAAGAACTCAAGTTGGGTTTGAATTACTCTTGTTGTGTGACCTGAGAGAACTCCTTTTTTTTTTTTTAGCAAAAACATTTTTTTGCTACAAAACAATGCAAGACAATTTTAATGAAAATAGTCAAACCATATCTAACAAATATACAGTAAAAATGAATTGTCTCTTTTTCCCTTTCACTCTTACTGCCCAGAGGAAACCATATTCACAGTATGCCCATAGGGACCTTTTTCTACACATACCCTTTTTCTGTCATGTGGATGCTGTTTTTTATTAACAAAAAAAAAGGGATTTCATTTCTACTGAAATTATGTAATTATGTGGATAAATAATGTTCTCAACTTTTAAATGGGTCATTAATTCTTTTTTTAAAATCTTATTTAAATTCAATTAATTAACTTGCAGTATACTGTTAGTTTCAGAGGTAAAGTTTAGTGATCCATCAGTTGCATATAACACCCAGTGCTCATCACATCACGTGCCCTCCTTAATGCCCATCACCCAGTTACCCCATCCCCCCACATCCCCTCCAACAACCCTCAGTTTGTTTCCTATAGTTAAAAGTCTCTTATGGTTTGCCTCCTTCTCTGATTTCATCTTATTTTATTTTTCCCTCCTTTCCCCTATGATTCTCTGTTTTGTTTTGTAAGTCCCACATATGAGTGAAATCATATGATAATTGTCTTTCTCTGATTGAGTTATTTTGCTTAGCATAATACCCTCTAGGTCCATTTGGGGTCATTAATTCTTATTTCAAAGAAGTTTGATGAGGATTTGATGAGTTAACGAAAGCTGGGTGCTTGGCAGAGAGACTAAAATATGGAAAGGGTGCAGTAAATGCTGGATGTTCCCTACAGATCTCTTCTCTGATGGCCCTTCACTTTCAGGGGTCCATGACCACACAAACGCATGTCACTCATCCTTATTGTCCCAAATCCTAGAAATGGTCACAGCTCAGGGAAGGTGCTTGATCAGTGATCTCGGAGTGAATGACTACACCATAAATCTAATACATACTGAGCTTCTTTACAAAGACTGAATATATCAAGTTCTTTTTACGCTGAAAGCTCTTCAAAGACAGGGTGTCTTGTCCTATTCATTTTCTTCCCTTCATGACACAAAGTGGGTCTTAAATACTTGCTGAACATATTGGTGTGCTCCTAATTTAATGTAGACCAGACAGAGCTAATCTTTACTTCAGTGGGAAAGTCTCTGAAGGAGGAAATTCTTTAAAAATTTTTAATTTATTTGGGGCCCCTGGCTGGCTCAGTGGGTAGAACATGCAACTCTTGATCTTGGGGTTGTGAGTTCGAGTTGATGTTGGGTGTAGAGATTACTTAAAAATAAAATCTTAAAAAAATTTTTTTAAATTTATTTTATTTAAATGTATTTAGTTTATTTTAATTTATTTTCAGAGGTTTATTGAAGATAATTGGCATATAATAAACTACTCATACTTAAGTTGAACATTTTGATGACTACTGACATATGTAGGAATCATGGAAAGCATCACTTCGATCAGGACAGTGAATATAACCATCATGTTCCACATCTTCTTTTGTGACTCTTTATAGTATTTCCCTCCTCTACTTACTGCCTGGCTCCTGAAGGAGCAAATTCTGAAGGTCCACTGTAAGGTAGAATGAGAGCCTCACAGCCTCATTTCTTTAAGGCCAGCTATCATTATTTTAAAACACCAAAACAATTCTTTCTAGCTCCTTATGACATTTTAGATTAAGGATGTTTGGGGACTACTAAGGAAGGGAGAACTGATGCCCAGATGTATGACTCATCTTTGAGAGAAGCCACAAGGGAGAGAGGATTCACTGATGATTGAGAAAAAGCCAAAAGTCTCTGGGGTCCTTTCTGGACTTGGGCCTGGATTGACTTCTCTCCTCTATTCCTCTGGATTCCTGGAGGAAAAAAAAAATTTTGACTGGGCACAAGGCACGATCTCTTTATTTTCATGTCAGAAATTGCTCCGTTAATTTGATTTTCCAGTCTCACATATTCTCTGGGATTTATCCTGAGGAATTATATAATTATCTCCTCCTTTAATTGCTCTTAACATATCATTTAAATTAAAATCTTCTAGTTGACTTTCCAGAATTTTCTGGAAGCTCCTTTGTTTCTTCATAGTGCCACATCATCAGTTTGTCTACCCTGGAGCATAAAAATCACTTATACAAGCATCAATTACCAATATTTCTTGGCTTCCTATCATAGCCTCCATATTTCCCACAAACTCTCAATTACATTTAACTTTTAAATTTCTGTACAACATCCGTAGAAGTTCCTATTTAGCAAAACATTGTTATACCAGACAATAAACAGACCTTTTAAAAATAGTGGTAAAATATACGTACCATAAATTTTAACATTTTAACCATTTTTAAGTATACCATTCAGTGACATTAAATAACATTCATAATGCCATGTAACCATCACCACTACCTATTTCCAGAACTCTTTCACCATCCCAAAGAGAACCAAAAAAGGCCATTTTTAAAAAACAGACTTTATTTTTTAAAAAAGATTGTATTTATTTATTTGACAGAGAGAGAGAGAGCACAATAAGAGGGAATGGCAGGCAGAGGGAGAGGGAGAAGCAGGGACTCAATCCCAGGACCCTGGGATCATGACCTGAGCCGAAGGCAGCTGCTTAACCAACTGAGCCACCCAGGTGCCCCCAGACTTTATTTTTTAAGGCAGTTTTAGGTTCACAGCAAAATTGAGTGGGTAGTACAGAGATTGCCCAAATACCTATTGCCCCCCCCCCCCCGGCCCTGTATGCATAACTTCCCTCATTATCAGCATCTCCCACCAGAGTGATACAATTGTTACTATTAATGAACTTACACTGATACACCATTATCACCCAGAGTCCAGAGTTTACTTTTATTCTTGGTGTTGTACATTCTGTGGGTTTTGACAAAAGTTTAAATGACATGGGGCGCCTGGCTGGTTCAGTTGGTAGAGCATATGACTCCTGATCTCCAGGTCATGAGTCCAAGCCTCATGTTGGGTGTAGAGCTTACTTGGAAAAAAAAAAAGTATAAATGACATATATCCATCATTATGGTAATATGGTACTGCCCTAAAAATCCTCTCTGTTTTATCTATCCATTCCTCCCCCACCCAGTCCCTGGCAACCAGTGATCTTTTCACTATCTCCATTGGTTTGCCTTTTCCAGAGTGTGTCATATAGGTTGGAGTCATATAGTATGAAGCCTTTTCAGATTGGCTTCATTTTTAGTAATGTACATTTAAGATTATTCCATGTCTTCTCGTGGTTGATAGCTTATTTCTTCTAAGTACTGAATAATATGCCATGGTCTAGATGTACCCACAGTTTATTTATCCATTCACCTACTGAAGGACATCCTGATTCCTTCCAAGAGGCTCACTCTGGTCATTATTAATAAAGTTTCCAGGGGTAGCTGGCTGGTTCAGTTGGTAGAGCATGTGACTCTTGATTTCAGGGTCATGAGTTCAAGCCCCACATTGGGCAGAGAGCTTACTTGAAAGAAAGAAAGAAAGAAAGAAAGAAAGAAAGAAAGAAAGAAAGAAAGAAAGAAAGAAAGTTAGTTAGTTAGTGTCTATAAATAACCAAGTGCAGGTTTTTGTGTGGACATGTTTTTAGCTCCTTTGGGTAAATACCAAGGAGATGATTGTTGAATCATATAGTGAAAGTATGTTTTGTTTCTTCAAACTATCTTCCAAAGTGGCTGTACCATTTTACGTTCCTATTGAAAATGAATGAGACTTTCTGTGGCTCCATATCTTTCCCAGCATTTGGTGCTATCAGTGTTTGGGGTTTTGGCCATTATAATAGGTAAGTAGTAATATCTCATTGTATAAATTTGCATTTACTTGATGACATGTGACACAGAGCATCTTTTCATGTGCTTGTTTCCTATCTCTATAACTTCCTTGATGAAGTGTTAAAACAGATCTTTTTAATAAGATTTTTTAAAACATCATTAATTCAAAAAGCATGTTGAAAAAAATCTATGCAGTTCTTCCTCAAAGTTGGGAAAGTACATGATGAGACAAAGCATAGGTTATTATCTAAGCCGTTATTTATATTTTCTTTTTTAACCACAGCTTTTAAAAGAATGTAAAAGCAGGCTGGAAATATCCTACATTGCACATAAAACCAAGGTAGAAAGAGCTAATTAATCAATAAATATACCTTTCCTCAATTTGTTCTCCCATTTTTTTAGACCTAGTTCAACTTGTACTTCCTCGAGGAAGTCTTCCTTGTTAACCTTCGTCAGAAATAGTTTCTCATTTTCTTGAAATCTGCTTAGCTTTTAGTTTCCTTCATTGTGGTTTTACTTTGTATCTCATTTAGAACATGTCTCTCTGACCAGAGAAAGAGCTCCTTGAGAACAAGTTCCCATTCATTCATTAATAGAATATTTTATTGTATGTCTATGACAAAATGCGTATCTTAAACTTACTTGAAAGTCCATTTACTTCTGCATTAAAAATTACTTTTTCCTGGGGACCCTGGGTGGCTCAGTCGGTTAAGTGTCGGACTCTTGATTTCAGCTCAGGTCATGATGTCAGGGGCGTGAGACTGAGCTCCGTGTAGGGCTCTGAGCTGGCTGTGGAGCCTGCTTAAGATTCTCTCTCTCTCTCTCCCTCTGCCCTCCCCTTGCCCCTACATGCACATACTCTCTCTCTCTTTCTAAAAAAAGAAAATTAGTTTTTCCTGAATAGCCAAAATAATCTTTAAAAAGAAGAACAAAGTTAGAAGTGTCACACTCCCTGATGTCAAATTTTAAACTACAAAGCCACAGTAATCGAAGCAGTGTGGTACTGACATAAAGATGGACATACAGACCAATGGAATAAAATAGAAAGCCCAGAAATAAACCCTCATGGACATGGTCAAATATTTGAGACAAAGGAAGCCAAGACCACTCAATGAGAAAGGGACAGTCTTTTTAACAAATGATATGAGGAAAACTGGACATATAGATGCAAGAAAAATAATGTTGAACCTTATCAAAATTGAACACATTTTAATTTTCAAAGGACACTAGCAACAGAGTAAAAACAACCCAGAGAATGGTAGAAAAAATTGCAAATCCCATATTTGATAAGGGACTGATATCAGACTATATAAAGAACTCCTACCACTTAATAATAAAAAAAAAACCTGAAACAACCAGATTAAAAATGGGCAAAGGACTTGAATAGATATTTCTCCAAAGAAGATATACAAATAGCCAACAAGCCCATGAAAAGATGCTTAACATCACTAGTCATTAGGAATATGCAAATCAAAACCACAATGAAGTACCACTTCACACCCATTAGAATAGCTATTATGAAAATAGCAAGTGTTGGGGAGGATGTGGAGATATTCAAACCCTTGAGTATTGTTGGGAACAGAAAATGGTGCAGCTGCTATGGAAAACAGTATGGTAGTTCCTCAACAAATTAAACATAAAATTAGATAGGATCCAGGCATTTCCACTTCTGGGCATATACCACAAAAAAGTCAAGGTAGGAACTCTAAGTGGTATTTGTACACTCATATTCATAGCAGTGTTATTCACAATAGCCCAAATCTGGAAGCAACACAGTGTTTATATACAGATGGATAAAGGTAAAAGGTGGTGTATACATACATACAATGGAATATTATTCAGTCCTCACACAGAAGGAAATTCTGACACATCATTTGGTATGGATGAAACTTGAAAACATCGTAAGTAATAAAGTCCATCACAAAAACACTTACAGTGTATGATTTCACGTATATGAGGTTCCTAGAGTAGTCAGATTCATAGAGACAGAAGGAAGCGTGGTTGCCAGGGCCTGGAATGAGGAGCTTGTGTTTAACGGCAAAGAGTTTCGGGTGGAGAAGATGGAAGAAGGTGGATGGTGGGGATGACTGCGCAACGTGTGAATGTACCTATTGTCACAAAACTGCGCACTTAAAGGTGGTGAAAATGTAAATTTTATTATGTATATTTTACTACAAAAATTTGACTTTTAGCTGTTCGGTCTTATATTCCCTATTTTCCTAGATGTCTAAAAACAGATCTGATGAGAAATAATGAGACATTTTTCCCCCCTTATTTCCATGTTTACTAGCATCTTTCTGGACCTTGTTCATGGACAAAAATGATCTAGTGAGATTTAATCAATTATACTCTAGAAGCATCTGTGAGATCTATAATTTTTCCCAGAATGGAAAATCAACAACAGAATCCTTGAGCTGCAAGATAATCAAATCTAACTCCTGAGTTTTACAAACAAAGATGCTGGGACCCAGGGGGCTTTCGTGACTTGAGGAGATAACACAGCTGCTCTCTGAGGCTGCAGGTCCACGGCATGACTGCTTTCACAGAAGTCAGAGGGTTTACGGGCTGTGTGCTACTTGTGGTGCAAATCATATTAGCTAGGAAAACAAGGTTCTGATAGATTCAGTAAACAAAACAGCCATTAGAAAAACAGGATTAGGAAGGGGCTCAAAGAAACCTCAAGGCTTTGAAGATTTCCGAGCTTTTGATCCCCAGTCACAGCACTCAGTAGTCGCATGACCAAGGGCACTCAACTGCTCACTTCTCTCTGATGCAAATTGAATTTAATTGCAGGGCATCCATTCTAGAGCTCCTATGAAATTAAATGAGATAGCGCATATAGCGTGTCTGGCAGGCAATGCACACTCTTGATCAGTGTTCATCTTTGCTATACAGAATCTGAACTATCTATTCCATAAGGAAAGAATGAGCTTATTTTGTTTGTTGTTTGCTTGCTTTTCATAAATTTATCAGAACATAAGGAAAGTGTTTAATAGAAACACATTCTTGAAGAGGAAAAATGATTTCCCCTGAGAGACCAGGCAGAGATGCAGTTAAAGGGAAATAGGCAGGAGCACAGGAACTCCAAGATTGAGTAAAGGTCTAAGGGCCTCCTCTAAACTGACTCCACACCTTTCTTGTCCTCTGGCCGACCTCAGGGCATTGTGGCTTCCTTCCCTCATCACTGTCCTAAGCGTCCTGTGGCTCCTTTCTCCCCGGGGCGAGCCAGGTAAGAGGACATCGTCTCTCAGATGGTCACTAAACAAGCCTACAGGGCCTATTCATTGTAAGGGTTTCATTGTATTCACTACAGAAAAGCAAACTAAAATGTTGAAGAGGAGTAAAGGAAATGTCAAAAGGCTCTCTCTCAGTGGTCCTCAGTTATGCCAAATGTTTTACAAATGGGATTAAATTTGCCTTCTTCAGGGTCAGTTTCTACTTTTAGATGACCCTCTGGAGTGATCTATTATTGTTATTTCTGATTCTTTTATCCTAAAAATGGAGCAACCCAAATTCATAGAACAGCTATGCTATCACAACTCCAAAATTATAAAATTATTATGCTATAATCTCTGTTTTTTTTTTATTTCTTCTTTATGGATTTTGTTGACCAAATTGCTGCCTTAAATGTCTGGGAAATTGTGCTAAGAGTTATTATTCTAAGATATTCTTTACAGAATTTGAAAGAAAGAAAAATATCAAACAGTAAACTTATTTATAATTATTTATGCCTCCTAGAAACTTACTAGCTGTGGTAATTCGGTAACTTGAGGTTTGCAGGTACACCCACATAGTAGACTGCAAGATCTTTAAGGAAAACAACATTATCTCATAACATTACTGTTACCTCTAACAGTAGTTGTAGCCACACAACAGATGATTGTTGAATGGTCAAATAAATAAAAGAATTAATAGGGAAATAATGAACTGCCTTGCTCATTAATTGCTCATTAGTATTGCTATAGCTTTGACTATTTTTTCCATTGTATATTTCCTATTCATCTTTCATGTACTATCATTTTGACTGAGTTCTTTCATTTAAAAAAAATTATTTAAGATAGTAATGCCACAATGCTGGGCATTCTTTAGCCCCCAGCTCATTATCTCTTTTCTATGGGAACAGATTAATCCTAGCCACAGTCATGTATCATTGATCAAGAACTTTCTGGGTCATGTCAGGGATTGAAGTTGGGGGAGCAGCTTGGGGACACCCCAGAGTGAGTTGAAACAATTAATTTACTAAGTATGCAGGACTAGGTCTCAGGCTTATGGTGACATAAGTGAGCATCAGACTCCTGTGGAGACTGGTCTTACAAAGGTGCCAATAAGTTTTCTTTCTATGATAAACTTGCTTTCTTCTTATCTTTAGCCATCTTAAGTGATACATTTTTTTACGTTAATTTATATTTGATTGTCGATTTTTTTCTTTTGTGCATCATTTTTGGTTTTGGTCATTTCCTTTGTCACAAATAAAAGTTTCTTCTAGTGTTATTATCTGTCCCTCAGAGCCTGTAAGAATATTCACAAAGAATAATTACTTTGCGAAGAAATATTGCAGAAATCTGACATGAGTTAAAATCATTTTGTTGCTGGAGCAGGACCAGTAGTTAGTCATGGAGAGAAAATTTTTTTTTTTCTGTTTGCTGCTGTCTGGGAAATAACTGTGAAGTGTACTGTACCCTATGATTCTCTTGCTCTTTCTCCAAGAAAGGAATTACAGTTACCACAGAAGTTAAATTTATGGTCATATATCACTTCTAGGAACAATAGATATTATCTCCATTGAACAGAAGTATATATATATATACATTCAGAAAATATAGGAACATAATTAAATTTAAAAAAAACCTTCTAAAACCCTAGTTGGTCAAAGAATTTAACATCTAAATTCCAAGTTCCTTTTCAAATAAGAGGAAATTTAAGAATTCTGTTCTTGCGAAGGAAAGGGTAGAGAGCCAGCATCTCGGTGACCCTAGTTATATGTCCTTCTCCAGGACCACTTTATCAATAAGCTCATAGCTCTCTCTTAATTCGGACATGGATTAATTTACTGAAATTATTTCCTTAAAGTATCAGCTCACATTTCTGTTTTCTTTTATAAAGATTGATTTATTTATTTTAGAGAAAAAGAGAGTATGAGTGGGAGGAGGGGCAGAAGGAGAGGGAGAGAATCCTCAAGCAGACTCCCCATTGAGTGCAGAGCCTGTCGCGGGGCTCGATCTCAGGACCCTGAGATCATGACCTAAACCAAAATCAAGAGTCGGATGCTTAACCAACTAAGCCACCTGGGTGCCCTCAGATTTCTGTTTTCTATCTTTCCTGTGACTAGTTTAGAACTGGTCCATCTGAAGAATTTTGTTTTTTATTCCACAAAATGTTGAGTTATTATCATATTTTACATTACTGAAGTAATGTAAAATTAAAATTAAAATCAAAAAGCTTCCCTTTTTAATATATGTTAATATCTGATTTACAAGCAATATGCAGATGCAAGGACTGCTAATTTCTCAACTGCTTTCTGGCAAGCTTTCGTTAGCATTTGGTTAAGGTGATTCAGTGACAAAACATTTACTCAGTACTAAAAAGATGAGTGCAAATGGCAATTCGTGGAATAGTAGAAAAACCTCATCCAAAGATATAGAAAATGTGATGTAGGAAAGCAGGTGGCAAAAGGCAACAATGGAAGGTGTTAATTCATTGTCCTTAATACAAACAGAGTATTTATAACGCTGAAAGCTAAGTCCCAGTGAGAAAGCCTCATGTTCGAGGGACAAGGTAGACGATAAAGTAGTTGAAGGGAACAAGCAAAGGGGGAGAATAATAGGAGTTGACATCAGAGATAGGTACCGATATCATCCTAGCATCTGTGTTAAGATTGGACTATATGCAAAAAAGTTGAATGAAGGGTTAACATTACAATACAAACATTACAATAATCCAAAGTAGAAATGAGAGTGGCGTGGATTACATGGCAAGTAGTCAGATACCGGGTAGGTTTTGAAGACAGAGCCAACAGGATTTGCTGATACATAGGATGTGCAAATTGAGAGAAAGAGAGGATTCATTCTATATTTATCGAGTCAGTATATGTGTTAGGCATTGTGCTAAGTATCTTGGCCTAGAAAGATAAAAAAGCACAGCCCCTGCTTTTAAGGAGCAGTTGACCTAGTACATTTTTTTTTTCAAACTTTTTGACTGCATAGTAAAAAATAAATTTTATCTGTGACCCAGGATGTACTTACATATATATCTGCGCAACTGTAACAAAGGTTTCAATAAATGATATTTACCCATAAAATATAAGACATAAAAAATTAATGTAAAATATTTCAGTAATATAAAACTACAATGTTGTTTTATATTTTATTTCATTTAGAAAATGCTGGTCAAAATCCATTAAATCAATGGTTCTCAAACATTTTGGCCTCAGGAGCTCTTTACTGACTTTATTGACTTGATTATTAAGGACCCTAAAAGGCTTTTCATTTATGTGGGTTATACAAATTGAGGTTTACCATATTTTAAATTAAAATGGATAACTAAAAAATATTTATCTAAAAATGGCAATAACAAACCCATTCTATGTTAACATAGCTTATTTTTAATGAAAAACATCCTTAAGGTAACCCACACAAAAATTAGTGAAAAAGGACCTTGTTTTACATTTTTGCAAATCCCTTTAAGGTATAAGACAACTAGATTCTTATATTTGCTTTTGTATTCACTTGGTTGAGATATGCTATTTAAATTGAAGTAGGTAAGAAAGTCTGGCTGTACACGGATATGTAGTTAGAAAAGGGAATAGCATTTTAATAGTCTTTTGAAGATAATTGTGGATTTTCTTTCTTACTACACCAAATTCAATGAGTAGTAGTTTCTTTTTCTTTTTTTTTTTTAAGATTTTATTTATTTACTTGACAGAGGGAGAGAGAGAGAGCACAAGCAGGGGGAGCGGCAGGCAGAGGGAGAGGGAGAAGCAGGGAGCCCAGTGCTGGGCTCTATCCCAGGGCCCTGGGAACATGACCTGAGATGAAGGTAGATGCGTAACTGACTGAGCCACCCAGGCAGACGTCCAATGAGTAGTAGTTTCTTAAAGGTTACTGCATCATGAAATCTGAAACTGTCAATGAACTTTTAGCACTTTTTTTTAGAATCTGTTGGCCTGTCTTGCACTTTGAATGGATCTTTTACCCACTCATGAGTTGGGCAAATTATACACTGGTCACTTGGAAAATATTGGTCCACTGAATTATGAAGATTTTCTAAATGTTTATAAATTGCATTATATAATATCAAAAAAATTGCATGTGTTAATATCACCATTCATCTCATCAGAAAAGTCATTAAATATCAGGAAGTGTCAAGCTCACAGTGGTGGATACAAGGTTTTTCAAAAATTCCATATTTGCTAGAAACTTTGCATTTTATAATGGCAACAATGATATATACTCATTTTGTTCCTATTCACCAAAGTGGTGGCCAACTACCCGAGACTGAATAATAATAGTTTCTCAGTTCTTTCAAATTGAAATGGTATGTCATTTACAATGTATGTAGCTCCTCTGGTAGCTTCCCTGCACAAGAATTTTCCTTGAGACAACATTTTACTTTGCTATTCCCCTATTGTCACAGAGAAGATTGGAAAGGGGTGTACTTAAGTTGAGATTTAATATAATTAATATTTTCACTGTTTCATCAAGGACATTCCTAAGTGAAATTGATAATTTGCTTTTTAAACTGTGGGTGCATTGCAATGAAGAATATAGTGTCTACTAGTATAGTTTGGTGCTATTGCTTTGATTTTTGCTAGAGGCACACAGTTTTTCCCCCTATTCCTTTTGCACCATGATTGTGGAATATCATATACTATGTTGCAAATGTTAACACAGTGGGAAAAGCAAATAACATCTTAGTATCATTATGAAAATAGTTTTGACCTAATGGACATGTCTCCCCCCAACCCCCGCCCAGGTTCCCATAGATTGCACTTTGAGAACTACAATGCTAAGTTAGAGTGGGCAGTCACTAACAAGTGGTCAACCACAGTTTAACATAGAGAACACATTAAAACAGGAAAACAAAAAAAGAAATTAATTTGGAGGAAATGAAAAAAATGTCTAGATTTTAGTTTTATCCCGACCAACCAAGGTCATGACTAATAACTGAATGGAAGAGAATGCAATTTAAGTTTATCCAATTTCAAAAACCATATTTTTTCCAATATAAATGCCATCTTTTTGTAAGAAAATGCTGTGAAAAATGATCACTTGCATTTGAACAAATATTTACTTAGTATCTGCTATAAGCCACATGCTTAGTATCTGCTATAAGGATTCCTATTATTCTAGTATCATAACAGGCAAAGTCTGCTTTTAGTCCAGTGGTAGCAATATTTTCTTTTCTTTTTTAAAAATTAATTAATTAATTAATTAATTTATTTATTTATTTATTTTTACAGAGGGAGGGAGGGAGAGAGAGAGAAAGTCTTAAGCAGGCTCCACACCCAGCATGGAGCCCAATGCAGGGCTCTATCTTACAACCCTGAGATCATGACTGGAGGAGAAATCAAGAGTCAGATGTTTAATCAACTGAGCCCCCCAGGCACCCTGGTAGCAATATTTTCTTAAATGTAGATAAAAAACAAACAAAATAATATTCTGGATAGTATTCAAGTCTATGATAGGAGTATACAAAGGTAAAAGCAGTACTACCCAAGCTCCATACTTTAAAGGACTTCACTATGGCCCTCCAGTTGTACGTCGACTCACAAAGCAAGTAGTCCCTGAGGTCAAGTGTCATGGTCACCCCAAGTCAGCAATCCCAGAATTCCCCACTTCCAGGTCCTTCTTCTTTTTTTTTTTTCCTCTCCCTTTTATTCTTTTTTTTTAAAATTTTTTATTGTTATGTTAATCCCCATACATTACATCATTAGTTTTAGATATAGTGTTCCATGATTCATTGTTTGTGCATAACACCCAGTGCTCCATGCAGAACGTGCCCTCCTCAATACCCATCACCAGGCTAACCCATCCTCCCACCCCCCTCCCCTCTAGAACCCTCAGTTTGTTTTTCAGAGCCCATTGTCTCTCATGGTTCTTCTCCCCCTCCGATTTCCCCCCCTTCATTCTTCCCCTCCTGCTACATTCTTCTTCTTCTTTTTTTCTTTCTTAACATATATTGCATTATTTGTTTCAGAGGTACAGATCTGAGATTCAACAGTCTTGCACAATTCACAGCGCTTACCAGAGCACATAACCTCCCCAGTGTCCATCACCCAGTCACCCCATCCCTCCCACCCCACCCCCCACTCCAGCAACCCTCAGTTTGTTTCCTGAGATTAAGAATTCCTCATTCTTTTTTTTTTTTTTTAAAGATTTATTTATTTAAGAGAGAGAGCACAAGCAGGGGAGGGGCAGAGGGAGAGGGAGAGAATCTCAAGCAGACTCCCCACTGAGTGCAGTGCCGGCCCTGAGGCGCAATCCCATGACCCCGAGAGACCATGTCTTGAGCAGAAATCAAGAGTCCAATACGCAGCTTACTGAACCACCCAGGCGCCCCTCCACTTCCAGGTCCTTCTAATGGTGTTTGTATTCTAAAGGGAAAAATGAGCTGCATGTGTGTAAATTCCTAGGATGACTTCTGAAACAAGGAGGCTGGACTGAGCTGCCCATAAGCAAGAGCATGAAAGAGGTCTTTCTCGGTACAGGATAAAGTGAAATGGGAAGGATAGTGAGCATGGGGCAAGAGGTTCCATTTATACTCTGCTCTGTACTGTAAATGTTAAAGATGGGTCTGAGTAAATGGGTAGAGAGACTGGGTACATAGTTTGAAACTTACTTTTAGTTAGGTAGATTAGGAGGTTATGCTTGAATATAGACAAGGCGCTCTTGCAGAGTCCCCACATCATATCATATCAAACACATCAAAAATGTACATGTTGAATATTAATTTTTGTTATAAAAATTTTAGGAGTTTTTATAGTGTTGGTTTTGATAGAATTTGGCCAGAAGAAACTCATTTAATTTAAGATTTGATTTCTTGGCAACTGTTAGTATACTTAGAATTCTTGTAAAAAAGAGGAAAAATATAAACAATTATTTGGAAATGATGCAAATTTCTCAAGTTCTTAAATAATTTTTTTAAAAACTGACAAAATATGTTTTGCAATACTTAATCATCTATTAACTTCGATTTTGAAATTTACTGTTATTTTGTAATAATATTTTTCAGTTCTCATACATTTCCCTACATCCTTGAAAAGCTTATTGTGTTTAGTGGGTCCAAATGTCATAGTATCATTTGATAGCTTAGGGCCTAGCCTTACACTGTGTTGTCTAATACACTAGCCACATGTGGCTATTTAAATTAAAATTAGGTAGAATTAAAAATTCAGTTCCTCAGAGGCATTAGCTACATTTCAGTTGTCCAATAGTGACATGAATTTAATGACTACCATGTAGAAAAATGCAGGTATAGAATACTTCTATCATTGTAGAACATTTTATTGGACAGAGCTGATCTGTGCCAATCTTAGCCTGGAGTTATAGACATCAATGCTGTCTGCAGACTACAAATCAACTCAGTTATGAAGTACTGGGAGATGGGTCTCTCACTGGACTGTGAAGGAAAGGAGTATGATGATGACAGATAATGTTTGCAGAATGCTTTGGAGTCAGGTTTCCAATCCAAGTACAAATGACGTGGGACGGAGTCCAGAGCCAAGAGGCTGGAGGAAAGTGTGAACAAATAAGTGGGTGGAAACAGCGATACCAACAAATAACAACAAATTCAAGACTTTGGAAATGAGACCTTGTGGCTCATAAGGAAAACGAATGCCAGCTTAGTCAAAGACAAGAGGATCTAATTCAGGTATCTGCCTGCCCCCCCCCCCCCCAGGAAGAAGCAGATCTCTGAGATCAGGCAGAGGAAGTGGCAGTACAATCTGGCAGCTGATGAAGTGTGAGGGGGAAACAGAAGCTGCCAGGAGACCAAAGAGAATGGAGAGATGGTCCTTCAGAGCCGGGGCCACTGGGAAGTGTCTGTTTGTGGGACTGGACTCCCTTTGGGAGGAAATGGAGACTTCAGTGGAGAGGATAGTCAGAGGGGGTCACCATCAGAAAACAGGAAGAGATGTGGGACTTGATGGGGTCAGGGGTCAGTGGGTAAATGATTCACACACACACACAGAAAAAACCATGGTGCAGGCCTGAAACAGATGGGCTTTCTCAAGGAAGAAAGAAAAGCAGCACTCCTTGTTTGGAGGGCACTTTTCTCCTGCAGAGGAAGGAAGAGGAACACCAAAAGGAATGCATACCAAAGGGTCGGTAAAGGTGAAGAGTCCAGAAGAGGAGCACTTCTGAAAGTCAGGAGGGAGATCTTAGGGGGAAAAAAATGACACAGAGAACCGCAGGTAGAAAAAACTTTGAGATTAGAAAATGAATAAACCTACACTGATTGCTACATCACTAAAAATCTTTCTCATACTACTTGAATATAAGAGGGCAAGGAAATGCCTTGACTCTAGGGCATGGCAGGCCACATAGAAAATTCTGGAATCAGGATTTTTATTGCAAGGAGGGCAAGCACACTGATTCATGGGGTGAGAGCAGAAGAGAGGTGGTTCTGTAGGTCAGTGTTTAAAAGATGTGAGTCGTATGTTCACAGTTATTCAGTAAGAACAACTAAAACTTATAAAATACTGTATTGTTTCCAGAGTGCTTTTCTTGAGCATGCCATCTCATTTAAGTGCCAACTTGCATCTTGTAAAGGAGGCACTACTCTAACTCTCATTTCATGCGTGGATAATGAAGTAACTGAGACAAGAAGAAGATTATTTGTCTGGGACTCTCCGTTCCATCTTGTGTGGCCATGTTATTTCTTCTTTCCACATTCCTAAGGATGCACTGAAGGGTTTTGTAAAATGTTTCCCTTGCAATAACAACCAGATTCCACCTGTCTGTTTTTTGAACTGGCCATCAGATTTTGCTGAATTGAATCTAATTGCTCTAGGACTTTGTAATGCTTTAAAAGTTCACCCTTGGCCAGGAAAGAAAAGAAATAAAAGAGTTTTCAAAGGTGCTTTCATGACTATGTTCCTGTGTCAAAAATTGGCTTATGTTTTGGCTCAAATCTACTGGAAATGCCATATGCCTAGTGTAGATTTTGTCTTTCTTTCTGTAAAGATTTATTTTTTATTTTTAAGTAATCTCTACACCCAACATGGGGCTTGAACCCACAACCCAAGATCAAGAGTCACATGCTCTATCGACTGAGCCAGCCAGGTGCCCCATGTCTTCCTGATCTTAATGAGGCTATTTTGTCACAAGAGGAAAAACATGGTTTGAGCTCCTATTGCTAGAAACAGACTTTGGAATAATAGAGGAAGTTTACATGTAGATGAAGCTATAAAACAATTGAGAAAAGTATATTTCTTTAAGAGCAAAATACGGCAGGAATTTTTATTTGAGAGCTTTAATTAAAAGCAGTTCACTACCATTGGAGACAGGGATTAGATACTTATTTTTATTTCTATTTTCACTGTGTGTGTAAAATAATGTAAAAGAGAGTCAGAGACAATAAGTCTGATTTAAGCTTCTTAAGACTATTGACAAGCCTTTAATTATCTCTAGCAAACAGTTTAAAGAAGATGAACAGGCCTCATTATGTCACTTTTCTGGTTACAACTTTCCTGAGGCTCTTATGTCCTTTAGGGAAGAATCTAGATCTCTCACTGAGGTGGAGAGATGTTCTCATTTGTTAATCCTGACCTACTCTTCTACTTCTGGGTCCATCTCCTGTCACCCTTCACCTCTACTCTCCATCTCAACCACACAGAAAACCCCAAGTACACAATCCTGTTTCAGGCCTGTCTTCAAGATCCACCTCACATTTCACTCCCTATGTGAATCTTCCAGAACTCCCTGAGACTGAGTCACTCTCCCCAGTGCTTAGCAAAGCTTCCTACAGACCGTCCTACAATGTTCAGCACTCTGCTCAGTTGTTATTTGTTCCTGAATTTTCCCCATCTCCAGTTTTTGAGCTCATTGACACAAAGGATCCTGCCTTAAGTAATCTTTGTGGTTAAATGACAGCCCCCAAATATTTCAGTACCAAACAGCATTTATTTTATAAACTAGGTGTCCACCAATGAGAGAAACCACCTTGTGACAGGAGTTGAGTGAATAGGAAGGGGCTGAGGTAGGAGGTTACGCTTAAGAAGTAGTAAGTGAACTAGCATGTGTTGATGTCTCTGAAAAATTGGTTCTAATATTTCCATGTTTAAACACACAGTCAATGTAATAAACAGTTGGATTTGGTTGGGATATTAATTGGTGTCTCATTCTCTGAGAAGGTGAAAATGCACCTTGTGTGTTGGATGACTTGAAGGATCCACTTGTGGTCGTGGCATCATTCAGTCATTTCGGTGGAAGAACATGTACAGAAGAACTATAATGTCATTGGGGTTGAATTTGAAAATGTAATTTAAAGTGGTGGCAAGTGCCATGGTAACAGTAACATAGCAGCCCAGTGTGGTGGGCTAATTAAGGAAAATCTACATAATTTTTGACCTTGAAAATTAATGTCAAATGTTTTTAACCTGATAAGAATTTTTCTTTTAGTGCAGTTCAGTTATGTTCTAAATCTGTGATTTCTAAAGGGTGTTTTAAATCATACAGGCTTGGGGCGCCTGGCTGGCTCAGTAGGTAGAGCACATGACTCTTGATCTTGGGGTTGTAGGTTTGAGCCCCACATTGCGTGTAGAGATTGCTTAAAAACAAAATCTTTAAAGAAATAATGAAGAACACAGGCTCTGTAGAGTATTAATAAATATTACATACATATATGTTTAAGTTTCACCATCAACTTTGAGAAACATTGGATTAAAAAGGATGAAGGTGGTTTCTTTACTATTTTTTTTTATTTAAATTCAATTAGCCAATATATAGTATGTCATTAGCATTAAGGAGGACACGTGATGTGATGAGCACTGGGCATCATAGGCAAGAGATGAATTACTGAACACTACATCTTTACTATTGTTTTTAATAACTGGCAATGAATTTTACATCTCCAAGAGATGTATGAGGTATGGAGTAGTTTTAAATTTTCCTCACAGCAGATATCTGCCCCTGTCTGTCTGTCCCCTCTTCTCTCTCTTGCTTTCTTTAGCTTTGATTTGCCGTCCTCGTTTATTTGGCTGCTATAAGAAAATATTACAGACTAGGTGGTTTATAACAACAGAAATTTATTTCTCACAGTTTGGGAGGCTAGGAAGTCTAAGATCTAGTTGTCAGCATGGTTGTGCTCTGGGAAAGACTTCCTGTTTCATGGCCTGCTCCTTCTTATTCATGGCTTGTCCTCACATGGCAGAAGAGGCTGGGTGATCTCTCTGAAGCCTCTTTTATAAGGGCACTAATCCCATTCATGAGGGCTCCACCCTCATAAATTAAGCGCCTCCCAATTCCCCACTTTCTAATACCATCATCTTTGAGAATTAGGATTTCAACATATAAACTTTGGGGGAACACAAGCATTAAGACCACAGCTCTTGAGCATCCCAGAAAACTGTCTCCTATGTTAGTGTTCATCTGGATATAAATAGTAGAGGCATTTACTCTTTTGTCTTCTCCTGATTTAAAAGAAAAAAGAAAAACAGAAGACATAAGCAAGCTGATGTTATGTGATACTGTGAGATTTTCAAGAGACATCCTTTGAATGATAGTCAGTCTTGGCCTGGCTAGCAAAAGTGAGAAGCTAGGAGGCTGGATACTTAGTGCTTATTCCCATGCTTGCTCAAAACAAAATGTTACAACTGGTATAGTATGTGGTATAGTTATAGGGAACTAAATTCTTATAAAGCTCTTAATTTACAACAGCATTTCCCAAAGAATGTTTCACTAAACAGTAGTATCTCCTAGATATGAAAGAGAGAAAGAGAGAAAGGGAGAGCGAGAGGAAAGGGGTGGGGGGGGGGAGAGACCATTTGCCCAAAGAAGCAGTGAACAACTGAATAATTGTAAGGAATCTTTGAGCTAGGGAAATGCCAAGGACACTTCAAGTCGGCAGAAATAGCTGAGACATTCAGGCTAGTGCTCAAAGGATTTGAATTGCACTGATGTGGAAGTATTAAATGTTATAAGGTAGAGACAGAGTCAGAAAGAGAATCATCTAGATGAGAAAGCAAATGATCCATTTAGATCATGGATTTATTTTTTTTCTGTTTTAGTGTGGAAAAACAGAATATTTTCCTTTCTTAAATTAAACACCCACGTCTGTGTCAGCTGAAAATTTCCTACTATCACAATAAATAAAACAAGGTGGGAATGAGAATGGAGAGAAAGAGGAAGTGTTCTTCACAGTGAATCACTCTGGGCTTGATATAAGGCCGAAACCTTTCAAGAAATGAAATTTATTTTGAACAATGATTACACGATGAAAATACCAGTGTATTTCACAATGTAAATGGTATGTTTGACCAAAAGAACAATACAATACAAAACAAAGGCAACTAAGAATGGATTATAGAATAATGTTTTGTCTGTCTTTAAATTTTTTTCTGACCAAATTTTTTATGACAATTCATACCTTTTTGGTTTGGGCTGTTGAGGGGTCCTTTTTCCTCCTTGAAAGAACCTGAGAAGAAATGATTTTTTGCCACTAAGTCAGAGGGGGCATATTTACATAGTTCCTCATGATGTGACCAGGAAATCCTGTGTAGAAAAAAAGCTGCAGAAAAAAGAAGAAGGTCGCCTGCTTATGTTTTCTTAAACTTCCCCGCCCCACCCCCAGAGCCATTTAAAATAAGGCCTCACTTTGTTTTTTAAACTATGGATATTAGCACCGAGGCTCATATTTCAGGGGTCGCTTGTCTTTGCTGATGAGAACCTAAAGCGGTGGAGATTCAGATGTATCTCTCTCTCCCTCCTGGGGCCGTCCAGTCCCACTAGGGACAGGTGAATCTCCATGTGACGAAGGCATTCCTGCTTCGGAGGCTTCTAATCTCTTGCCTGACATGCCATCGGCTCTCCCGCTGACGTCTGGGGGCTGTGTGTCCCAAACAGAAAGGTTACAGGCTCTGTGATCTCTCTCCTGAATGACAGGGACCCTGCCAGCCAGGAGGGGCCTGTCACTTCAGAGCCCACAGCAAGGACAGCAGCTGCAGCTGACGCCTTAGGGGAAACCAGATGCACTAATATTTTGAATGTGCTTTCAGGTTTGCTAGGAATGTACCGACTTGCTGCAGTTGCTTTGCAGGATCCTGGTATTTGAAATCTGTCATGCCGCCAGTTCCAATGGGGGGAAGAATATGGTAACTCTGAGCACTAGGCGCCGTGTACTAAATTTTACTTGAGGGTTCACACATTCTTGCTGACAAGTTCTATGGACCCCGGGTTTTAAAAAAGGAAACTTACCCAGAATGTCTAAGAATACGTGGTGAGTCAGTGGTATAAATGGTAATCCAGTGGTACATGTATTCTCCAATAAGTTAGAACCATTTGTGTTCTACCTAGAATGTATTCTGTCTTTGAGAAGGATGGGGTCCTTCTTCACTACCTGGGAATGAAAACTTAGCAAGCTAAATCAATTGCTCTGGAAAAGGTTAATTTTAGTTGGAAGCAAGCACTGTTACTGTAATTCAGAGACAGGAACTCATGCCTTTTACATTATCTATATTTGTCCATGGTGGCTATAGGGTATTCCAATGGGACTCACTCTCCTATTCCTTTTCTTTGTAAGGAAGGCAGATTTTGCCTTCCCCTGATCGGGTTCTCTCTTTCTATAGCTCTTTCCCCAAGTTGGCTGTTTTTGTCACTTTCGGAAGTATAAGGTGACAGCTTAAGCTTATATCACAGAGTTCAAGGTTTTAAAGGCCATGTTTCTTCCTTGTTCTATTGACAGAGTCTCTTGGTCCTCAACCCCAAGTGGTATTTGACACTTTTGAAACTCAGCTGGATTCTTTGATCAGCTAGTAAGGATTTTCATTAAGCCAGAGCAAAAACAGGAGAAAAGGAAGTCATCATGCGATGAACTTCCCCTACAGGAGATTTTACCTCTAAGGACAAGGACACGTGCATGTTGCATAAGCAAGGACGTTGTTCGACTTGTTCTCTCTGTATCTCAGGCTCATAGCACAGCGCCCGGCATGAAGTAGGGACGACCTCATGTTTATTGACGGAAAGCATGAGCGAGTGCATAAGCAGATTAATAAGTGGCAGTCTTTCAGAAGGAGCTCTCCATGTTATTCTGGGAAGAAAAAGGAAGGTGACTATTTTCAACTCTCTTGGCCATTTTTTTCCCTTACCTTTAATAACATAAATGTATGTTGTATGCATTCTAGGGGCTAACTAAGATCTCTGCCTTCCAGTCATTTTTGGTAACAGCTCCGAATTCTGATGGTTGGCATCAAGTCCTAGGCCCTTCAAGGGTCAGAACCACATCATTTATTCCCTGCGAAGTGCTCTCTTAGGTTGTTGCAAAGATTCAGGGAACATGAACTTGGTGGTTTGCATCATTGTTTCTCATCTCTAATTCCCGACACATACTTGGTGTTCTGCTGGTATTGTGGTGGAAGTGAATTAATAAATTTCAAAAGCATATTTTCAAATACAATTACAAAAATATTTTCACTTAGTGTAAGTAGTTTCTCAATTACTTTCTGCTAAAGAGGGATGCTGAGAGCACTGCAGAAAGTTCCTTAGGACTGAGCTTCTTCTACATGGACATTTATCTCTCCAGTTTACATGCCATGTTTCTTTCTACGACACTCAGTTTTCTCGTGTATAAAATGGAGATATATTTACCTTTTGAAGGTATAGTTGTATTTTCAAGAGAGCCTCTATAAAAACACCAAAATTCCGGCACATTATAAGTCCTCTGCTCAAAGCTGCACATTGGCAGTATTGTTTGGGATCAGTATGCGGGATAGGTGATGAAGACACAAAATGAAAAGTACTCTGACTTTACTCTCAAGCAGCAACAGTGTCAGCACTTGAATAAATGGGTCGTAATGCAACTGTGCAATAATAATAAATAAATAAAGAGATTAGGAACACAGTGATTAACTTTCTCAAGGGTCCTCCAGGAAAACTTGCTAGAAAATGGGAACTCTGACTTCAGACTGTTAGAATGAGTATAAATGTGTCAGGCAAAGAAAATAAAAAGGGTCACTGTAGGCAGCAGAAACGAATTTGCAAGATCTCATTCCTTTTGATGGCTGCATAATTGTGCAAGACTGTTGAATCTCAGATCTGTACTTCTGAAACAAATAATGCAATATATGTTAAGAAAAAAAAAAAAGAAGAAGATAGCAGGAGGGGAAGAATGAAGGGGGGAAATCGGAGGGGGAGATGAACCATGAAAGACGATGGACTCTGAAAAACAAACTGAGGGTTCTAGAGGGGAGGGGGTGGGAGGATGGGTTAGCCTGGTGATGGGTATTAAAGAGGGCACGTTCTGCATGGAGCACTGGGTGTTATGCACAAACAATGAATCATGGAACACTACATCTAAAGCTAATGATGTAATGTATGGTGATTAACATAACAATAAAAAATTAAAAAAAAGAAACGAATTTGCAAAGACTCGATACGTGGGATCATATTTCATATTCATGAAATAGAAGTCCAGAATGACCAGAACCTTCAATGAGGGTTTAGACAAAGCAGAGGTGGGGAAGCAGGGTTTGAAGCAGGGGGAAACGTTTGTTGGAGGCAGACTGTGGAGGAACTCCTATGGTAAGTCAAGGAATTTGGTTTTCTGTAATGTAGTTTTTGTTTTAGGAAACTAGTTTGGGAGGTAGTATGAATGATGGCATAGTGGTTAAAAGGATGGAGTCTAGAACTAGGCTGCCTGGATTAAAATCTTGCCTCTGCTATTTGCTAGTTGATTACTTTAGGGTAAGTTACTGCAACTTCCTGGGCCTCCTCAGTTTTCCCAGCTGTAAAATGGGGATAGTAAAAGCATCTGCCTCGCAAAGTTGTTGTGAGGTTTAAATGAGTTAACCTACAGTTAGAATAGTACCAGGCACATAATTAGTGTTATAAATAAGTGTTGGTCAAATAGTCATAGTGAATTAATAATAAGGAAGAATAAGTGTTGGTTTAAATAATCATATAAAATAGGATATGGCTAAGATGGAGGCAAAACCCAGATGGTGGTTTTCTTATGGCCCAGGTGAGAATCAGGTCTAAGCCTTACAGTCATTTTAGTGGACTACAGTAAATGCAGAAGGAAAATTCTCAGGTCCCAAACAGAGGAATCTGAATAAAACAACAAGGTTTTTGAAACCACAGGTGAGCTTGAAATCATCAGTGAGTGGGAGCAAGTAGACAAAAACACATAGTAGTACTCAAACCAGATCCCAGTCCCATTGCTGGGCCTGGGACCAGCAAAACATGGAGAAGCCAATCGTGAAGACATGTGCATCTTGGGGCGCCTGGCTGGCTCAGTCAGTAGAGCATGTGACTCTTGATCTCAGGGTCATGAGTTCAAGCCCCATGTTCGGTGTAGAGCTTACTTAATAATAATAATAAAAAAAGACATGTGCAGGCATATGGAGTCCTGAAAGGAAGCTATCTGCATAAAGCTAGAAGCATCGAAGAGCTGCACAAGCTAGGAAATGGGGACCAGAAAAATCTTTATCTGTTAGCCTGGGGCATGTGACAGGAACATTTTATTCTCTATAGTTTCATAAATGGAAAAAGTGTCACCTGCTTAAATATAGGTAGGCGAAGCAGCTCTGGGGTTCTAATGAATATCACTCACAATGTATGGAGATTTTAAGCCAATGAAATGAACATAAAAACTGTTCCTGAACAACCCAAGTATGTGCCATATAAGAAACACAGTTCAAATTCAATGACATGGGTGGGTAGAAAAAAGATGGAAAAAGATATACATGCCAATATTAATTTAAAAAGAATGATGAAGGGGTTCCTGGGTGGCTAAGTTGGTTAAGCTTCTGCCTCTGTCTCGGGTCATGATCAGGATGGAGCCCCCATGTCAGGCTCCCGGCTCAGCAAGGAATCTGCTTCTCCCTCTCTCTCTGCCCCTCTCCCAACACATGCGTGCGATTGCGTGCGCTCTCTCTCTTTCTCTCTCTCACGCTCTCTGTCTTGAATAAATAAATAAAATATTTAAAAATAAAAAATAAAAAAATAAAAAGAATGATGAAGTAGACTTCGGAGCAATGAAAATTCCTAGGGAAAAGGAAAGACATTACATAATGATCAAAGTTTTTAAAATACTTTTATTTTTTTTTTTAAAGTAAGCTCAACACCCAACGTGGGGCTTGAACTCACGACCCCAAGATCAAGAGTCACATGCTCGACCGACTGAGCCAGCCGGGTGCCCCTGTAATCCACCAGGAGGACATAACAAGCTTAATGGTGTACACGCCAGCCGTATGTGAAGAAAAACAACAACAACAACAACAACAACAACAACATGAAGTAGAAATTGATGGAGCTGAGAAAGGAAGTAGACATATTCAAAATTATAGTTACCTAGGATGTAAAAGAACCAGACAAAATGATCAACCAACAGACCTACTTGGCAGATACAGAGCATTTCACTCAAGAGCAGCAGAATACACTTGTTTATAGGTCTCCATGGAAGAATAACCGAGATATTCTGAGCCCTAACACGAAGAATTGAAGTCATATAAAGTATATTCTCTGATCATAATGAAATCCCACCAGAAACCAATAACAGAAAGAAAATAGGGATATCTTCAAACACATGTAAAGTAAACAACACAATCTAAAAAATGCTTGGGCCAAAAAGCAAGTCTAAAAGGAAACAACAACAAAAAAGAACAGAATGGAAATGAAAACACAGCATATGAAAATATGAGGGATGTAGTTAAAGCAGTTCCGCGAGAGAGATGTATGGCATTAAATGCTTACATGAGAAATGAGGAAAGTTTTCAAATCAGTAATTTAAGTTTCTACCTCAAGATACTAGAAAAGGAAGACCAACATAAATCCAAAGTAGCAGAAGAAAGAAAATAATAAAGAACAGAATATTTTTTAAAGATTTTATTTATTTATTTGACAGAGAGATAGCGAGAGCAGGAACATAAGCGGGGCGGGGGGTGGGGCGGCAGGCAGAGGGAGAGGGAGAAGCAGGCTTCCCGCTGAGCAGGGAGCCCGATGCGGGGCTCGATCCCAGGACCGTGGGATCACGACCTGAGCCGAAGGCAGACGCTTAATGACTGAGTCACCCAGATGCCCCAATAAAGATCAGAATTAAGTGAAATTGAAAATAGGAAACTGGTCGAGAAAATTAATGAAACAAAAGGCAATTTTTTCAAAACAAAAACAATAAAATTGATAAACTGCTAGAAAGAATGATTAAAGTAAAAAAGTGAAAAACAGAAATCAACAATATCAAGAATGAAATAGGTGATATCACTCCTCCTACCATAGCCATTAAAAGGAGAGATAATAAGAAGAGAACAATATGATTACAAACAATATGATCCTCATAGGTCTGACAGTTTGGAAAAAATTGAACTTGTACAACTCATCCAAATTAGCAGAATTGGCTACATACACATATATAATGAATTTGTTTTCCAATCTGTTAAAATATACTAGTTGAAACTCTACTGCAAATGACATTTAAGCACTTTCTGTTTCAGAATATCCTTGAACAGTAAAAGGCAAAGGTTAAGAATTCTGGCTTTTGTGGTTAAACACGTGTGTTCTGTTGATCTCTAGTTGTGTGGTTTTGAGTCAAGTAAGGAGCCTCTTTCATGTCTTCTAAGGCAAAAGGATGACAGCAAGGACCTGTTTCACAAAACTTCAACCACTGAATGAACTCCACTTTGTGACATCCAATGCCTGATAAACTGCTCAAAAAATACTAGGTTTTATTAGAATTTGCTATTGCCTCAGTGCTGTCATTATATAATCAACTCTCAATTCCATATATGAGAAAGCTTTGTATGGAAATTTGATTAATAGAGTATGTGGTTGGTATAAAAATGCAGACTTTAATGACAAAGGTCTCGTAAAATGAGAAAAGAAAGCTGTTTATATTGAACTTCTGTGTTACAGATGTGCTGTGAGCAACTTTCACATGTCGTATCTCATTTTGTCTGCACAACAGCCCTGTAGAATAGTAACTATCCGGGGCGCCTGGGTGGCTCAGTCGTTAAGCATCTGCCTTTGGCTCACGTCATGATCCCAGGGTCCTGGGATCGAGCCCCGCATCAGACTCCCTGCTCCATGGGAAGCCTGCTTCTCCCTCTCCCACTCCCCCTGCTTGTGTTCCGTCTCTCTGTCAAATAAATAAATAGATAAATAAATAAATAAATAAATAAATAAATATCTTTAATAGAATAGTAACTATTCTTTTCATTCAGAATTGGGATATGAGAAATCCTGTTTCAAAAGCCATATGGATAATTAGTGGCAGAACTATATTCAAATTCCCCAAGCCCTTATTTTTATTTTCTTTTTTAAAAAATTTTATTTATTTAAGAGAGAGAGAGTAATTAAGAGAGAGAGAAAAAAAATACAAGCAGGGGGAGGAGCAGGGGCAG
This sequence comes from Halichoerus grypus, assembly GCF_964656455.1. NCBI lineage: Eukaryota > Metazoa > Chordata > Mammalia > Carnivora > Phocidae > Halichoerus > Halichoerus grypus. The sequence goes on from NC_135720.1 coordinate 38,078,531, forward strand.
AGGGAGAAGCAGACTCCCTGCTGAGCAGGGCTCCATCCCAGGACTCTGGGATAATGACCTGAGCTGAAGGCAGATGCTTAACTGACTGAGCCACCCCGGCACCCCTATTTTTACTCTCTTGTAGCAAATGTGATTAAGCCAAAATTGACTGAATGGAGATGAACTTTTCTTCCTTTTGATGTTTCATCTAGTTTAACTAATTTAAGCAGTTCACCGTTTGATCTTGTATGGCTGGTCTTGTGTATATAACTTTGCTGGAAATAAGTCATGAAATAATTATGATTTTCATAGTTTCTGGTTGATCTCCGATAAGTTGTCAATGTATAGGTTGTAAGTTCTGACTCGTGAAATTATAGTTAGGTAGATAGGTAGGTAGGTAGTTGGATGGATGGATGGATGGATAGATAGAGCGAGCTAGCTATCAAGAAAGTAAGAACCAGGCAGGCTTGACTATAATGAATAAAAGACTAACTTTTTTGCTAAGTATCACAGGACTTGGGCATTTTTTAAAGGCAGAGGAATGTGCCCCTAAACTTTAGCAACCAGGAGAAATGAAACTAGAAGGATGTAACAGAGGGGACAATGACCCCATCTTCCACAACTCTCCAACATTTTTAAACATCAAAATATAGAATGTTGAATCACTATATTATATACCTGAAACTAATATTACACTGTATGTTAACTAACTGGAACTTGAATAAAAACCTAAAAAACAAACAAAACATTCTTGAGAGGAATTAAAGAAAATGTAGTAAATGGGGAGGAGAGGTAATGTACTATACCCAAGGTTTGAAAGAGTCAATACGTTAAAAACCAAATTTATGTAGAGATCCACAGCAATCTTAATTAAAATCTCAATAGTTAAAAAAAATGACATATCACAGTACACTGGGGAAACCTTTTAAATATTTGTATATATTCAGATATATGAGTGAACATGCTGTTTTATAAACATGCATTGAAAAAAGGTGTTTCATAAGAATAAAAATAGAGTTTATATTGCATTTGGGATAAAAAAATAAATTATGCTATATTTAAATGTTTGAATAAAGGGGTGCTTGGCTGGCTGAGTTCCTAGAGCATAGGACTCTTGATCTTGGCATTGTGAGTTCAAGCCCCACATCCGGGGGAGTAGATTGTACTTAAAATTAAAAAATAAAATAAAAAAAATTTGAATAAAAACTCAAGTATATTTTTTGCTGTCTTTCTGGATTTTTTTTTATATCACTTAGGTATTTTTGGTTTAGAGTTTGCTTATATTGAAAATTTGATAGCATTAGCTTTAAGAAGGCTGCAGTTTGTATTTCAATCTTAGAGCGCCCTCTTCTGGTTATTTGTAGGCATGAGAAATTCTGAATTTTATCAATGGATGCCAAGATTTATGTCAAAATTTGTATTTCCGTATTTTTGTAATTAAATTTCTGACATGTGACTGCAAATCACTACTGTTGACTGTTAGGGACTGATAAGTTTACCTGAACTACAGTGTGTGATGACCAGGAATCATTTATATGCACCAGAAATCCCTAAGAAGCTGATATCTGAAAGCCAAGATACGTTGAAACTTAGGGCCCAAATGGGAAAGCCATAAAGGGAAAAAAAGGAAGAAGGAAGAAAGCTCATATAATTCATCAGTTATTGCATGTCAGGTGAAGTACTAGGTATTCCCCAGCTATCATCTTAAAGAGTTCAATGGTTTTTGGTTGACAAAGAAAATTGAGCTCAAGAGTTTAAGTGACTTTCTTAAGATCACATAACTGATAGAGTCAGGCGTCAGGGCCTTCTTGACTGTAAATTTTGTCCTCTCTCCATTAACACGTGATAGAAAATAGAGAGAGAAGCAGAAAAAGAGTGATGTATGGCAGAGAAGAGTCTGTGACTTACTCATTCAATTACTCATTTAACAAGCATGAATAGATTTGTGGATTGAAGAGTATATATGGTTAAAATAAGTTAAATATATTTTAATTTGGAATATTTTAATAAGCAAATAGATTTAGCTATAAATATTGTTAGATGTCAGGTAATCTCTTCATCACATAGTAATAAGTACTAACAAATTGTGTTCTTATCCTTTTTTTAACACAAAAAATTGTATTTTTAAAAGATTTATTTATTTATTTTAGAGAGAAAGCACGTGCGTGCGAGCAGGGAAAGCGGCACAAGGAAAGGGAGAGAGAGAGAGAGAAAATCCTAAGCAGACTCCCTGCTGAGTACTGAGTCTGACGTGGAGCTCGATCTCATGACCCTGAGATCATGGCCTGAGCCAAAACCGAGAGTCAAAGGCTTAAACGACTGAGCCATCTAGGCGGCCCCCCCAAAATCTTTTTTTAAAGATTTAATTAATTAATTTATTTATTTATTTATTTATTTTTAAGATTTATTTATTTGACAGAGAGAGACACAACGAGAGAGGGAACACAAGCAGGGGGAATGGGAGAGGGAGAAGCAGGCTTTCTGCTGAGCAGGGAGCCCGATGTGGGGCTTGATCCCAGGACGCTGGGATCATGACCTGAGCTGAAGGCAGACACTTAACAACTGAGCCACCCAGCCTCCCCTATTTATTTATTTTAGAGAGAGAGAGAGAAAGAGAGAGAGCATAGGAGTTGGGGGAGGGAGAGAATCTTTAAGCAGACTCCGACTGAGCGCAGAACCCCATGAGACGCTCCATCTCATGACCCATGAGATCATGCATGACCTGTGCTGAAACCAAGAGTCGGAGGCTTACCTGACTGAGCCACCCAGGTGCCCCCAAATTGTATTTTTTCATTCCCCAAAGGAGAGCGACAAAAGGTAGAAAAAGAGAGATTTTTGCCTAGTGCTGACTACATGCTAAATTTTTGTTTTGTTTTGTTTTTATTAACTGTTACAATAACTCTATGGTGTAAGGCATTGAATTTCAATTACCCTGATAAGATAACCATACATCCTGACTTGTTGAACAGTCTTGGTTTACTCTTGTTGTCCTGGGGTAGTTGTTAATAACACCCTTTTCACTGTTCAAAATATCCTAATTTGGACAATGTGTTATATGTCCTTCTAATTATCTATCTTTTGTACTTGTGGAAACCAAGGCCCAGAGAAGTGAAGCAACTAGCCCAAGGTGACCAGATTGTAAGTTGCCAGGTTAGAGCTGAGAGAAGATTCTGCCTGACCCTAAGCTTTCACTGTGCCAAGGTTGTTTCTGTCACATTTTCAGGATTTCTCCAGGGCCTTTTTGAACCTCCCTTGTCTATTGAGGCATAAAATTTATTGCTTATCTTGTAGTCTTTATAGGCTAAGTCGTAACGGTGATTAAACTTTCCACATAAAATAGAATTCCATTTTCAAAATGAAACCCAGATCTTGCTGACATGACCATTCACGAACACTAGCAACTTTTTTAATGGCTGCCATTTGGTTGCTTTGCAGAGTGACCGCCATACAGTTCTTTCCTAGGTCATATCCAAAGTTTCTCAGGATATTGAAAGGCAGTGTTATCTTTATTGAATATTCTGCCCATCCTGTAGTGCTCTGTCAGATCAAAGGGTTCACCTTGTGGAATAATAATTTTACTAATTAGTTCCTGGGAAAAGTGTGTCATTGTCAGAGAGGAGACAATCCTTTGTGTTAAAACCTTCAGTACTGGGGTTATCAAATGTATAGATCCTTGAAATTCATCTTCAGGACATTTGTCCATTAAAAAAACCCATGCGGTATGAATGTAGGGTCTGAGGTGGAAGGTGGGGAGTAGGTTGAAGCCAAAATGTGAGATGCACAGCCAAGAGCCCTCTTGGGGGAAGAACCTGCAAAACAGCAGCCTTGGGGGTGCATGGGAAGTGTCTACCTAAAGGGAAGCCGGTTCACCCCCCCTTTTTTTAAAGACAGTGGAAGTGGGACCCTGAAGAGCCAGATAATAAAATACTATATTTGATAAACTCGTTAACTTTAATGTGGCTTGACACATTTCTTTGCCCAGGAGTATTTGAATTTCAAGAAGTGATAAGGTAGACAGAAACCTCAGCAGGGGTTGACAGCCCGGACGGATTTCAGTGAGGGCTCTGCTTGGAAAATATCTAATGCAGAGGGGGAGGCTACCAGCTCTGGCAATGGGTAGGGTGCCTCTCAGGGCAGCACCTGCATTTAGGTGGACTTACAGCAACATTGTGAATGAGGATTTTTAAAAAGCTGTTCTCTTTCTGGGCTTTGGTCCTGGCATAAAATTCCAAATGAGAGACTCTTTTTCTTCTCTCCTGTCTTGGCTTAAAATAACATACGCATAATACGAGTGTCTCATAAACTTTCTCATTTTTGTGTGAGAACCACTTTTGTGTTTTATATGGTGAGAAAAGAATATTTTTTTGGTGGATAATGAGGAAGAAGGAGAGAGAACGATTTCATACTCTGCACTTTGTACAGAGAAAACCATCCCGAATCTTGCAAAGGCACACTACAAAGTCAGCTGGCTGAGAAGCTGTCCAATTTCTGCAAAATCCAATTGGAGGAATTCTTTACCATTCTATCAGCATCGTCATTCTTATCTTGGCTTATTAGGGATTGCTAAAATTTATTCCAATGTACATTTAAAAAACGCCCCCCCTTTCTTTTTCTATTCACATGTCCTCATGTCTAGCTCCTTAATAGTCCATAATCAGGTGAATTGTTTATGCTGTTAAGTGAAGACGGCCTTATGCTGGATGGTCTCTGGTGTGTTGCCATGGAAATGCCATGATCACTGATTCAACATCAGGATTTTTGGCCACCCTGTGGAAATGAGCATAGACAAAAGACAAGTTGAGATTTGAAAAAAAAAAAAAAAAAGTATCCAAAATAACCTCAGCCATACTCTTCCCTTGCTTATACAGCAAATGTGTCCTTTAAAGAGTTTAATCTTTGTATTTAACTTTAAAAAATGAAATCCAGTTATAGATACATGGAAGAAGCCCGAGAGCTATAGTTGGCTAGCCTGGAAACAAAGAATATAGAGATTTTTGTTTTTGCTATATTTGTTAGGGATAATAGTAATTATCTCCTGGTTAGATCATTTTAAATAGTTAAATACCGTCATGTATGGAAAGCCTTCAGCATGGCTTTGTAGTAGGCAGATTACTAAAGCTGCCCCTGGAAGATTTCCATCCCCTGGTTATTCAAGCAAATGCTAATGTAGACATTGCCGGAAGATGGTCTACAGGTGTAATTGAGGATACTAATCAGCTGACCTAGAAGAGCTTGTCCTGGGTCATCTTGATGGGCCCCTTGTCATTATAGGAGCCCTCGGAAGACTAGGAGGGAGGCAGAAACATCAGTCAGAGAGACGTGGCAGAAGTCAGAGACATTTGAAGCGCGAGAAAGACTCAATCCAACGTTGCTGTGAGCCAAGGAACATGGGGAGCCTCTAGAAGCGGAGGGAAAGCCCTGGACCACAGCCGGTGTGGAAACAGGTCCTCCCGCCCTGCCACTGCATGGAACCCAATTCTGCCAACGACCAAGTGAACTTGGAAGCAGATTGCTCGCCAGAGCCTCCAGCAGGGAACGCAGCGCTGTTAACCCCTTGATTTCAGCATTGTGGGTCCAGAGCAACTATCTGACCCCTAGTACTGTGCCATAATCAACTCGCATTGTTTGTTTCTTATTTTTTATTTTTTTTAAAGTTTTTTTTTTTTTATTCATTTGAGACACAGAGATACAGAGAGAGAGAGAGAGAGAGAGAGAGCATGAGCAGGGGGAGAGGGAGAAGCAGGCTCCCCACTGAGCCAGGAGCTGGAGGTGGGACTCGATCCCAGGATGCTGGGATCATGACCCGAGCCGAAGGCAGACGCTTAACCATCTGAGCCATGCAGGCGCCCCTGTTTTTTTTTTTTTTTTAAGATTTTATTTATTTATTTGACAAAGAGACACAGCGAGAGAGGGAACACAAGCAGGGGGAGTGGGAGACGGAGAAGCAGGCTTCCCAAGGAGGAGGGGCCCGATGCGGGGCTCGATCCCAGGACCCTGGGACCATGACCTGAGCCGAAGGCAGACACTTAATGACTGAGCTACCCAGGTGCCCATTGCATCGCTTTGAATAGCGAAATTTGTGGTCACTGGTTATGGCCACAACAGAAAACTAGTGCAGGCACAAAGGAATGACCAACAAAGGTCTTTCCTTTTCTTTTTCTTTCCCTGTGCCTTGTTCACTGATCCAGTGTTGCCCTCTTCCTCCCTTATTGATATCCTTAATTTATTACTTTTTTGTTACACACTTGCGATCAGAAGGAGTGGGAGAAAGAGCAGCCTTTCTCCGTTTTTAGGGTCATTTTCTGCCCTTGCCCCCCTCAGATGCTCATTTCTCTCTTACTCTCTTTTTCTTGTTCATCGTCATCCCTTCTTCCCCCAGCATGTTCCAAGTGATAGATAGGCTGTGTTGGCTGGGAGTGTGGCCAAAATTACTTGGGGAATGGGGGAAGAAACATTTAATTTGTTTTTTCACCAAAGAACCCTATACCCTGCTCTTAGGTAAGAGCAAATTTGAATAAAAACAAAGAAAGAAAAAGTGGAAAGTGTCTTAGAAATGGGGTTGTTTTGAATGTAGCACTTCCTTGCTTTTGTAAAGCACCATGGAGGTGATTGAGAAGATAGCAATGAACTTGTGAGAAGGATGGAAGCCTATGTAGGTCTAGGTCAAGGTTAGAGTCATTAGTGCCCAACGTCTGTAATTACCATCAGGGTTTCCTCCTCTTCATGAGCTGATATCCAACAGGTAAAGTGCCCAGATTAATTATAATACCATGTAATAGATGACATCCTCCCAAGCCAAATGTATCCCTTAATAAAGACAGCTGATGATAGAAGGATGTGATGTGTTTAAGAGGGACATAAAATGGACCGGACTGTGAGGCCCTCACCTTGTAAGACCTTAGTGGAGGCTTCTACATTAGGGCCTCTCTAGAAACGAATCTGCCTTGGTTGTGTGTTCTCTTCAGCGTATTCAGCAGCTCAGGTTTAGGGAGAGGAGTTTTTTCCAGACAAGCATGAGGAGGGATTTTGGGAGTAGAGGATATTTGCAAAACAGCGGGGAGAATTTCACACCGTGAAGACTAAGCTGGCCATGCGAAAAAGTAGACTCCCATGCTGGAAATGATCATTCTGGGGTAATGAAAATTCACACTTGACATGTGAAAGGCGATTCAAAGGTATCAATGTGTGATGTGAGAATGTACAGCTTAGAAGAAAGTCAGTCATTTCCTGTAGCTGGATTTCTTGTCATCGTTATTTATGATACTAAAAATCCTTCGTGAAGGTAGACAGCTTTAGAATTTATTTAAAAAATTCTCACTTACAAAACCTTACTTCTCCCATGAGAACTGTGAGGTAGATATCATTATTTCCGTGTTACCGATGAAAAGAAGCCAAGACGCAAATAATTACATCATTGGCCAAAGGCCACTCCTTAAGAAGTGGTGCAGATGAGGCTCAGCATTTATGCTTCCCAGCACCACAGTGGCTTCTGTTTTCTTTCAAGCTCTCCACGGCCTCCGGAAGGGCACTTGGAGAGGACTAGGGTATAGTTCTTTCCCCTCCCCTAGTTTTTGAAAAAATTGTGGTAAAATATACACAACCTCAAATTCACCTCTTAACCTTTTTTTTTTTTTTTAAGATTTTATTTGTTTATTTAACAGAGATAGAGAGCACAAGCAAGGGGAGCTGCAGAGGGAGAGGGAGAGGGAGAATCAGGGAGCCTGATCTAGGGTTTGATCCCAGGACCCTGGGACCATGACCCAAGACGAAGGCAGATGCTCAACTGACTGAGCCACCCAGGTGCCCCACCTCTTAACCATTTTTAATTGTACAGTTTAGTGGTATGAAGTACATTCACACTGTTGTGCAATTGACACCATTTTCCATTTCCAGAACTCTCTTCATCTTTCAAAACTAAAACTAAAACTCTGTACAGTTAAACATTAACTCCCCTGTGCCCTCTTCCCCGGCTCCTGGCAACCACCACTCTACTTCCTGTTTCTATGAATTTGAGGTACCTCATGCAAGTGAAATTTATAGCATTTTTCTTTTTGTGACTCTATGGTCCTTTTTAATTAAAAATAAGATCTCCAGGACTCTTGTAGGTCTAGATAAACCAAGAAACGTTTTATCTGGATTCCTGGCTTATCAGGTGATGTTGCCCTCAGCACTGCCTGTGACTCGCTTGCAGACTTCATGCTTCTCACACCTGTAGGCTCTGCTAGGTTGCAGGTCCTGGTCCCTGGGGGATGGAGAGGGAGGAGGAGTGTTTCCTACAGAGGATATAGTAAGTGGCCCAGGGAACCTGAAACCCTATACTGTCACCTGTTCACTTAGGGCTTCTCATGCCAAGGGACCAGCGGGCACAGAAAGGCAAGGGTAAATGATCTGTTTTATTTATTTGTTTATTTGTCTGTTTATTTATTTATTTATTTAGAGTTGCTGTTACATATGGGAACAAGGAGGATTATGTCTAGAACTTAAAGGATTCACTGGCGTGCCTCCTGGTACTGCCAGGGGTGATCATCATGTTGATGGACAAGTGTAGCAACTGAGGCCAGGTAAAGACCAAAGAATGGACGGCGGAGATTCGTCAGTGCTGAAGGTCTGAAGCATCCCACCACGTAAGCGCCCTGGACCTGTTGAAGGTGAGGCTGACGTGAGGGACATCTAGAACAGACTGAGTGAGGCAATGATGAAAATTAAGTACAGATCGATTATGATCAACAGCCTCTCAAGACATCTATGGTAGAGTGGACGCAGTGTGGGCATGAGCAGATCTGACTGCTGCAAGGGATCTATGCCAGGATGCCCTTGTTGGCCCTGGCCACTTCTCCCAGGTCTACCTCTGATTTTACTCATTGTTGAGGTGAGCAGCTCTTTATGAGCTTAAACTCAACTTCTGCAGGCAGCTGTTTCATCCTAAGAATGTAATATATATCTTTGCACTTGCCGGGTGCAGGGGTGTGGGTGGATTCTAAAGCCTGGAACTGGAATCTTTAGAGTCACCCAGCTGGCTGCAGGCTGGGACTTCCGTTGGGACTCCTGACTAGAGCGCCCCCACACAGACTCTCCACAAAGCCTCGACTTTCTCAGGGCATAAAGCTGGGTTCTAGGCATCAGCATCCTGAGAGAGAAAGAGCCACACAGATGGCGTATCATGGTGTTGTTTCTACTACAATCTGTTCTCAAAGCAGGCATAAAGGCCAGGCCAGGTTCAAGGAGAGGGGAAGTAGGTTCTACCTCTTTACGGAAGAAAGGCAAAGTCGTGGGGAAACTCACATGGGACAGGAGGTATTGTTATGGCCATTTTTGTAACAGACAACCTACCACAGATCTGAAGAATAAGTAGAAATTAATTGAGCTAAGAAGGAGAGGATGAGGTGGGATAAGGAGGAAGAACATTCTAATAAAAGAGAAGAGGATTACAGGCTCTGTGTGAGGTGAGTGAGGGGCTGTTCAGCTTCAAAGCAGAGAACCACTATGGGAGACAAGAGATTGCTAGGCAGGCAAGGCCAGGCCAAGTAGGACCTTGGAGCCCATATTAAGGATTTTGTCTCCATTACAAAAGAATTGAGAAGACTGGAAGCATTTTAAATGGAACTGAGTGTGCCTATGTGTGGGATGTTGAGGTGGAGAAGGTGGTTGATCTGATTTGCATTTTTAAGATACCATTTTGGTTATAGTGGAGTGTGGATTGGAGGCAGGTAAGGACAGATGACATGTTAATGGGGAAGTGTGATGGGCCTACTGGTAACACAGACCTGAGAAGTAATAAGAGGAATGGAGATAGATAGAGTAACTTGAATATGGTCAGATGATTTAGTTGTTTTATGGGGTAGGGGTAGCAAGAGCATTCAGGAATGGCTCAGGTTTTGAGCTTGCATACCTGGAGAAAGAAGTGATACTGTTTAACGAGGAACACTAGTTTGGGGGAAAGATTGAGTGTACATTTTTGGTTTGAGGTGCCTTTCAGACATTCAAAAGCAAATGCGAGTTTGCAGTGCCAGGCACTCAACATTTCAGAATATATCAAATAGATTTTCCTCTGGTTCAGCCCCCACTTAGGAACTGGAAATTCTTGTCTTCTACACATTTGTCTCTGTCACATCAAGAATTCCTCTTTAATCATGCGTTAAATCCATAAGTTTACACTGCATAACATAAGTACCGGTCACTGTTCTAAGCACAAAGGATACTGTTGGGAAGAACTAAAAATTCCTGTCCACATGGAACTTATATTCCAGTGATGGAGAACGTCAATCCACAGACAGTAAACATGAATTATAGTTGGAAGTGCTATGAAGAGAAAAGGTACTGGAGAGTGACAGGTGGCAGTCTTTTTAGATTTTAAAGGGAAGACATCTTTAATGAGATGATCTTGAATGGCAGCCCACTGGTGGGGATAGTGGGGACCAGCTGTCCAAGGCCAACTGAGTGCCCGTCCTTCAGCTTGGGCAGGACTCTGACTTAGAGGCATTCAGTCACCATCCCACAAACAGTAGCTTTGTTCCATTGGTTCCAAGCATATACATCAAATGTCTGATGACTTGATTAAAGTGAGAGAGCCAACATGCAGATATCAGTGGGAAGAATGTTCGAGGCAAAGGAAAAAGCAATTGTGAAAGCCTGAGTTAGGTGTGTTCCTGATATATTGAGAAAGATTTGGGGCCAGTATGACTGGAGATAAAGTGGTGGGAAATGAGGTGGCAGATGTATTCAAGGATGAGCTCATAGAAGATCTTTTAAATCCTGGTAATGAAGGTTGATTTTGTTTTAACTATAATACGAGGATAGCCAGAAGCTTTAGGTGGAAGAGTGACATGATCCGAATTATATTTTCAATGAGTCCATCTGGCTGCTGTGTGAGCACAATGTGGAAGGGACTGAGGAGAGTAGGAACAGGAAAACTAGCAAGGAGGTTACTGTGGTGATCCAGAAGAAGATTATTATTAGATCAGGGTGATGGAAGCAGGGATGTTGGGAATGGTCAGATCTGGGGTACAGTTTGGAGGTGAAGCCTACAAATCAGGCTGCTCCTCTAGGTCATAGTGTGGCATTGTTGTTTCTCTCTCTCTGCATACTCTGTCACCTCTCCAGATGAGCTGGTTTGATTGGCTTCCCAGGCCATTGTGCTGCTCACCCGCTGCTTGCCTGGTCCATAAAATGCCACCTCCTGTCACATCATATGTTGCCCTACTGAAGTGGGGACAACACACTTCCTGTCCCTCAGACATGACCCCTGGTCCTTGGTGCCAGTGTGTGCCTTGACTCCCACTCTCTCTTTCCTCAGAGTGATTTTTTCCCTCAGGATGCTCCTTGGTCGCTTAGGCAAAAAGGCCCCGTTGACCCCAGGTCTCTGCTTTCTAGGCACCCCTGGATGTGTCCTGTTGCAGCACCACCCAAAGGCAGCCTGCAGCCAAACTCCTCAAGAGCTGGCTGAGGTGGTACTACGGGTTAGGGAAGGTTGAGAATCTTGTGTGGTAAGGTTATCTTTGAGTTCAAGGACGTCAGTTCGTGATTTTCACCATTTTAGGAGTCTTAGAACTTTAAAAACTAAACCTAGCTTATCATGAAGATAAAAGATAAATAAAAGATTCACTGTCTCACTTCTGAAGGTATTTGCTCCTCCTCGTCTAATGACACTCATTAATTTAGCATTTAAATATTTTACTTGCCTTTGACTTCCTTTGTGCTTTAATTCTAAAAATTGTCCTTTAAATCTGTAAAATGCCTTGAGCTTTTTTTGGAATCAAGAAAGGATTTCAATATTAATTGAATTGCAAGAAAGGATTTCAATATTAAATGAGTGAACAAACAAGTGAGCTGTTAAGTAAATACACTACTTTGGTTCAGAGGATTTGTAGCAAAGACCTAGAAAAAAGAAACATTTATTTTGTAGAGGAAAGCTTCAGGAGGCATCCTAAAGCTTGTTTTCATGCATATGAAAGGGAGCGATATACTAATATTGATTTCCTTTGAATACAGTACCTCAAAAAATGATCTTGGGTATTTTTTTAATTGAAATATATTTAACATATAACATAGTGTAAATTTTAGGTTTACAACATGTTAGTTTGATATACTTATATATCAAACTATATGGCAGTGATAATTAGCACCTCATTTATCATAGATACCTAAGAATAGAATAAGTGTTTATTAGGAAAAATTTCTATATATAGAAAAATGTGAACTACTGGAAAGGATTAATAAAAGTAGTTGTGATTGGGATTCTTTAGATGATTCTTTAGAATAACTTGTTTTCTTCTGCCTGGGACCTCTTCATTGCAATTCTACAAGGAAAAGTAAAATAGATGGATTAAATAAAAATAATTTTTATAAATAGAAGGTATAATTAATATGTGAATTTCCAATAAATTTATTTTTGGAAAAAAAATAACGTGAAGTTTTAAAATGTTCCAATGATAAAACTTTTGGTTATGTAATAGCACTATATCACATTTGAAAACAGTTTTTATTGGGACGCTTAAAAGAAAAATGTTATAAATTATGAGCAAAACACAATAGCAAGTCAAATTTATGATTTTTTTTCTTGTTGTCTCTATGTTCAGCCTGAGGACTAGTGTCCTAATTAATTATAAGAATTGCCAGCCCAGATTCAACCATCACTAAAACCACAATACATTTTAGGATTAAAGATGAATCATTCAGGAAATATTTTGGGGAGGCTTTTTTTTTAACATTGTAACTCGAATCAGCAGGTGGAATTTAAGAGCACCTGGATTAAGCAGAAACTAACAAGGTAAAAATTCCTTCCTCTCTACATCCAATTTTTTTTTCTCATTTTCACTAGCTTTTTTAAAGGGAAAAATCATTCAGAGTATATTTATTGAATACCTGGAAGGTATAGCAAAATAGTGGAGAGCATCCCACATGAAAGAAAAGATAAATGCTTATGGATCAGAGATGAATTTACAGCGAAATGTACTCGATTGGTCTACTAGTCAGAGAGACTTATGTATGTTGCTTGTCCCTTAATATACAGAATCTCATGAGCACCCATACACCCCTATTGCTACTGTTACTATCCAAGATTCAGTTTCAATCAAGAGAATTCCTGCCAGGCGCAACTCATTTGCCTAGTGCCCCCTGTTCACCTCCCCCAGGATTGACTGGTGTTCAATACCAGCACTGTTGATTGATAACGTCTCGAAATAACTTATCCAATATTTTCATGATTTCCTGGGGAACCATCAGTATCTGATCCTGTAATATGCAGTAGAGGCTCCTGACTTGGGCAGGCCTGGGTTAGACTGCACACCCTGGGGGTTGTTGCCCCTGCAGAGCAGGGCGGACTGAGAGGTGGCTGACTGTATGACTGTGACTGAGCCTCTAGGGACTGAAGTGTGAACATCCACCCATGTCTACCGGGAGTCACCACGGTGTGGCATTGCTACATCCTTGCAAATGCCTTTGTGCACCTAAGGGAGTGCAATTTGCTACTCTTAGTTTTAAAAAATTGGCCTAGGATAAAATCATTGATATTGTGGTATTTGTAGTATGTAAAGCTTTTAAAGAATTTGTAATTTCCTTTGACTTTGTTTTTCCATCTAAATTCTCTGAATGTAAGAGCAGTATGAGTTTACTGGCATGTAAGTTCAGCTGTTTCATATGGCCAATGAAGTAATAGTAAAAGCAGGAGAAAGAACAAGGCTGCTGCCTACCCCTTGTTATTTCTCATGTTAAATTTGCAGAAAGTTTTAAATCTTTGGTTATATGTTTCATACATAACCATAAACCACCTAAGTAAACTTTTGTTTTGTTTGCTATAGGATATTGTTTTGTTTGCTATAGGATAAAAATAGTAAAACCAAGCAAGCTATGTTATTTTGATAAAATTAAAGAACTTAAACATCTCTTTTTGGTGATGGTGATAATAAACTCATTTGCTACATAAAACTTTTTGCTTTTGATAGAACTATAAAGTTAGTTGTAAAAATTCTTATTTAAAAAGATGCAGTTTAAATTGAACTTGATTTGAATCAAACATATCCTTCTAGACCTAAGAGTCCATGACAAAAATGTATCTGATGAGGCATTTCAATGAGAACTAGCCTCTGTCTTATGGTAGCTGAGGTCCTAAACTTCTATCAGAATAGTGAAGGAATGATTTAATTCCTCTCCTTATCTAATAATTAATTTAGTTTCTAGAAGCTCCTATGGCCTTATAATCGATGATTTTATTGTCAATATTTAACATAAAGTCTTGGATGGAATCTCTGGGATGTAGAACCAAAGAGTATGTGTTGACAAAAAATTAAAACTAAATTGTTTGCTTATTTATTTCATCGATGAAATCTTTTAAACACTAGATGGCACTAAAAATATAGCACGATAAATTCTGTTTTCATTAGGAGGAAATGTTAGCAATTTCATGACTTCATAAGGTGGTGCATTGTTTATATTTTTTTAAACATTCAAACAAGTAAGTGCTACCAAACTATAGAAATGCGTAATTTATAATTAAAATTATTCAAAGTGCTATTTCAGTGGCCCACAGATTTTGCCTTACTGCAGGCTTTTTCATTAAATGAGTTTTCTCCCTCTAAGTTCAGTAAGAGGAAGAAATATTTTGTAAATGGAAATAATCAATAGACTCTTGAGCAGTTTGATAAACTGATTAATGATGAGGCATGAATTGTGTGAACACATTGATAAAGGATTTAAATTCTTGACACGTTATACTTCCTCCAACAAAGATAACATAGACCTAATGATATGCCATTACATAAGGACATCAGTGACTCATGATTGACTTGCCATCAATCCGAGGAATATTTACAATTTGTCACTGTACAGGATACTTTGAAATAACTTGAAATCTCACAAAGGGTTTTCTAAATTTGACAATGGTCCTAAACAACAGAAAGGAAGGGAGGAATGGTGTACATTAGTATTTTTGTTTCTCTTTGCTCAGACTTGATTTGGGTTCAGGGTTCGATTCTTTTAATGAAATCAAGATGTAAACCCTGAAATAATTCTGTGGTTTTTAGTTAGGCTTGTTGCAAAGGAATAAAGTTGCATTATCTCCTTTAAAATAGGTGATGTATAAATAACCAAACCATTAGTACAATTAATGTAAAATATACCATTTCCTATAGTGTTAGTGAACTAGTGTGTTATAAACTTCGGTGTATTTGTAAATTGTCAACCTTAAGGGTAAAACAGCCAGTTATTTTATTAACAAAATGGGTTTATTCAGGAATAGTGGAGGAATTGCAATTCAGGACAAGCAATCTACAGCAAAAGCCGGAGGCAAGTCTGGAGAACAAAGAGGAGAAATGTCTTCTATAGAAGAAAAGGGAAAGGGATCGTTGAGAGGGGCTGTTATAAGCAGAGTCCACTGGCATTAATTGGGAGTTCCAAGTGTAGTGGCTTTTCATTGGCTTAGTTATGGCAATCTCTCATTGGCTGAGCTGCTGCTAGGCAAGGAGAAAATCTTCCTTTCTCTGGCTAGAAGGCTTCTTCCTAATGGAAATGCAAAGTGTAGTACATCTCTTCCTCATGGGTTGGCCAAGGGTTTCAACTAGTGGTACCCTGTGAGAGCTCCCCCTGCTGGCCTCTGGACTCCATTTTAAACGAAGTTTCCTTTATGCTGTTTCACAAAAGGCAATGCAGAGAAAGCTGACCTCTGGTTAAAATATATACACTGAAAGAATCTCCACATTGAGCAGTCATTTACTATGGGCTTTGGTGATGGGAAGGTGGTGGGATTTGGGTTGGTCAAGCCAAGGAGATGTCCCAGGAAAGGTCTTGGCAGAAAGCTGTCAGCCACCAATGCTTTCAGGGAATCGAGGGATGAGTGTTTCATTCCTGAAGGGGGATTCTGGATAGTGTACCACAGCATCCTTGTACTGCACATATATTCTAGGATTGACCATGGGCCAGATAACTAAAGAGAATTATGGGAAAAATCCTCAAAGATGAGGCAGTCAGGGAACTGGAGACAGCAGAATATGCCATCCCCAAAATATGCCATTTTGGCATATTGATTATTTTGAATTAAAGTTACTTAAGAAATTGGGCGCCTGGGTGGCTCAGTTGGTTAAGCGACTGCCTTCGGCTCAGGTCATGATCCTGGAGTCCTGGGATCGAGTCCCGCATCGGGCTCCCTGCTCAGCAGGGAGTCTGCTTCTCCCTCTGACCCTCCCCCCTCTCATGCTCGCTCTCTCTCTCAAATAAATAAAATCTTTAAAAAAAATAAATAAATAAAGTTACTTAAGAAATAGCCAGTGCAAAAGGACACTCTGACTCTCCTCTGTTCTCCGAAAGCAGAAAATAAATCTCTTATGTGAAAAATACTCTCCTTGTACCAGGAAGGTAGAAGGCATGTTTATCACCAGAGATAGGAAATATAGGGATGAAAAAGCTATATAAACAAACCTTGTTACTTCTTCACAAATTTACTACCCCATGCCCAAACCTCTTTGTCTTGTCAATTCTTTACAAATGTATTATTTCCTTGCCTAAAAGGTATAAAAACTACTGCTTTAGCTGCTTCTTTGAGTCCTTTACTTTTTATGGGGCTCCAGCATATATGAAATTAAATGTATTTTTCTCCTGTTAATCTGTCTTATGTCAATTTAATTATTTTTTTAAGATTTTATTTTTAAGTAATCTCTACACCCAACATGAGGTTCGAACCCACAACCCTGAAATCAAGAGTCACACACTCCACTGACTGAGCCAGCCAGGTGCCCTGTCAATTTAATTATTAAGTCAGTCGAAGAATCTAGAAGGGAAGATGGGAAAAGTTTCCCACCCCTACAAACCGAAGAGGCCAGTGGATTGAACTGATTATTCACACTGATGTTTAAGTCATTAAAGATGATGTCAGGAAGAAGGAAATGTCAGGAAGAAGACTATGAGCTAGGTGCCAGTGTTCTTCATTGGCTTCCTGACTGTTAAGGGGATAATAATTATTCTACATCACATTTACCTCAGGGCTGGGATATGGTTGTATGTTTTCCTATTTCCCATGAAGTGTTGCTTCACAGACCTTGATTTCTCCAACTCCAACTCCAGTTTTATGCTAACCTGGCTCACATCAAGTCCTCATCACTGATGATCTCAGCTCAGCTATGAGCCTCTGGATCACGATCTTCTTTAACACACAGAGTCCTCAGGGCATCCTCAGTAACTTAAACTTCCATGTGAACATCCCATCAAATAATCTAGTACTTGGTTCTCTGATCACCTCATCTCCAATTCCCTATCCATCCCACTCTACTTTAGCCACCCATACTACCATGGCCATATAGATGCAAGAGTGGTATAAGTATTCAGGCAAAACGATTCATGGGCAGTGATACGGAGCCATCTGAGACTAAAGAATGTGAGTGCTTAGTGGTAAGATCCTGGATTTTTTTTCTTTTTTCCTTTTTTATATCTTCAGCAGTATTTAATAAAAAGTAGTAGAGATAAGGTTTTGCTCTACAGGAGTGGAAGCCATGCATGCTAAATAATTCCAGTCACAACTGATGATCTGGGAGCCCATAAGAAGGGAGTAAGAGAGCTCAATAAGTAATTAATAGGCTGGGGGAAAATAGAAGGTCCAGTGGGCTAGACATCTCTCTGAGGTCAATGGCTGTATAAGGTATGAGAGGACAATAATGACAAAAGTGTGGTCAGAATGAACAACTGAAATTTACTGTTTCTGAGATAGAGCAGACCATGGTTGTAACTCAGTTTAAGGAGGTAACCTGGGCAGAGCTGGCGTAGAAATGGGGGCGACAGCCCTACTGAGGGTGGAGCCATCCCTTCCAGTGATGGATGCTTACGAAGAGTTACGATCGCTTGCTTACTGCCAGGACTTCCCTGATACTTGTAGAGAAGAAGGTGGGCAGTTTGGTGGTGAAAGGTCTTTGTCCCAAGAAAACCAGGAACTAATCTGGAAGCTAATCCCTCTTAATATTTTGAGAGACGGATTCTTTAAAAAGGTTGTTGAATTGGTTGCTCTGTTCTTCTGCAACTCTTGAAAATTTTATATAACTTCAATTTAGCATTTCATTATAAACATTTCAGAGTCGCTTAAAAATTGTTTCTTGTAATTTAATTTTTGTCTCCTTTGAGAGATATACTTCTGGATGGCAGGAAGTTTTGTTTTTATCCCCAGAGATGACCTTTTTGTTTCTTTGGTATCTTCCATAATGATAAGCCTGAAGAAGGATATGGAATAGGGACACAAGGAACACGGTGCTTTCTGGTGATTCCAATTTTATGTTTTTATGATTTCTGCACATATATTTTTTTTATAATTTTTGCAGTTGAATTTAACCTCTAGGAGATTATTGGTCTAATTGAGTTTTCTGGGTAAGCATCACTTTGTCATGAAGTTTAGGGAAGTGGATGGGTTAACTTGGAGGCCTTTGCTCTCCTTGCAACTTTGCCAACGCATGGACAACACTTTGTTTAGGTTTGCTTCTCCAAGAAGGCATTACTGACAACATTCACCTAATGTTGATTGTTCCTTTACCCTGGTTGCATTTGTCCTTGTGTAATCACCTCCTATAAAAATCACATATTTTAATTTTCTATTTATAAATGTATTTTTGATTCATTTTTTTCTTTGGACTATAGGTTGTGGGGATGTAGCTTGATTAAACTCTTAAACTTTGGAATCAATACCAAATAATGTATGTAGGAATTTGGAGCAACATGAAAAGTAATGTAATTCACATTATCTACTCTTTCCTTGTATAAATGTGGAAACAGAAAGAATAGGTAAATGATTCAAAGCTTGTTAGTGTGTAATCTCCTTTGCACAGTGTATTTTCTAGGACATCCCCATAGTCATTCTGTACACTAAACCCTGTCAGAGCTAGCCCTCAGCAAAAGGGGAAGGGAGTAGGGTAACTGCAGCAAGTAGCTGAATGGAAGCAAAAGGAAGATCAACTCAGAGAAGCTGAATCAGAAGGGACCCGGATGGAATACAGGAAATGAAGTTGGGGCTGTAGTGCAATTGACCAGACTCTACACTTGGAGAGCTAGTCTTTTTTTTTTTTTTTAAAGATTTATTTATTTATTTGACAGAGAGAGACACAGCAAGAGAGGGAACAGAAGCAGGGGGAGCGGGAGAGGGAGAAGCAGGCTTCCCGCCGATCAGGGAGCCCAATGCGGGGCTCCATCCCAGGACCCTGGGATCATGACCTGAGCCGAAGGCAGACACTTAACGACTGAGCCACCCAGGCACCCTAGGAGAGCTAGTCTTGACAGAAGAATAACACAAGTACGTTATCAGACTGTGAATCAGGGATCAAGACTGGATTCTAAGAAAACCAGTTGGAGCATGACCTTCCTAGTGCAGAACAGAGAAACTGAGGGCCTCCAACATTAGTGAAGGAAGAAACCAGGGTGATGGAGGGATCATCTATCTGGATGTTAAAGTTTTCAAGAATAATGGTGGAGTTGGGCTAGAGAGAGATGCTGAGGACAACACTAGAAGAGGGAGAGGGACTGAGAGATATGAGATGATAAGCAAGGAAGGGTAGTGTATGGTAAAGTCTATCTGATGTGCGCTTCAGACGATCTGGAGTTTTTGAAATAAGAATGAAGAAGGAAGGAATGGAAGCATTATTAGTGAGAAAGAAGGGCACACTCAACCAGTATGCCCTATGAAATGCAAGGTATGGAAGAGAAAGAACTTCACATGTGAAGGGAAAGAGAGCCTTCAGAGATGTTCATAAAGGAGTGGTTCTTAAAATGTGTCCTTGGATAAGTGGCTTTGGCATCATCTGTGAAAACACATGGGTTCCATCCTCACCTACTGAATCAGAATCTCTGGGGATGGAGCTTAGGACACAATTTTAACAAGCAATCTGGGTGAGTTCTTTCTTTCTTTTTTTTTTTTTTTAAGCACCAATAAGTCTTTATTTATTCACTGTATTTTGCCAGGGAAAGAAAAAAGAAAAAAAACCATTTATGTTACAAAATGATAGCAAACAGGAAAGGAAATACTTGGCACAGCAAAATCAACCATCAAATAAACACTCCCTAGTGATGGGATCACCAAAGCCCAAGGGGCTTAGTCTCCTGCAGTTCAGGAATGAGAGAACGGGATCAAGGAAAGAACAGAGAGGCACATGTTCTCCCACCTTCCCTCCCTCCCTCCCTCCCTCCTTCCCCATAAATTCAAGGTTTCACACAAATCTTTGGTTTACAGCAGTAAACACAGTGTTACATTTGTTTGTCTTCTATTAAACAATCTTTCTGCCACTTTGACATATTTCTTGCACCTGCATAAAATTTCCTGAGCAACTTGGATATACAACTATCTTCTCTTCCTTGGTCTTCTGACTCTACTTTCTACATGGAAGACCCTCTCATTGTTTCTCTCTACTCAAGGATTAGAGATTAAAGGAGGTTCAATCCACCCAAATACAGCAGCGTAAGTGTTTGGCATGAATCACACCAAGGGATGGTCTTTACTCAGGTGGTTAGGAATAAGGGATGGAGTGTTTCTAGCTTCTTCAGGATTTTTACACAAATCATTTAAGAGTTGTGAAGACATCCCATAAATTAAATGGGTATGGCAATGGGTATGTGGGCTTTTTTCAGGAAGGGAGAGAAAGGAGTAGGGTAGGAGTCAAGTTTTTAGGCGCAAAGGCCTGGTTAAGAAGAGGAAATAGGGGAAGGGGAACACAAAGAAAATATGGTTCAAGACCTCCACTTCAAGAAGAGGGGACCCCAAGTTTATGTTTTAGATCTTTTTGCCTGGTGCAGAAACTTTTGTCAAAGATGCTTGAGCTATTTTTCTCTCAATACAAAAAGAAATTTTTCAACCCTACAACTCCAAAGGAACATGGAGAAAGACCAACACACTATATTTACATGAAGCAGGCCAACTAGCAATTACAAATCAGTAACTTGTGAAGTCCTACAAAGTCCAGACAAATACAGTAACTACAGGGGGGAGCAGCAGTAGGGTGAAACAAGAACCCAGGATCACACATACATCACCTAATGCGTTCTATTGCATTTGCTCCACTTTGACCCGGTGAGGCAGGTTTAGAGTGATCTCACAGCGTGCAAATGAAACCCCTTTTTCTCTTTTAGCTACCACAACGCTATTAATCACTGCTGCAGGGCAGGGCCCTGGCTCTGGGCCCCAAAAGAAGACATTGCTTATGGTTTCTCTGGAAGCCATGGAAGAAGAGTCCAGAAGTTTTAAAGATTAAGGATTTTAGTCCTTCCTTCATATATACATCCCTGGGCAGCATAAGATGGGTACAGAGGTATTGTTCTTAAGATCTATCTTTACCACCTCACATTCTATATAATAACAAATACTTATACCCTGTTGTGCAAGGTAGGCCTGGCCCAATCCAGTGGAGGATGCATCTGGTATGTAATGCCAGGACCATGCCCTGGGATTAGAGGTCTGGGACAGGAAACATTTATCACAGATGAGGCAACCCTCACTTAATCCTGGCTTCCTCCAGATGACTTTCAGCTGGCCCACCCTCTCTTAACCTTGTACCACCTTTTCCTGTTCAGACTAATTTCCAAGGAAATCAAGTCACAGGACAAACCAGTTAAAACCTAGGCTCCCATGAAACATTTTAGGTGGAGGGGTTTCAAGAGGACACTGTGGCAGAAAAGCCAGCTCTGACTGGCAAAAGTGAGATAGTTCAATAGGCTATTGCACTCCAAATAGTTCTTCTCCATGGTGATAACACAACAGAAGGTATTCCTGCTGTGCAGACCCAGAGCTGTTGTCCACTTACCCCTGGGCTTGTTCAACTACCTGGGAACACAGTGTGGGAATGAGGGCGTTAGGTTAAAATGCGCAAACATACAAACCCAGAATATTTATATTAAGAAAAAAAGTTACAAGGCATAAGATATGCCATTTGCACACAGCTAGCATAGTTGGCATCCTGAGGAAGGGGGACCCAAGGTTTGTTATCCAAGGGAGCAAATAAATAAAATTGTGTTGGCCCAGAATGGGAAATATGGGTAAGAGGCAGCCTAGGGGGAGCAGGTCTGCAGATGGTCCTTCAACTGCTCCTTTCCCCTATCATCACAATCTATTTCTTGGGACAGATCCTGGCACCCTTTCCCAAGAGTGGGTTAGGAGGAGATAAGACATGGAAAAACCCTGCCTTATACTTGAGAGTTTCCCTCCAACAAAATGTAGTGGCTTGTGGGTGGACCCATCAATCTGGTCTCATGCTTAATCTTTCCATTCTGGCATGAGAAATATTGTTACATATTTTTCTTTAGAAGGAAAGCAACTTCCTTATCCAGGCCGCGTTCAAAAAGCTGGAGATTCTGGGGGTGTTGACGCCATTAAAACACGCAGGCTCTAGAGGAATTTCCCCCAAAGCCCTCTCATGCATCTGGACAGAGCAGGATTGGAGTTCCTTTGCCTCACCCTCCTGACCCCAAAAAGGAAGAAGGGGTGACTGATGTGGACTTGGCCTGAAAACCTGGGCAGTGCCAGCTACCCACCCTATCCCCACCTTCTCCAGTCTGCTGATTGAGGTCTGCTTCTGGAAATTTCCTGATGGCAGAAGGACAGCCCCCACCCACTGTGGCTCAGTTCTGGCCTTCTGGGAGCAGGGCCCGGCTATGGATCTCTTTTTCCTCCTGAAAGTAGGCTGGCTTTTCCCGTGAGCCTGTGGGCCCTTCAGTGAACATCAGGCCATCAGGGCTGGGGTGCTCTGGCAGAAGGGGCACTTCTGGGCGGGATGGCAGCTTGCATTCTTTGGCCTGATAGTCTAGACCTCCATAGTCATAGCGCCGACTTCCTTTGATAACCCTTCTGCATGTTCCTCCTTTTGGTGCTCTCTCACTCTCAATACAGAATACCCCACCAGGCCCTCAAGGACTTCTTAAAGGTCAACTCCACTGCCACACCCTCCTTCAGACTCTGGAAGCCCTTCATGAGCAGTTGACTCTGGAGCACAAAGACATCCACTTGAGGGTCTTGTGCAAACCCGGGCCTGGAGGTCATGGCCAGGAAGCTGAACCCCATGCCCATGGTGACCACTTGCAGATGCTTGCAGGGTCTGCAGCTGTGGCTCCTTGGCACCAGGTCCACGTCCTCCAGCACTTTCCTTGGTGCTGCCACCCACACACATGGTAGGTGCCTGAGCCCATGGTAGGCGGCTGAGCCCGTGGCCCTTGGCCCTTGATTGGGTGGCTGCTGGCCCTGAGAAGTCCACAGGCAAAGGGGTGGCAGGAAAAGTGGCTGTTGCGGCTTCTCCAGGACCCCATGTGATGTTGATGACACCAACATTTGAAAACCGTGAGTGGAGAAACAGGGTGAGGAGCACGTTGAGAGACATGTAAGGATGTGGGAGAGTTTGCTTGTGATAGACCTGCGGACTCCGAAGCACAAAGGGGACTCTGTTAGGAAGGTGGAGGCGGGACGGGATTTGAGATTGGATTGAGTGATGGGCAGGACATCAGACAGGCAGCATCTGCATTCCGAGGTGGCTCTGGGAGGTGGACTTGGGCTGAGGTGCATGGGAAGACTCTTAGTAACAACTATTAGAGGTGACATGTCTGAAATAATTCAAAGGACAATAAAAATGACACTCAGGTGTGAAAAACACACTTTATTCAAGATCCAGTCATAACTGTAGACTACTCACTTCCACTCAGGTCTAATTGCAGTAGCACCGAATTGCAGTCACTGCTTTCACTACCTGAAGGAAAACAGGCCATTTAGCTTCTCAGGGTTTTATTTTTCAGGTGTGTCTAACATGAAAACTAATGTATTTTTCTTAATACTTGAAATAGGGAGTATTTCTTCTCATTTTTAATTTTGAGCCCCCTTGGTCTAAATCCTTTAAGACTAGTTAGTTAACACATGTTTGGGTCAAAGCGTTCGGGCATGATACAACTAGAACCAGGACAGGGGTTTCTCATTCTTCGATTATTTTGAAAGTGAGACAACGCAATACAGAAAGGTAGAAAATCTTTGCATAATTGCAAGTTATTTTGGTCTGTGCCTCTCTCTCTTCGGGGTTGGCTTAGAGGAGAGAGACAAGATGGGATAGAAGAAAACAATGAGAGCAAAATGAGTTTTACATTTTCTGTAGTTGATTCTTTGTTCTTCTACTACTTGACAATACCAGACTATCAACAGTTTGTAAGTTTTTTCATAATAGAAGTACTTATCATCAGAGGTATTTTGCTTTTCCTCACTGAGACCATTCACTCCCATTTGTTTAGTGAAATTTCAAAAACATGCATAAGAGAGAAATCATTGAAATTTCAACTACTTGTTTTTAGCCACAAGTGGTTCCCATCAGCACTCCTATCTACAGCACTCACTGCATACTTAACCATGCATTATTAATCCTTTATGTTCACTGAGGTAGATATCTGTCTTAAAACTCCTTTGTATTCCCTCAGAGTTTATACTACCTAGTAGATCCTCAATATCTATCAGTTGGTTTATACAGCAATGAAAGATCAGGTAGGTTCAAGTTCATTGATAATCCTGGTTGGAAAATTTGAGATCTGTTCACTGCTCACGGCTGGGTTCATGAACATTTTATAAATGACATATCTGGTGGATAACGTGAGAATATTCTAGCAAAAAAAGTAATTTCTGAAAAGTGGGCAGTTATTTGTACAATGAGAAATTTACAAAAGAATAGTGGTATCTTTCAAAGTTTATCTTTGTAAGACCTGCACTGGTAAACATTTTTCCAAAGTTAGAGAACATAACTATATGTTATAAATCATTTTTTGGAATCAAACATAGTGTTTAACAACAATCTTTATTGAAATTTGCATACATATATACTCTCCAGAGACCTTTGGTTCTCAATTTCCTCTTATTGATGAAGATAAGCAGTTGTTGCCTCCCTTGTTGACCACAACTTATACATATAATGTGTCTGTCAGTAACACTGTATTCATCTTCTATGTGCCTCATCCTAGAAACTACTCATGATTTTCTTTGCTTTGTTTCTGGATGTAAATATTTCTCTTTTGGTCTGTTATATCAAAGATTGGGGTTATCTTGAAATATTAAGAAAGAGGGCTCTTGGTTGGCTCAGTCAGTTAAGCGTCTGCCTTCAGCTCAGGTCAGGATCCCAGGGTCCTGGGATTGAGGCCCGAATCAGGCTCCCTGCTCCACGGGGTGTCTGCTTTTCCCTCTACCTCTGTCTGCCACTCCCTCTGCTTGTGTACTCTCTCTCTGTCAAATAAGTAAATAAGTAAGTAAGTAAATAAATAAATAAAATCTTTTTTTTTTTAAGATTTATTTATTTATTTGACAGAGAGAGACACAGCGAGAGAGGGAACACAAGCAGGGGGAGTGGGAAGAGGGAGAAGCAGGCTTCCTGCGGAGCTCCGATGCGGGGCTCGATCCCAGGACCCTGGGATCATGACCTGAGCCGAAGGCAGCCGCTTAACCAACTGAGCCACGCAGGCGCCCCTAAAATCTTTTTTTTTTAAAGGAAATATTAAAAAACAAGTGAAAACCATATGGCAGAGATTATTTTAAAGAAATATTTATCACCATTTTTTGAGTGATAAGCAGCTATTCTGTCTTCATTGAGGACAAAGCAATTGTCAGTAGGCTGAAATTGCTGGAGAGTGCACTTGGAATAGACACAGGGAAGAGTGTCTCTGCAGTGATTGCTGATGGGCCCTTAACTAAGTGACACAGCTGATAGGTTGGCCTCAGAATAAATTTTTTTTTTTAATTTTAATTCCACTAGAGTTGACATTCAGTGTTATATTAATTTCGGGTATACAATATAGTGATCCAACAGTTCCATATATTACTTAGTGCTCATCACAATAAGTGTACTCTTAATCCCCTTCACCTGTTTTACCCATCTCCCCGCCTACCTCTCCTTTGGTAACCATCTGTTTGTTTTCTATAGTTAAGGATCTGGTTTTTTTGGTTGGTCTCTCTCTCTCTTTTTCCTTTGTTCGCTGTTTTGTTTCTTAAATTCTACATATGAGTGAAATCATACGGTATTTGTCTTTCTTTGACTGGCTTATTTCGCTTAGCATAATACTCTCTAGATCCATCCATGTTGTTGCAAATTTATGTCCAAATAATATTCCATCATATATATATATACCACCTCTTCTTTATGCATCCATCTGTCTATGGACACTTTGACTGCTATAGTTTGGCTAGGTTGCAATAAACAGAGGGGTGTAAATATCCCTTTGAATTAGTGTTTTTTATTCTTTGGATAAATACCCAATAGTGTGACTACTATTCCTACTATTATAGGGTAGTTCTATGTTTAATTTTTTGAGGAATCTCCATACTGTCTTCCACAGTGGCTGCACCAGTTTGCATTCCCAACAACAATGCATGAGGATTCCATTTTCTCCACATCCTTGCCAACACTTGTTGTTTCTTGAGTTTTTGATTTTAGCCATTTTAAAAGTTGTGAGGTAACATCTCGTTGTGGTTTTTATTTGCATTTCCCTGATGATGGGCATCTGTATATCTTCTTTGGAGAAATACTTGTTCATGTCTTCTGCCCATTTTTAATTGGATGATTTTTTTGGTGTTTTGTTGTGTGAGTTCTTTATGGTCTCAGAATAAATTTTTATTAATAAGTCTTGGTTGCCTACATAATAAGATCTGAATTATCATAAGCAAATGTACATTTCCTATGTTTTGGAAATACAATTTTCTCACCATGAAGTCCTTTTAAAGGCCTCAGTTCTTCCCAGAGCTGATGATAATCAATGGACATGGAATAGATTTCACTGAAGTCTGAGTGCCACTATGGAAAGATCTTCAAGGTACAGGCATACCTTGAAGATATTGCCTATTCAGTTCCACACCACTGCAGTAAAGCTGATATTGCAATAAAGGGAATCAAATAAATTTCTTGGTTTCCCAGTGTATATTAAATTATGTTTAGCGGTGCCTGCATGGCTTAGTCAGTTAGGCATCTGACTCTTGATCTCAGTTCAGGTCTTGATCTTGGGGTTGTGAATTCGGGCCCCACATTGGGCTCCACTCTGGGTGTGGAGCCTACTTTAAAAAAAAATTATGTCTAAATTGTACTGTAGCATATTAAGTATGCAGTAGCATTATGTCTAAAAAAACCAACATACATATCTTAATTAAAAATATTGCTAAAATGTGCTAATCATCATCACCTGAGAGTTCAGTGAGTCATAATCTTTTTTGCTGGTGGAGGGTCTTGCCTTGATGGCTGATGACTCATCAGGGTGGTGGTTGCTGAAGCCCGGGAGTGCTGTGGAAATTTCTTAAAATAAGACAATAAAGTTTGCTGCATGGGTTAATTCTCCCTTTCACAAATGATTTCTTCATAGCATTCGATGTTGTTCAATAGCATTTTACCTATGGTAGACCCTCTTTCAAAATTGGAGCCAATCCTCTCAAACCCTGCTGTAGCTTTATCAACTAAGTTGATGTAGTATTCTAAATCCTTTGTTGTCATTTCAACAATCTTCATAGCATTTTCACCAGGAGTAGATTCCATCTCAAGAAGCCACTTTCTTTGCTCATCCATAAGAAGCAGCTCCTCATCTGTTCAAGTTTTCTCATGAGATTTGGCAATTCAGTCACATCTTCAGACTCTACTTCTAACTCTAGTTCTCTTACTGTTTCCAACACGTCTGCAGTTACTCTCTCTACTGAAGTCCTGAACCCCTCAGAGTCATCCATGAGGGTGGGATTCAACTTCTTCCAAACTCCTGTTAATGTTGATGCTGTAATCTCTTCCCATGAATTACAAATGTCCTTAATGGCATGGTGAATTCTTTCTAGAATAGTGAATTCTTTTCAGAAGGTTTTCAGTGTACTTTGCCCAGATTCATCAGAGGAATCACTGTCTATTACAACTAGACACTTATGAAATTTACTTCTTAAATTAATAACACTTGAAAACTGAACCTGCTCCTTGATCTGTGGGCTGTGGAATGGATATTGTGTTAACAGTCATGAAAACATTATGGATTTTGTTTTACATCTCCATCAGAGCTCTTGGGTGAGCAAGTGCATTGAGAACAGTAATATTTTGAAAGGAATCTTTTTTTTTTTTTTTTTTTTTTTCCCTGAGCAATAGCTCCCAGCAGAGGGCTCAAAATATTCAGTAAACCATGTGGTAAACAGATGTGCTGTCATCCAGGCTTTATTGTTCCATTTATAAAGCATAGGCAGAGTAGATTTATTCTTAAGGGCCCGAGGATTTCAGGATAGTAAAGGAGCATTGGCTTCAACTTAGAGTCATCAGCTGCAGGAGCCCCTAATGAGAGAGTCAGCCTGTCTTTGGAAGCTTTGAAGCGAGACACTGACTTCTCCTTTTTAGTTATGGAAGTCCTAAATGGCATTTTCTTCCAATATAAGGCTGTTTCATCCACATTAGAAATCTGTTGTTCAGTGGAGGTACCTTCATTAATTATCTCCACTAGATCTTCTGGAAACTTGCTGCTGCTTCTCTATCAGCATTTGCTTCTTCACTTTGCACTTTTATGTTATAGAGATGACTTCCTTCCTTATATCTCAGGAACCAACTTCTGTGAGCTTCAGACTTTTCCTCTGCAGCTTCCCCACCTCTCTCAGCCTTCATAGAATTGAATAAAGTTAGGGCCTAGTTCTAGGTTAGGCTTTGACTTAAGGGAATGTTGTTGCTGGTTCGCTCTATCCAGACCACTCAGACTTTCTCCATCTCAGCAATAAGGCTGTTTCAGCTTCTTTTCATTCGTGTAGTCATTGGAGGTGCACTGGTAATTTCCTTCAAGAACTTTCCCTTTGCGTTCACAACTCGGCTCACTGCTCTGTGCAAAAGAGGCCTAGCTTTCAGCCTATCTCGTGTGTCTCAGGGAAGAGGGAGACCTGAGGAGCAGGTGAGAGAGAGACAGAGAACAGCTGGTGGGTGGAGCAGTCGTAACACAACATTTATTAAGTTCGCCATCTTAGATGGGTGCTGCTCGTGGCACCCCGAAGTGATTACAGTAGTAACAGTGAAGATCACAGGTGACCATAGCAAATATAATAAGAGTGAAAAAGTTTGAAACATTTCGAGAATTACCAAAATGTGACAGAGACATGAAGTGAGCAAATGCTGTTGGAAAAATGGCACTGATCAACTTGCCTGATGCAGGGTTTTCACAAGCCTCCGACTTGTAAAAAATACAGTATCTGCAAATTGCAATAAAGGACGTGCAACAAAACAAGGTATGGCTGCACTTTTTTTAAGTGAAAAAAAGCAAGATGCCCCACAAAATGTATATCTATGGCCACCTTCAAAAGGAGAAGTCAGGTTTAAAGAAGAGGAGTTCACACCTCTGTTAAACCTTTTTAATTTTGAACCAAGTGCATATATCACCTTTCCTGAAATAAATAAAAATAATACATTTTCAAAAGCTCTTTGTTACCAAAACAAAACAAAACAGAACCTTCGAATACTTCTGTTAATCATTAAGGGAGTAGTTAGATAAATTACGATGCTCCACATACTAGAATATACTCTGCATCTATTAAAAATCATGAGGTAGATTGGCATCGATAAATTCACAAGCAAACAAAAGTAAAGTGCAGTATGTGCAAAGTTTCACATCCGTACATCTTTAAAAAGCACACCCAAAACATTACACACATATGCCATTCTATAAACCATTGTGTTTTCTGGAAGGGCACACCTGAAAAGATGAATACGTATTATCTTTACAGAGAGGAGATAGGATGAATGTATGGGGAGGATAACTTTTATTTGTCATTTTATGAATTTCTGTAGTATTTATACTTTTAATATGCTCTTTTAAAACATTATTTTTATTTAATGAGTCCTTCAAAGTCAGTCTTATTATGCTTCTGTGAAAAAAGTTCAGTGTCATTAGGAATATTTTCTTAAGTCGATATGAACCCAAGTGAATAAGTTATATAATATTATAGAAAACTCCTGTAAAAATTTCGTAAGAAGATAGACAGCAGCTAATCCATTCTAGAGACTTTTCTTTTTCTTTCAGTCACACTTAGTCTTTAGAAATGATTTATTAAAAACGAGTTGGATTTTACAGGTTATTAGCAACAAAGTGATGTAGTAGAAATAGCAGTCTCACGTGCTCTGAAAGTCTCACTGAGCTCGACCACTTGGGCATCACCAACCTAAAATGCAACAATCTCATCTGTTGCAAAAGGAGGTGACTGGTTCATCTTCTGTCCCACCTTACAATTCCGGGATTCTAACTCTTACTGCCAGAAAGCAGAGGATTTGAGCTTCTTTAAGGAGTTCTGTCTGTGAATTCTTAAAGATTTTTAATATCCTACATACTCTATATCAGCAGCGAGAAATGCTAACTCTCAGCAAGAACATCTTACATCAGGGCGTGTGGATAGTACCTAGGTAGAGACGTAGGTGATTATGGTAGATGGGATAATGGTTCTCCAAAGATGTCCGCGGCTTAATCCCTGAAACCTATGAATATGTTACCTCACACAACAAAGGGACTTTTGTAGTCCCTTTTACAGATGTGATTAAGAATTTTGAGATGGGAAGATTATCCTGGATTATCCAATATAATCAGAAGGGTCCTTTATAAGACGGAGGCAGGCAGGTCAGTGTCAGAGAGAGATGTGATGATGAAATCAGAGGTCACAGGGAGAGAAGAAGATGCTGCACTTCTGATTTTCAAGATGGACCAAAGGGACTCTAGCCAAGGAATGCATGCAACTTTTAGAATTTGGAAAAGGGAAAGAAATGGATTCTTCTCTCGAGCCTCCAGGGGAACAAAATCCTGCTGACACCTTGATTTTAGCCCGAGGAAACCCATTTAGGACTTCTGATCTCTGGAAGCGTATCTTAATAAGTTTGTGTTTTGTTTTGTTTTGTTTTTAAGATTTTATTTATTTATTTATTTGAGAGAGAGAGAGAGAGAGAGAGAGAGAGAAACAGCATGAGAGGGGAGAGGGTCAGAGGGAGAAGCAGGCTCCTTGCTGAGCCGGGAGCCCCATGTGGGACTCGTTCCCAGGACTCCAGGATCGTGACCTGAGCGGAAGGCAGTCGCTTAACTGACCAAGCCACCCAGGTGCCCAGTTTGTGTTGTTTTAAATTACCAAGTTGTGCTAACTTGCTACCACAGCAACAGGAAACTAGCACAGTGATTTATATCTAGAATTAAAATTTGAGGGTCATATCAATTGTGTGTGTTTCCATCTCCTTTACTACAAATAGAAGTTGTCAACCAAAGCAAGACTGAAGAAAATTTGTGACCACCCACTAACAACCAATAATACATATAAAATGTTGTTGACTTTTATGGACAAAATATAAGATATGAATCAGTAGGTAAGTTTTTTTAAGGAAATACATTTTTTCTTTCTGTTCACATACCTGGCTTTTAGTTGCAAAGGAGAAATTGCCAGTAGACATTCGATGAGCCTAGGGATGAGGGAATACCATTCTGCTTGGCAGGAGTGGTGGAAAACTGTAGAGACTTGCTTCAGTTTCTGTTTAGCCTTTTAATATAAACAGTCCTTTAAGAAGATGTGACTTTTTGTAGTGATATTAAATCCTGTCTGTAAGAATGAATGACACTGGCAACAAATACTTAAGTCCTGGTTTACTGCCCATCCATAGCCCTTTTCACTCTAGCTCAGCACTTCTCCGTGAGTTTCAATTTTAAACGTCAGGCACCAACCAAATTGGGACTTACGGAGAAGAGAATTTATGAACACAATATATTACAAGTGTCTTGTTTTCCTTCAGAGTTGACCATGTTTCCCAAGATTTACTGTGCTTTTGTTTCTCTCTGTACAGACAGGGAAAGACTATTGGTGGGGGCCTATGGTCATGAGGGCTTAAATGGATGACATGTAAGCCATGGTGCCCCTGAGGGAGGGATAATTCCAGAGTTTTGCCCTGAAGTCCACCCTCTGCCTATCAGCCTTCATTGTTAAGAAACCTCATTGCATGTCTTAATGTAAAGTGTTTGGGGAGGTGTGGTGGATGGAAGGAAGGAAGTTGTCTGAACAAGAGCAGAACTACATATTCTGTGAATGAGTGGGTGAGAATGACTATAATAAGAGACAGATCTTCTTTGATTTCAAAGGGAAACATAGCTACTCGCATCTGCATCCTGCCCTCTGGAGATTTTGTTTAGTAGAAGTTGGAGCTGTGGGCTCTGCAGACAGATTGTGTTTGAGATTTGGATCTGTCACTTGGATGCTATGACCATGTAGAGTACTGTGTGGTGCTTATAGCTTTAATATCATCTTTTACTGCAGAATGTTGAAAAAGAGAAAAAAGGAGTTAGGGAGGGGACTTTGCTACTGCAGTACTTCCAATATATGCCCACATAGAGAAATATGAAGGAAAAAATCTCTCAGTTACTTGAAATATAGTTATTTCAATTTATTCTTTTGGCACATGGTGTCTTGATTCACAATACATTATAATTAGGTATATTTTCAGTTTCTTTTTTTTCTTTTTAAAGATTATTTATTTATTTATTTATTTGACATTGAGAGAGAGACAGGAGAGAGGGAACACAAGCAGGGGGAGTGGGAGAGGAAGAAGCAGGCTTCCCGCTGAGCAGAGAGCCCGATGCGGGGCTTGATCCCAGGACCCTGGGATCATGACCTGAGCCGAAGGCAGACGCTTAACGACTGAGGCACCCAGACACCCCTCAGTTTCTTTTTTTTTTTTAAGATTTATTTATTTTAGAGAGAGAGCTCAGGCACACATGCTTAAGTGAATGGGGGGAGGGGCAGAGGGAGAGAACTGCGGGCCGACTCCCCACTGAGCGAGGAGCTCGAGGTGGGGTTCCGGGTTCCCTCTCAGGACTCATGAGATCATGACCTGCACTGAAACCAAGGATGTTGAACTGACTGAGCCACCCAGGTGCCCCTATTTTCAGTTTCTAAATGCATTTCAACAATATATCCATCTTATTTTAAATGTATTAGACATATACTATCACCAACCTCAGCAATTCTTATTTTGGAATTTTAGTGGGAAGGATTTAGAAACCTTTGTTGTTATTCTTGAGATTTATTCTTATTCTTGCAGAACCACATTGAATTACGGCCATGAAATGTTAGTGCTCATGCACTATAATAGATTTCAATTATCACGATAAAACTCTTCCTTTAATAGAAATGTAATAGAAACCTGACTAACTATGCATGTAACTAGATGTTTGATCCAATTCATTGGGAAGTGTGAAAATACTCACCAGCCTTGGTGTCCAAGACATCCAGTCTATCCTTTTTGTGTTTTGTTCTTTTTTTGGGGACATGATCATCCTTTCATTCTTGGTGAAAACATCCCAGGCCTATTTTTAATAATAAATGAAATATCCTAGTTCCTTTCATTCCAGTAACAAAATGGGGGTAAGTTTGAAGTAGGGGTAGATGTAGAATTTTTTACTCTCGGCTTCTGTAGCAAGCAGGGCTACCTAGCGTTAAGCATGGGAGGGCATGTGACATGCCTCATTGCACATGGTCCCCACGCTCAGAGGAGTCTGACGCTTGGCTTAACGTCCTACTCTCCTCTTTGTGAAATTCTTAATATATTTTTCTTTTTCCTTTTTTTTTTTTTTTAAAGATTTTATTTATTTGACAGAGAGAAAGACAGCCAGAGAGGGAACACAAACAGGGGGAGTGGGAGAGGGAGAAGCAGGCTTCCCGCTGAGCAGGGAGCCCAATACGGGGCTCAATCCCAGGACCCTGGGACCATGACCTGAGCCGAAGGCAGACGCCTAATGACTGAGCCACCCAGGCGCCCCAATATAATTTTCTTGAGCATGTGGTGAGCAGACAAGATACCCTGGGGTGACAGCTTGCATGACTGCTTGTGATCGAGCAGCAGTACCGGAGGGCACTGGCCCAGGCCCCTGGGCACAGCGTGCAGCCGCAAGGCCCTTGGTCTGGCCCACCTCAGGGCAGTGGAGAGAGCTGCTGGGCTGGGCAGTGACCCGGGGCCAGATTGGCAGTGGTGACAGTGGCAGCAAGGGCTGCAAGAGTGGCTGCTTTACCCCTGGGGGAGAGCAGGGGCCCTGGGTGGCCCTAGGAACTGGGGGAGGCCAACTTACCTATTAATTCCCCAAAAGCGCTTGCCCCCCGTGGTTCGTGTGCACTTGTACACTGCGGTTTCGCTGGGACGGCGACGGCTGGTGCTCGGGCAGTAAGCGTTGTCAGTAAATTATTGTCAGATGGAAGTGTACACATCGACATTTAATAAAGCATATCAGAGAGTTATTAGAATTATCCAAAGAGCTTGGAGGCTATGGCTTTGAGAACTGCCGTAATATTGTAAAACAAATCCACAGGCTTACCCATAAAAAGTAAAGGTAGCAGTAGCGGTAGACAGAAAATAACTCTCTTTTCACATGATGCTTCAGATGAGCAAATAATTAATGAGAAGGGCAATTTTAAAATTATTTTTCTTGTAAATGAATATATATAGCAATAGATTACTTAAGTGGGTGTTTTCAAGTACACGGAAACCATGAAGCCATTTTCAGTTTCTTGAACAGTAAGTCACAGGAAATGTCAGAGAAAACATTAAGGTGCTACTGTAAATTTTTTTTCTTTAAAATTTGACTCAGACTTACACGAAAGTGATTTTTATGAAGTCTTTTTAGAAAAATTGTCCTGTGAACCATTAACTCAAATGATTAAAATTTGTATTTAAAAGTAATCGATCAGAAATTTATCTCAGTGCTGTCACGGTTTATAAAATGTTCTTCATGGTTCTACTAACAGTGGAAGCAGCAGGAAGATTCTTCTCAAGACTAAAAATTATAAAAAAATATAATTTTATAAAAATTATCAAAAGTTGTGATGCTTTTGCCAGAGTGACTGACTTCACATTCATTTATAGTGATTGAAAGTTAACTGGTTGAAAGTATACATTTTGATGACTCAATATTAAGTTGTAGAAAGGTGGGTCAAACATCTTATGATCCAAGATGTCTCATTAATAAAGTATATTCATTGTATTATTTAAAATGATGACACCAAAAATATTTTTTATTATTTATATTTTATATTGTTATTTATGTGTTACTATTTACCTTTATTATGTTTTATAAATAATAAAATACTTTTACAGGAAAAGTCTTTGGGGTGCCTGGCTGGCTTAGTCAGCAGAACATGTGACTCTTGGTCTCAGGGTTATGAGTTTGAGCCTTGCACTGTGTGTAGAGATTACTTGAAAAAAAAAAATCTGAAAAATAAATAAATAAATAAATAAATAAAGGAAAAAACCTTTATTTTGCGGGCCTTGAACTCACAACCCTGAGATCAAGACCTGAGCTGAGATCAAGAGTCAGACAGTTGGGGCGCCTGGTGGCTCAGTCTGTTAAGTGTTTACCTTTGGCTCAGATCATGATCTCAGGGTCCTGGGATCAAGACCCACATCGGGCTCCTCGCTCAGTGGGGAGTCTGCTTCTCCCTCTCCCTCTGCCCCTCCCCACCCTTTGTGCTCTCTCTCTCTCCCTCTCTCTATCTGTCTCAAATAAATAATATCTTAAAAGAAAAAATAGTCAGATGCTTAACTGACTGAGCCACCCAGGGTCCCCAAGGAAAAATTGTTATATTTCAGTACCTTTATTTTTTTTAAGATTTTATTTATTTATTTGAGAGAGAGAGAGAGAGCACAAGCAGCAGGAAGGGGCAGAGAGAAAGGGAGAAGCAGACTCTCCGCGGAGCAGGGAGCTCAATTTGGGACTCGATCCTAGGACCCTGGGATCATGACCAGAGCCAAAGGCAGACGCTTCACCAACTGAGCCACCCAGGTGTCCCTATCTTAGTACCTTTAGTAGCACTTTTTTCCTACTCTTTGAACAAGGGCCTCACATTTTCCTTTTTCACTGGGTCTCACAAACTGTGTAGCCACCCCTGATAACAAGATTTAGCAGATATCTGGCTCATTAGAAATGGAAATGTGTCACGTCTAAGAATATTTGCCTTTCAGGGGCGCCTGGGTGGCTCAGTCGTTAAGCGTCTGCCTTCGGCTCAGGTCATGATCCCAGGGTCCTAGGATCGAGCCCCGCATCAGGCTCCCTGCTCCGCAGGAAGCCTGCTTCTCCCTCTCCCACTCCCCCTGCTTGTGTTCCCTCTCTGGCTGTGTCTCTCTCTCTCTCTGTCAAATAAATAAATAAAATCTTAAAAAAAAAAACGAGTATTTGCCTTTCAGCATTCAAAACAATACAAATACCGAATCTGGTTTGTTTTTCTATGAATTATTAGCATAGGCCCCAGGCTCTCACCCCTCCGGCTCCGCCCTATCTATCTGCTTTTGCAGATGGAAGTCTAGTGCCATGGGTGTCTGCAACACAGAGTTGTTACAACTTTGCCAGTGGAGGAATTCTCATAGTCTTCACTCAGTTTAATAGGTTCCCAGTGACTTATCATTTGTAACTCAGTGTCCATTTGCTCGCCTTCATCCTGAGAGTTTTGGTCAGCCTGAGATAACAATGACAAGAGGCTCAGGTGTTCTGGTGGCCTCTAGTTTGAGGCTCAGAAGATTTATGTCTAGACAGCGGTGTGCAAAACCTCTCTGCACGTGGAGATCAACATATCCCCAAAGGATATAATGAGTAAAACTAGAAGAATAATGAAGAAAAATGACAGGCACATGGGAGGGGAATAAACAGGGTATGCCTCTGGTAAATAACTCCCTGAAGGACTCTTAGGAAAGACTTACTGATTAATTGAATCAATCCATCATCCTTGGGGTGACAGCATCAGTTTGCAATCTTTTTTTGGGAGTTGTTTTATTCCATTGCTGTTACAGCTTAAACTCACATGAGGATAGAATGAGAGGTTAAAAAATATAACTGTTTTATTATTAAGGTGCCACAATTCTGTGCTCTCATTATAGAGAAGGCTTACATTAATTTTAATACAGGTTTGGACTGTGTCAGAACATCAACATGGGGCTCATAAAAGGATTTTTCCTCTTTGGATTTATCTTACAGAAATAAACTTTCAATACCTATTAAAATTTTAGGCTCATTTGCTTCTAAATCCATGTTTGAGGATTTTTAAAAATAATCTTCGTTACACTTCTAAACATTGTAAAAAGTGGTCCTTTTTCAGAGGAACTCCCCTTCATTTTCTTTCTTGTCATTGGCAGGCATAACTCATGATACCTGTGCAGATTTCAGTGGCAAATGAGATCCCTGAATGCATTATCTAGTTCAAGTTTTTGCTGAATTAAAAGGCCTAGAGTACATAAATGTCTTAGAGATTTTGCTTTTATAGTTATCAAAAGTGATTGTTTCAAGATACTAGCATGTTTTAAATTGGACATAATATATCAATCACAGATTTTGTTCTTTCCTGTCTTGGGAGTGGGTGGAGGGAAGATGTAATAGAATGAAAAGAGGATTGACTATGCATCCTAAGCAAAGATTCGCATGTGATGAGGATAACTGGGGCTTCATTTCTTACAATGTAAATATCTCGATATCAAAGCTTTCTGAGTACAAGTGTTTAATGCTGAAATTTTATCAAAGACAGATAAAATGTCTGAAGAAAGATTATCTTGACAATCACAGCATTTTCGTGATGGAACGGTTTAAGTAATCTCAATCTCTCTAATATTAACTATTCATAAATGTATTATAAAAGAAATAACAGGGGGTGCCTGGGTGGCTCAGTCAGTTAAACGACTGCCTTGGGCTCAGGTCATGATCCCAGGGTTCTGGGGTCGAGTCCCGAATCAGGCTCCCTGCTCAGCAGAGAGTCTGCTTCTCCCTCTCTCTCTGCTTCTCCCCCTGCTTATGCTCACTCTCTCTCTGTGTCATATGAATAAATAAAATCTTAAAAAAGAAAAAGAAATAACAGAAAAACTTCTAACCCTGAAAACAAACATAATTGGTTGACTATGTTTACATATGGGTACAAGTTACTAGTTTTTAAAAGAATTGGAAGATAATAAAACATATTTAAACATTTTTCACGTTGAGACTATATGGAACCCAATACACAATAATTCAGACACACTTCATGATCTTATACTGTCTTAGGGTCTTCCTGATCAAGGTTCATTCTGATTTAGCAGTCCAGCATCAGTCGACAGATCCCCATCATCTGGGATTTTGTTTATTCTACTCTGACCAGAGTACACATACCAGAATTTGGTGTAGAATGGCGAGTTGTTTGCATTTTCAGGATAAATGGTAAATTCGAGTAATTTCTTACCTCTGTGGGCTTTAGTTTATTGTCTCTGTAATAAGTGGGTTTGGATCCCAAAAAAGTTTGTTCTGCAATGTGACCTACTTAAAATGAGTTTGTATTTCTGAGTTTATGGTCCACTCGTTATAGTACAATGGAATGTTAGCTGTTTCCCTCACTGTATTAGAGATTATGATTTTAACAGTTACCAAATGAAGATCTTGGTACGATCAAAAAATACCATTTATTATTTACCAAATGCACACCCTATCTGAGAACTTGAGGCCGGAATCCTTTCTTTAGGGTACCTGGATAGAGTTGCTTTATTAACTTTTGTCTCTTTTTATGCGACGGAGATATTGTGTGCATTGGACCTCACAGTGAGAAGCCACATCCTGACAGTCATCCACAATGAGCCACATCAACATCCCTTTCACACAGGGAACAAAAGTAAAAACAGGCTTGATCATTTACAAGTTCACTGTGTGGCCAAGAAGTCAAATACTACAAGCTGATCTCCAGCTTCTTGGAAAGCCGCCTCAAAGCCTTTTTTGTTTTCAATCGATTTCTGCATTTTGGCTTCGGGGGGCTGCTGTGTCTGTGTGTAGTGAGAGGAACCCCAACAGCAGCTCAAGCCTGAGACGGCCCAAGTGGGGAGCAGTCTAAGCCCCCTACCTTATATCCCCCTTATCCGGACAGTGAAATCATGGGTATGCAATCACAAATGCCAGGGGTTAATCTTCTCTACTTGCCCATCCCACCCCTACATGCTCCACTGAGAGGGTTGTCAAAGACTATGTCATCAAAGGAATAAGGAATAAATGAGTATTTTAAATTATTTTATTTTAAAAAATTTGGCCTTTAAAAAAAATGAAAAACCTTACCTATGTTAAGCAAAGGTTTTTAATATAGCACCCTAACACCTCCGTCAGCTATTAGCCTGATGCTAACTCTAAATTCCAGATAGAAAGGGAAAAAAAAAGTTCTCTAAATGACAGCAAGTCTATTCCAGGCAGTCTCATAAAAGAACCCTTAGCGTTAGGGGATAATGAAAGTACGTGCTAACTATGACTGAGCTAAAATGGAGCCGTGACCTGGCAATTTCTTTTTACTGCTGACACATGCGTCCCTGCATAGCACAGAACACCAGCGTGGCCTTCATGTAAATTTAATAGGGTTTCCTTGTCAATGACATAATCAAACACACTGTGAGAAGGAGCAGGGGCTTTCAGGGATGGCTCAGAAACTTAATCGTTTTTCCATTTATTTTTAAAATGCAAATTACACTAGTAAGTCAAAAAAATCACTCTGTTAAAAATACATTCAGAATTAACAAACGCAAAAAAAAAAAAAAAAGACACATCAGGATTGTAACTCTTGCCTTCTGAGTATTAGGTTTATAACAAAAGCTCAGCCTAGAAAAATAGCATTCTTCACCGGATTCTGAGGAGGATTCAGCTGTACGACTTAGATGTTTTTCCAGATATAATCACACTACTGTGCTCACTGCTCCCAAAAAAAGACCTGTCCACTGATTACTTTTTAGTAGTCAACAACTGTTTTTGAAAATTTTGGTCGTGATGATAGTAGTGATTAGGTGGTAGCTTGGCTGTAACTTAAAGCAGGAATATGAGGGCTTGTTCTCTGTGCACTTGAAGCTCTATCCACATACATGTCCTAGAAGGTGGAGCCTCATCACAGCATGAATGTACAGTGAAACCTCATTTTAATAGTCACATTAGTTTCTGGCATGTATAGTATTTATACTTTAAGAATCAGAGGACGATACATTGGTAAATAGTTTTCTCATACATTAAACATGCATGTCACTATAAAATCATCGTATGAGGTTTCACTGACATGTTTGCAATTATAGATTTTATACATGTACGTATGGACAAACATATACAAGCCGCTGAGAAAATTTAAGCACAAGTGCTGGAACCTTTTTTTTTTTTTTTTTTTTTGTAGTTTATGTTCCAATATCACCTTTGTTCCTTTATCGTTTTCAAATGTATATGTGTGTATTTCACAGACATCCATGCAAACACAGTAATGGGACTGGTTTATGTAGATCTGGATGGGCTAAGGTCCAAAGTAGGTTAACCCAGTAACTGAAACTACATAGAAACCAAGAGAAAACATTGCTCCATGCCAATTTGTAACTTTTCAAGTCTCAATTTCACTGCATTTAAGGATGTTGTATTCGTCTAAAAAAAATTGACTTTAGCGTCTCAGGTGGATCCAAGAAAAAACATGACTCTTCTGAGTTCCTGACAAGTCTGAGCTAATTATGTTTTCCACTAATGAAAACCAAATAATGCTTGAATATATAGAACAAAATTTCCTAGGAATTCAGAATATTCCATAAACACATTGACC
The DNA here is from genome assembly GCF_964656455.1 of Halichoerus grypus. NCBI lineage: Eukaryota > Metazoa > Chordata > Mammalia > Carnivora > Phocidae > Halichoerus > Halichoerus grypus. The sequence continues at coordinate 38,119,011 of NC_135720.1, forward strand.
TACTATTAAGTTTCCAAAGGCATCTTGTTGCCAACTACGTTAACAGCACAGTTTTTCTGCCACAATAATACAGGAGGATTAGAATACACTCTAACACACAACAGATCCCCCAAATACCACAAAGAGATCTCAAATATTTCACCAAGGTAACTATTGCTCCCCCCCACCCACCCAAAAAATAATCTCGTACGCTGAAGTTAGGAAAAAAAGTTCACCTACGTAGGGTCTTCAATTTGAATTAGATATAAAAGAGTAAACATAGCTAATACATATTCAGTTGGCCTCTGTTGATAGAAATCCAGAGCTGTTCCTGTGTTAGTAGAAGACATTTGTAGATACTTATAAAAGCACCTAGAGTGCGAGAAATAAAATCAGTGAGTTAAGCCATTTCTGCTCTCTGCTTCCAGTAGATTAATGAGTTTAGTAGATTAATAAGTTTTACTTTGTCCCACCCAACCCCTTCAAGAAGACCATATTTAAGGATTATAAAGAGGACGATTATTGTTGTTGTTATTGTCCTTGTCTGTTTTTGGCCACCGTGGAGGGTCAATGGTAAAGCACTTTGCTGATAGCTGGCCGCCTTTGTACATAGACACACTGGAGCTGCTGAGCTATGCGGTCTTGTTTCTTGACATGAAACACACAGACTCGAACTCATTCGGAATTAATAGCAGTGTGTTAGCCTAAAGGAAGTGACTTGGGGAGGTCTGCACTGAGACTCGGGCACACAACTCAGGTGGGTTAAGGCAAGTATGTACGGTATAGCCTTTAGGGCAAACAACCTGCCACTTCGGACTTCGGTTACAAGGTCATCATGGCATGTTTTGTTTGTTTTTGCAATTACATTGCCTACATAGCCGTGGTGCTATCAAGACGTATGGAGTGCAGAAGAGAGGGCTCTCAAACTAATGCGCCCCGGAGGACTTCGCAGCTCGCAGAGGCCGACCGGCTGGGCTGCAGAGGAGTTAGTGACGGCCAGCAGAGGGCGCCAACACGTCTCCTTAGGAACTTTCCAAAGGCCTGGGAGAAAGAAGCCTACTTTCAGGAAATCCAAGATGGGCGTGTCCTGCATGTTTGTTTCAGTTAGAAAGAGGAAGCCAAGTGGAATTAGTGTGTGCCTCTGTGTATGTGTGGGTGTGCATGCACACACGCGCGTGTGCGTGCGTGCCTGTGTGTGTGTGTGTCCCACTGTATGTGGAGGCTTTATGTTTGTTTTGTTAATATGTATATATATTTAAACTCAGTTGCTTCTTGCTCTTCATAAAATGCAGGAGGCCACTGTGAAACAAGTTCTTTGAAAGGTCCAGGAGCTGACATCCTGAAGCCGTCTGTATTATTTCGACCTGGGAGAGAGAACGAGAGAGAGAGAGAAAAGATGTTTTTAATCCAGGGGGAGAGCTCAGCACCTTTTCTCACCTCTCCAAGCACAAGAGCACGCAAAAATTCAAAAAAAAAAAAAAAAAAAAAAAAAAGTCCAAGCCCCAATTTTGTTTTAAAAGAGACAACTAACCGCCTGGATACAGAGGCCACTTATGATCATTTAAAGTCCATTTCTGGGGGCAAATTAAATGAATACGTATTGCTGTACAATTAGGCTGCCAAAAAGAATGCAGTGTTTTCAGATGTTACTAATAAGATACCATGGGATATTCTCACAGTTTACAGTGCAGGGAGCCCAGACAGAGCTCGACGCACTATGGCACGTAGGTCGGTGGTCGCCAAAGCCCCTACTTTGTTAAACAATTAACCTGTGGACACAGGAATGTTTTTGGGCAGCAACTTTATAGCTATTATTTGCTTCAAAGAGGTTTGCCAAACCCTAAGACATAAATTAATGTAAACCTTTTCTTTTAGGATGGGTGATAGATAATCTAAAGAATCACAGGCCAAGAGCAGGCCAAGAAGTTTCACCTAACCTAACCAAAAAAGAGAGGTCTTCTATTCAGTGACCGTAGGCGCTGAAACATGGCTGTGAATGGAAGTCAGTCAGGGCAGTGTCTTCAAAGCTCTCAGCCACAGATCGGGTATAATGGAAGCCCCACAGCTAAAACTGTACATTACTTTTAAGCATTTGCTTTCCTTGTAAGGAACAGCTTTTATTCCAGTTGCTATATAATATCGTTAAAGTGCCTGAACTGGCCCATGATGTTAAATTACTCTTACTTTATGAGACTTATTTATGGCAGGTTGACAGGAAAAGCTACACCCCAAAGGACGAAGACATAGGAAATGTTCGGGTGCCTGCCTCTCAGCAGGGGATCAGGTCTGTGCGTGACTCGCTTTTGGTTTTTCACAGGATTTGAATAGGCAATGGCTCTCAAAGGAGTGGTCTTGAGGCCTAGGATGTTGAAAAAGCCCTTCATTCCTCACTGCATAATGTAAAATCAGAAGGGGATAAAGGGAGTGCAGAGAAAGGGAGGGATTCAGGCATGTTTGGAAGTATGGCAGCTAAGTTAGTGTGGAGAAGTACAAATGAATAAATTGAAAATCAGGAAACATAGTGAATGCCAGAGCAAACTTGCAGGTCTGTCTAAGAATTTGGAAAGAATTCTGAACTAAAGGATGAGGAAAACTGGTTGATAATTGGGGGCTGCACAAATAACAAGTTGTGTGACCTTTGTTCTCCTTTCTCTTCATCCAGTTTCCTCATCTGTAAAATAAAATCTTAGTGTTGCAGTATTTGAAGTCCCACTGGGGATGTTCTGTAGAAGGGACAGGATTGTATTTTGACTAGCGATTTATTATATACAAGTATTTCGAACTTCCTAAATTTGAATTTCATTAAACATTTTACTTATTTCATGAGCAGTGAGACTTGAAACTTGTTACATACTTTTACCATTCCCAGGCAGTAAGGAAGAAAATGATATTTTTATTACTTTTGGTTTGGCATTTAAAGTCTTCTATTTAATAAAATCATGGGAAGTTTTGCCCTCAAGGAATTTAATGCTGGATATTAAATTTGCAGAGTCCCCTCTTTAAAGACAACATTAGTATTATAAATGCCTGATTTGAAACAATATACTTGATTGCATATAATTAGCATTCTCATGTTATTATTGTAGCTAATCCTACATACAGGTTACATGTCATTTATTATAACTTGATCACATTTATTGATCATTCATATTGATCAACACAATGAAGTGCTACTTGGTAAAGAAATGTTATGTGATATTGTCAGAAGCAAGCAATTGCAAGCTTTGTAGGTGTTCTGGTCTACTCTAAAGTACAAACATACTGTTACATGTTGCTTGGGTGGATATTGTATGTGATACATTGTTTACAGAGGAAATCCTTTGGGAATGAAATATAGTACATATTTATTTCTGACTTGATAAAGTCTTTTCATGAGTAATGTTCATTAACATAACACTGTTGCTACTAATAATAAGTTATGTTTATTAAGCATTTACTATGTGGCATACTTTATGTCTTATGTGCTTCTAAATTCAGAATAATTATATGAAGCATGTATGCTATATAATCTCTATTTTTCAGATAAGGAAACTTAAGTTTGATGAGAATAAAGTTATTCAAATAAAGTTGTTTGTCCAAGATCGTAAACAATTTTATCTCCAGTACTCTGCCTTTTGTAGGTCATCTTAACCACTGCTCCTTACTGCTTTGCCTTTATTTTTTAACAGACTACTTTATATAAGGCTATGATACAATATTGAGAAGAGTGGTAAAGAATTTAAAAGGTTTATCATTTTAGTTTTTGTGTAAGCTATCAAGTCTTCCTGGGAGAATAGGAGACACATAGTCTAAATAGAAAACAACTGCACTACTAAGCAAAAGAAAAAAAGAGAAGTATCAGAGGAAAAAGAGATTTATTGAAAATCTTCCATAAAATATGTATTTAAGATACAATTTGAAGGATAGTGGGATTTCATCTTGGAAAAAAATATGTTTGGTGTCAAGAGAACAGCATGGACAGTTGGAAAAATACCAGTCACGTTTGCAGAAAGCAAGAGTTCTAGTTTGGCTGGCAAAAAAAAAAAAAAAAAAGGATAAGGGGAGATATCAGACTATTAATGTCTTCAATAGATTATAAGCTTCAGGAGGACAGGAGCCAGTTCTTATTCATTATTACATTTCCCAGTGTCTCCTAGCATCTTCTGCATATGGTTGGGAGTCAAGAGTTGTTAAGGGTTGAAGAGAAGAGATAATATTTCAGCAGAACATTGGGGCTGGATCAGAGTCTACTTGCAGGCTATGGTGAGGAGAGTGGACTTTGTTCAGCAGGTAATAGGGATTCATCAACAGTTTGGGGGCAAGGGAGGGTATAGTCAAAATGATACTTTGAGAAGATTAATTTGGCAGCTTCATGGAAGATGGGTTAGAGATACTAAAATTAGAAAGCAACAGGTAATGAATGCCTGAATTAGGGCAGTGGTTGCGGGGATACTAAAAAGAAAATGTGTGATGCATTTTTTGCAGAGGGGATGCTTTGAATGACATATAGCATTGGCTGAATTCTGAACTGATAAAGTCCTTTTTATGGGTGGTGTTACCAAATACTTCCAAAGAAAAATGCAGGCGTGATGCATAGATCATTCCCTGTTTAAGGAGAAGCTTACAAGGAGGTGTATAAAAATTACTTTAATCTCTTGGAGGAGGAGAAATACTCTAAAAATCCATGTATTATCCTACACATTAACAATCTTAAAAGGTAAAATGACTCAATGGTGGAGGACAACGACGACAAACACATATCTTCAAAGAGAGAAGCTCACATTTCAAAATGAATTGGAATCTTACTTTCTATTTTGATCTTCGCTTGCAATTCAGCATATCACTTGATGCTGATCTATAGAATTTGTTATCAGTTGTTATCCAAGGGAATTTGCCTAAACACAGATATAAAAATCAGGCTCTGATTGTATGTCTGCTCTCTTGAGTGCTAGAGCTAAGGGTCTGATAAATCTCAGTGTTACTATTCTGGCTTAATTTTCACTTTTCACATCAGAAAAATGATACAGAGCATTATTGTTCAGTTTTTTTTAAAATTTTTAACACTATATATAACTAAGGTTACACTATATATACTAGGGTTATACTATATATAACTACATAACCTATCATTTAACATCCAAATGAGAATACTTTTGAGAGGAACACGAGATACTGGTAATAACTATGCCAGGACAACCGTGTAAACTGAGACTCTCCTGGGAAAGCCAGAACACATAGTTCATATAGAGTTACATATTACTACCTCCAACGTTATATCATTTTCAAAACATACAATTTTAGGGTAATTCAAAGAAGAAATATATTAATAAAGGCCTTTTACCTAAGTTGTTGATACTTATATGTAAGACTAAAGGTAACTTTAGAGATGGCATTTCAATAAGTTAAATTTAAATAAGAATTATGAAGAAAATGTTATTAGAATTATCCCAGTCAAGACAATATTAATAGAAGAGAAAATACTGAAAGTACATAATTGGAGGAAAGCTCCTTGCCATCTATTTTGTGCCATGATAATGTTTACTTAAGCATCTTTTAGTATCACAGAAGGATATCTGCAAAGTAAAGTACTTACATGTACATAGGCTGTAGTTGTAAATGAGATGTCTTCTGAGGCCCTTGATAGCCATAAGAATCAAAGCCACCTATGAAATCAACTGAAAAGGGACAATTGCTTTCATTAATTAACTTTTCAAGAGCTCAACATTCATGATCAAGATCTCACACAGATTACTCTTCTAAACCATTTAATAATCTATTAAAACCAAAGTGATTAATTGTGGAGGAAAACAGATAGTTCCTTCAGGGTAGTGATTTTTCCCCCCTCAACTGTGAGATTCAATTATTGCATTACAAGAATCTATTCACTTGGGAGAAGAAATTATGTACTCCTCTCAAGCAACCAAGACCTAATTGGAGTAATAAAACTCACTTGCACAGCAAAGATGCTATATGTCTTTTTGGTTAGCGTGGAGATTTTCTGCAACACATTACAAATATAAAAAATAATGATTGCTTAAGTGCATGTATCTATCAGCAATTGCAGCACTAGTAATAATATTATATACTATGATTGTCAAGTACAAGGTGCTATGGGAGAGCTTGTGTAAATTAACTCAACACGGCTGTCCCCGCCATTATGTGGTTTATAATCTGAAATAGGCAATCTGAAATAAAGATTTGGAGCAAAGTCTAACCAAACATTCAAATGCAATACATACCTAGATATTTGAGGTACAACAACATATAACAAAAGTTACTGTGATAGAGTATATCACAAATGGCTGCAACAATATCTCCTATTCCGTATCTGCTTACAGTGTGATCTTGACACTCCTCCCATCTGGTGGTTTTGGTCTGTGTCCCTTCCTCTTGATCCTGTGTAGAACTTAGTGGCCACTTTGACCAATAGAGTATGGTAGAAGTGATCCTATGTGACTTCAAGGCTAGATCATAGAGATGTCATGCACTTCCCCTTGCTCTTTTGAGATGCTCTCCTGGAACACAGCCACCATGTCCAAACTAGCCCACATGGAGAGATTAATGGAGACCCCATGGGTATGTATTTTGACCAAAGGGCTAGCTGAGGTTCCTGCCGATAGCCAGCATCACCACCCAGACACATGAGAAAAAATGCCTCCAAATGATTCCAACCCCAAGCTGCTCAGGCAACCCAGTCATGGAGTCTTCCCAGCTGAGGTCTCTGATGTCAGGGATCAGACAAAAGCCATCCTCACAGTGCCCTGTCTGAATTCTTACCCACAGACCCATGAGCATAATAAATGGTTGTTTTACACCACTAAGTTTTGGAAGCAGTAGTTGCTGGAACAGTAAATACTAAGAGTTTTGTTTTTATTTTTTCTTTTCCACTCCTGGGTGTGAAGGTTGTGTGGTAGGGATACAAGAGGTAAAACAATGAAAGGCTGGCAAAAGAGATGACAGGAAGGACAGAGCAAGGGAAATCGAGACTGAATTAGGATGCCTGTGGATATCTTTACTTCTTCTAGAGTCATATTCTATACTGGCTTAGCTTTGACTAGTTTTTGTTCTCTTTTTAGTATCCTAAGTGCTACAGGTAGAAATTGGAGCAAGGTGTGAAGTAACATCAAGTCTATGATGTTTGTTTGTTTAGTGGGGAAATCTTTACTTAGGAGATTTTATTTTTTAGAGCAGTTTTAAGTTTATGGCAAAATTGAGCAGAAAGTACAGAGAGTTCCTACATAGCGTCTGTCTCCACACACACACAACCTCTCCTACTGTCAACATCCTCTACCAGAGCGGTAACATTTGTTGCCATTGATGAATCTACACTGACACACCCTCATCACCCAGAGTCCAGAGTTTACACTAAGGTTTGATGTTTTAAACTATGTTTTTTGATGCATGTATAATGACATACATCCACAATGTTAGTCTCACACAGAAGAGTCTCACTGCCCTAAAAATCCTCTGGGCTCTGCCTTTTATCCCACCCTCCCCCAATCTCTGGCAACTACTGATTTTTTTTTTTTTTTACCCTTTCCATAGTTTTGCCTTTTCAAGAACGTCATATAGTTGGACTCAGTATGTAGCCTTTTCTGATTGGCTTCTATCCCTCCATAGTGTGCATTTGAGGCGCCTCCATGTCTTTTTATGGTGTAATACCTCATTTCTTTTTATCCTGAGAACACTTTTTTGAGGCTGAATTTCTCTTCTCATCAAACATGGAACAGTCTAAGAACAAAGGGCCTGACGTTAGAAGGATGAAGGTTCAAACACTGCTTTGACCACTTTAAGGCCAGCTGTGTGACCTTACACAAATCATTTAACATCTCTTAAAATAGGAATTAAAATACTTATTTCATACAATTAGTGTGAGGATAAAATGAAATAAGGCATGTAGAGCCCTGGGTGAGACATATGGTATGGAAGAAGAAAATTAAAAGCCCCTGAAAAACTTCAGGATTTTCTTTATAATTCTTCTAAGCCATGCAGTATAGGAGAAAGAAAAACAGGAAGTGCGTAATTCGGGACAACCATGGAATTTTACCAAGTATTTTACAGAAGATGAACTAAAAGAGAAGGAATGACCTTTGTTTTCTGAATTGCCCACCTTTGTACATTAGCTAATATAAATGGCACCAGAAGAACTATACCATAATTGAGTGGCAACTATATTTAAAGTTTGTATTTTGAGAAATTATTGTCTGATTAGAGATTCATTGCAGATAGTGACTAAATTCCCTTTTATTTGGGTTCGCTCTTGTCAACAATGAGACTTAGTTAAGGACTAGTTTGCTGAGAGGTGTTCACAGCATTAGAGTTTCCTTGTTCTGAGGTTCCCTTTCAGTAGGATGGTCCCCACCCTGGTGCTGGAGAATAGAGTGGGCTAGAGTAGAATAAGATCACAGCAGATGTAAATGGTAAGGTCTCCTCCACTGAAATTGAGATCTAAGTCAGACTCAGGTTTATTGTTGTTATTGGTGTTATGAAATATTTCCTTGCCTGGTTTCCAGGAGTTTGAGATGGATAGCAGGAAAAAAAAGATGGTAATTACAAACCAAAGATTGTGGACTGAACCAAGGGATAACTAGAAGAAACCAAGATGAATCTTCTAGTCCAATGGATAGAATCAGGACCCAAAATGGAAAATAAAGCTTGAGTTGGGAGCAATGTAGACCAACCTAAGACGTGAGAAAAAGCCATAAGAGACTCTAAACTCTAGGAAACAAGCTGAGGGCTGCTGGAGGGGAAGTGGGTGGGAGGATAGGGTAACTAGGTGATGGGCATTAAGGAGGGCACGTGATGTAATGAGCACTGGGTGTTATCTGCAACTGATGAATCACTGAATTCTACATCTGAAACTAATGATACACTATATGTTGACTAATTGAACTTAAATAAAATAAGTTAGGGGTGCCTAGGTGGCTCAGTTCTTTAAGCATCTGCCTTCGGCTCAGGTATGATCCCAGGATCCTGGGATCGAGTTCCTCATCGGGCTCCCTGCTTAGCGGGGAGCCTGCTTCTCCCTCTGCCTGCCGCTCCCCTTGCTTGTGCGTGTGCGGGTGCTCTCTCTCTCTGACAAATAAATAAATCAATAAAATCTTTAAATTAAATAAGTTAAAAAAAAAAAAAGAGAAAAGGCCAGTAGGGAAATGAGCTGTGTCCTGAGTATGTGTAGTGAACAGTGTTTGAGTTGCCTGGGGTTTGCTCTTATTAGCCATGATCTATCTGGAGTGGGGTTTGGTAGAGCTGCCTTACAGCTACCCGAGTGGGGAGGGTCACACTAAAACTACGGTGGAAGGATCGCTGCCATTGTTCTGATCATTCAGATCACCTGGAGCTATAAGAAGGCTCCAACAGCAGGTGACTCAGAACAAACATGAGAAAAGAGGAGGATCTGAACGCAACCAGGATGGATTTTTACCATTTCACTCATGGAGGTGGGGGGGGGGGGGGAGGCATTCAAATTTAAACAACAATCAAAGGGAATATTTTCTGTTGTATATTTCATAAACATGACTGAGTTCACAGCCAAGGAAATTATGGAAGGTCAGTTTCCACACATATTCATTCTCGGTAATTTTTTTGGATGTCTTCCTGAAGACCTGAGGGAGAGGAACAGCCGTAAGCTGCATCCGCCTGACTACTACAGTTAATCTTTTGGTGATCAGTGTAGGTAGACTCGATTCCTTGCATCTTTACAGATGGTGCTTCAACCACATCTGGAACTCTTTGTGGTGCCATGTGGGTGGAAAGCAGAAGTAGGAAAAAACCAGTTTTTTCTTTCTCAAAAAACTGGATCACTGGGGTTAACTTACCTTTTTTAGAATACCCTTAATACCACTTTGGTCTGTTTTCCTTTTCTTTTACATAATTGCATTTATTTAGGCTCTAAAGAGGCTACCACATGCTGTAAAACTTCTCTGAGCAATAAGGGTCATAAAACACCTGACAGGTCCTTTTCTAAGTAATTACGATGGCATCTAGATGTTTGGCTCATCGCTCATCTCTGCATTATTTAGAAAAGAGTACCTTGTATTCCTCAGGAATCTCCTTAACTCCTGAAAATAAAAATAAAGTTCCAAACAACTGCACAAAACTTAATAGTTTCTAAAGCCCTTTCAGGTGATACCAATTATCTTTACAAAATTACTGTGAATCGGGAGGAACAATTATCTTCACTTTACAGATAAATACAGTTTTACTTGACTGCTTCGGGGCACACAACAGCTGAGGAGAGGACTGGAAGCTAGGTACTCTATTTCTTTCCTAAGTGTGTTGAAAAAGTGATTTCTGCTTTCCACTCGGGTAAATTACTGGGAGGTTATCAAAGGTTTTGCATCACATTTTGGATTAAATCTAAAATCTTCAGGCTTTTTAAAAAATATTATTCATTTAACAAACATTTTTGAGTTCTTGCTTTGAGTCTTCCATTGGTCGTAGATGCTTCCCTTTGTTATTTATTCTCTAGCATCTTTCCTCTGTTCTTTCTAGAAAATTTACTCTTTCATCTTCTCATCTCCAATCTAATATTCTAGGAATATTTTGATGTGAACAATGATCAAAGCAAAACCCCGCCTAGGCTGGATTTGCTAGTGATGGTTACTCATGGGATGTCTTGGTTTTCTGTAACATATCTTTCAGAGGCGATAAGGTGAGCATCCTTCAAGGTTTAGTTCATTTCTTCTGTGTCTGCTAACTTACATAGGATACCATATAAACATTTAAACGATCCTTTCTTTTGAAAATTACTTATATTCTCAGCCCCATCTCGTATAACTCTGATTACAGTGGTGGTTTTTCAAAGTGAGGAGGCATGTTTTCTTCATAGCCACTTGGCATATTGTCTGTTATTTCAAGGCTTATCAGAAAATATGAAGGATGGTAATTACTGACGGCCTGAATTAGGCTTAGGAGAATGAGAAAGAAAAGATGGCAATGAGTTCAAGATGTATGGAGAAAGACGTAGAAAACATACCACATGCCAAGTTTTTGAATATGGGGGAAGGAGAGGAAAAGGCAAGATTCAAAGTTGACTTAGAACCTTGTTGACTAAGAGAGTGCTGTTGCCTCTAACAGAACAATAAAGAATGTCAGGAGGGAGTTGGGGCTTGGCTTCATTTGGAAATTAGTATGTTTAAGTGAGAAGTGGCACATGCAAGCGGCAAGGGCCAGGACATCCCTGTAGAAAGGGAAACGTAACTTTGCAAGGCCAGCTGGAAACTTGCTGGGATCTTTAGAGCTTAGTTTCTCCTGACTCAACTCTATTGGGCTTCACTGGAACATATCTATCGCCACCTGACATGTTGTAATCTACTTGTTTCTTTGTTGATTCCATTGCTGTAATGTAAGCTGGGTGAAATTTACTGTTTCCCACTGTTTGCTCCAGTAGTCCAGAACCCAGGACAGTGTCTCGGCTCCTGGAAGACCGTCTTTATGGAGTGAACTCTCCAGACCTGTTAGGCTGAGAAGAAAAATTAGGCAATCATGGGAGCGTGGAAGATGTTGGTAAAATTCCTAAGTGAATTTCACACTGTTTTCACTCTTTCCTCCTTAAGGCCTTCAATGATAATAAAGAGAAGAGCCGTTCTAGAAGATCTAGAATGTTAGTTGTTGTCTGGGTCCTGTGAGATTAAAGAAAGTTTGGAGTACCAATGGGAAGAAACCACCACTGTAGTCTCTTTGGCCTAGAGGAGTAGAGGAAGAGAGGCTAAGAAATCGTCAGCCTCAAAGTAACTCCGGTGAGAGAGTCTTTCTTCCATGAATGCTATCCAGTGCTGCAAATGTTGATAATTGGCAGGGAAAACATGATTCTCTTTCTGGCCAGTTTACACCATCCTAATGGGGCAGAAGGTGACAAAATAAAATAAAAATTGTGCTCATTTAATTTTTGCCTCATTGGAGGGATTTGCCTTTGGCCTTTGAAGACAACTCAGGTATGTTATCATTTTCTTTGCAACTGTTACATTTTCTTTTTGTCTTAGTTTTCCTATCTGCAATAGGGGTATATTTATATCTACTGACCTATGGAGACACAGGGAGGTCCAATTATTTTAAATTAGTAAAGTGCCATATCAGTTTAATAACTATGATTTAATAACATTAATAATAGTGGAATTTAAAAATTATCAAGAGAAGAATGCTTTTTGAATAAATATTCCCTGCTAAAATATATTCCCTGTTGTGAGGTTCCCATTTATTTAAGCCTCTCAATCATGAACACTGAGTTCAGTAAACCTAAAATTGCCTTTTTAAAATACGTGTTGGTAGGGAGGTATTGTAATATCAAATGGTACCCTGGTTATTAATGACAAAGCCACTAGTCAACATACACCCTTTTGGAGACAGAGCTGGAAAAGACCATGGGGGGAATTTTAAAAGGCAGATCACAGAAAACTAAGCCTAAGTATTTAGAAGAACTCCTCGAAAGACGTTAAAGAATTTGTGTGGGCCTGTGAAAACAGAGTGGATATCCATTATCTCTGCAGGTGAGACTTTCAAGGGTACTTATCTCCAGTTGTACAAAAGAAATTTAGAGCATAACCAACCGTAGGCCAAATTCAAAAGAACCACCTTCCTCCCACAGACCCTCTTGGTAGCAGCAATGCAACTTACTGTGTGAGCTTGAGGGGTTTGGTCTGGGTTAAAATCCCTGAGTGGACGCTGAGTTCCTTTTTTTTTTTTTCTGTTTAGGGAAACAGCCCTTTGTAGGGGTACTTTATTTTTTTATTTTTATTTTTTTAAAAGATTTTATTTATTTATTTGACAGAGAGAGACGCAGCGAGAGAGGGAATACAAGCAGGGGGAATGGGAGAGGGAGAAGCAGGCTTCCCGCAGAGCAGGGAGCCCGATGTGGGGCTTGATCCCAGGACCCTGGGATCATGACCTGAGCCGAAGGCAGACGCCTAACGACTGAGCCACCCAGGTGCCCCTGTAAGGGTACTTTACCCTAGTTGCTTTAAAGGTCACGGAAATGACTGTTACACTACAGAAGGCTTCTGACAGGCGAAGCCCACATTGAATGAAAAGAGACTTATGAGCTAAATCACTGCAGATGCTTCACTTCCTAACCTTGCTCAGCAGATGTATTTTCTCAGGGTCTTATCTGCATGTTTCTCTCTTAGTTGTATTAGAACCAGATCTTCAACATTTTACACTTGGTAATAAAACGCATTTACATATGCCAAAAAATAAAGTGAAAAGCAATCACTACAATGGTATCATAGAAGAAATATTTTAGTTAGAAATAGTTTGAGTAACCACTTAAAGCTTTTGGTTTTAAAAACTGAATAAAGAATAAAATATAAGTTCCACGTGACAAAGTGTTCGTCTTTCTGCTCTTGCTTATCTCTGCCTGTTTTTAGGTAAGGCAGAACATCTGGGGAGATTGGAAGAAACACATGCTGTTTTTCTGCTAACACCAGGATGTTGCTATCGAACAATCCTCCGATAGTGTGTCACCCCTGGATACATCACAGGGAAAGGTGAAGTAATGTAAAGATTGAGGGCTTTGGAGTCAGAAGCCCTGGCTCAGGCTGTACCTTCATGTCTTACCAGCATTGTACCCACAAGTAGGTCACAACTGCTCTGAGCCTGACTTTTGTCCTCCCTAAAGAGGAGATAATGAAACAATTCCAACTTTATAGGGTAATTGACAGAATCAAGTGTCATATGCAATACTTAGATGCAGGTATATTAAAAAGACACCATGGATAGATTTGGGATCTCATCTTTTTTTTTGAAAGGGATTTATATAAAGAAAATAATTTAACATACATATTGAAGTTCTTTACTGAGAGGATGAGAACCGTGTGTTAGAATTTCCAAGAGTTATTGTGTGGAACGACATAGTACTGGGTCATCAGCAGAAGCTGAGGAGAGCTGAGGTAGGTCTATGGAAACCTTTCAACTGACCAGTTAGTTAACTGTGCTCTGACAAGCAATAGGAATAGCCTGTGTGACATACTATAGAAAAAAAAAAGGGAAGATATTTTTACTTAAAAAAAAAAACTACATGGAACCGAGTTTTCATACTTCAAATATTTTTTTGGAAATCACCTCGCATACTATGTAAAAGGACAGTGAGAGGCTGGGACCAGTCTTGTTTGTGGTCTCTGAGGCTTCGGCCTGTATGTAGGCAAAAGGAACTATCCAGTGGACAGTGCCAGAATGAAGATCCTGAAAGCTTATCCTCCTGGATCAGGCAGAGAGGATGAGCTCAATGTTCAGTGAAGGATTACTCAGGAAGGAAAAGTTTTAACTGTTCCTCTCAGATTTAGGTAGGGTTGCAAGGAGACAAAAGGATAATTGCCGGTATAGAGAATTTTTCAGGTTCTGGGAGAAACATGGAAGGTTTTCATGTTTGATAGCTTTAATATTCTTGGTTTGAGTACTAGGCTTAGGTTCAGAACCTATGCCTAGGTTTGGAACAGATCCTGAGGAAAGTCAACGGGAGGAAGTGAAAGCGTCATCGAGCAGGAGAGAGCATCCAGCCATGTTTAGAGACTTTCTCCAGCCATGTGCAGCAACCCAGGATTAGCAGTCGAGAAAGTGAACCTGAGCCTCATCAAGTATGGCTGTTGAAAATCCAAGCAGGATTCAAGTGCAGGGGGCTGGTGGGAGCATCACTGCCATAACTATCCTGGACATAGATGAGAAGTGGAATGATCCAAAGAATGAGAAAAACAAAGGTTCCCGTGGAGTGAAATTCCTACATGAGGATGAAGGGAAGTCTTTCCAGGAGGGAGACAGGGGAATAAAGTGGGAGAAAAAAAAACTGGAGTTTATAGTCAGGCAGAGAATTTTAAATTTGTGATTTTGGAGAAGCCTCCTTTCTCCACAGTGAAGGTGATCCAAATTAACCTCTTTGATGAAGGAAATTAAGGGGTAGATGAAGTGAGTGGTAACAAGGATGGTAAGTGCTGAGGAGGTCAAGAAATTGTAAAGCTAGAGTCAGAAAATTATGTATCCAGGCATCTTTAATGCTTTCAATAGATGTGGAGGAGCATACAGAATGTGATGAGATAACCGAGCAAACTTCACCTTCAAGGTGCCTGGTCTCACTTTGTGCCATGCCATTTGGATGGATTGGATTCACCAGTCTTTGTCTCGTTCTTCCCTGTTAGACTTGCTTTCAATTAAATATGACATGCCTTTCAGTTGAAATCCGAGAGAACAGTTATTATAAGCTATAGGTGAGCGAGTTAGACAGGATTGGGCATGTCTTCTCAGCTGACAGCCAGGATATACTTAGAATGCATGGCCCATTTAAATGCAGTGGTTTTAATTAGGGTGTGGACACATTTATGTATTAGGTATATTTAAGAAAATAAAAAACCATGTATGCCTTGCCTTATAATCCTTGCTACCATAATCTTTGCACCATTTTGCATCCTCCAGAAAGGAAAATCACAAACCTCTGGAGCTGAAATTAATCATCTCTTTAGAACGATAGTAGCAATTTAAGGAAAGAGATTGTCCAGTGGTTATTCTAACATTTGTATTGATGTTTGCAAAAGCTGAAACTAGATTTGCTATATTGACCTCATTAAAAACACTTAAGATTATTCCTGTGTGAATTATGGTGTAGATTTGGTCAACAGGGATTGGAAAGTAATAGGCACACCTATTTTTGTTAAATTCTACATAGCCCTCTGACATCTCCTTTAGATTTCAGCCAAAATGTCATCTCTTCAGGGAAGAATTTTCTAGTCTTCTCATTTGGATGAGACACTTGGGGTGCATGCCCGCCACACCTCCTCCCCTTGCCTGAACTCTCATTATGAGTTACAGTAGTTCTTCGTGTGAAATGCATCCTTGACTCTAAGCACCATGAAGGCAAAGGTGGTATCTGCTTCGTTCCCCACTTCATCCCTGGTGACTAACACACAGCCTCCCATAGAGTGGTTACTTGATAAATAAGTGTTGAAAGAATCTATCTTGATCACCACAGAGAAGTGATGTGGAAAGTATATTTAAATCAGGAGACTTAGGTTCTATTCCCAGTTCTGCCTCTAAATGACTGCTTAACTTAGAGAAAGTCAATTCAAGTGTCCCTTTCCTCAACTGTAAAAGGAGGGGATTAAAGTAGGTGATTGCTAATATTGCTCACAGCTCTAGGATTCTGCACAGTTCCCTATTTCGGGGATGGTTTTACAGACCAATGATAGCAATAAAATATTTAAAATGAGCAAATCTACACAGGCATAGTGAATGGGAAAAATTAGTGCAAAGGAGTTATTTCTCTCTGACTGTTAACTCCTGCTATGCATTAATTTTACTAAGCAAGTTTCCAGGGAGATGAGCTGCTGAGTAGTATGTGTATGTACTGTGGAGTATATGTAGTATATGTGTATTTTATATTTACCTATTTACACACATACACACACACAGCATTTGGAACCTGAGGCATGACAATTTCCAATTGGAAAATAAGGTGATGAAAAAAACGTGGGAACTGGGAGAGGGGAATAGGATTGGCAGGTTTGGAGCCAACAGAATCACTGTCCCCCGATTCCATTCAGTTCCGTGAGGTAGGCGTATGGATGTTACTATGTGCTTCCCTTTGCTTTTCTGCTTTTGGGAATTCCTTCACATCACCTTCATTAGTTACAAAGGCAGCAAGCAATCCATATCCAATTTTCTTTTCGTGTCAGGATTGTTCATGTATAAACTAGGCTCCTTTGTTGGAAACATTTGCAACTAATCCCATAAACAAACAAACAAACAAATGCAAATCTTGCACTGCCTGCCCCAGCCAACCCCACCGACTCTGAGCCTGACCACCATCCGTTATACACAAAAATGAATTGATATTCCCACTTTGGGCCTAACCTAATTTTCAAGTGATAATAGGCATGGATTCCCAGAAGCACTCTATGCCTCTTGATAGCAACATCCTAATTTCCTTTCCTGGTAAATGTTTTAAATAAGATTTTAGCACCAAAGGAAATTAACCTTTAAATTAATTGTAATTATAAAATGCCATCACTGATTTTTGTCTTCAGTCTAATTACTTTCTATTATTTAAACAAACCTCACCTCCTGTGAGCTTTAAGTTTGTTTCTCCCCCACTTCCTGCCACACAATGCCAACCAATGCTTGCGGAGGCCTCCCCCCGCCCCCGAGTCTCCGCAGCTACAGCAGCCTCATTTAAATGTCACGCAGGACCGAGGGTTCGCCCTCTGCTCGCTTATTTACAAGGCACTCTTTCAGAGGTGACGTGTAAGGCTGTTCTGCTCGGATGTTTTCCTTCTGCCTACCTGGTGGCCATCCTTAGAGATGCAGCGCTTTTTATCCTCCTGCTGTTAAGAAGGAGATCGCTAAGCCCAGCCTTCTGTCTCTATTAGAAGTACCACTTCCCAAACGGAAGCGCAACTATGAAGTGAGCACCTGCCAGCATCATTTATCAAAAGACAGACGTTGAATGTGGAGCCTTCTTGACCAGCGCGCCTCAGCTTTGGAGGGCTTTTAGCGCTCAGTGTCCTGCGCCGGCTCTTTGTCTTGTTCTCGTTTGTTCTTTCGAGATGGGACTATGGGATCTCGGGAACTTTAGTTTGTGAGCCTGTGTATCTACACTGTGGTGCTAAAAGCATGCTATTTTCCTGCCACTTAGCTGCTTTCTTTGTCATGTCATTATCAATGCGAGTCCAGAGAGATGGTGTAAGTCCATTACAGGTGGACTGGGTACCGCAGAATTGGAAGATGAAGTAGAATAATCAAAATGGAAGGTTTTTCTTTTAATCATTTCTGTAAATGTCACCACTTCTCCTTCCGTTCATTCTCTGGCTTTCTTTTCAATCGAGGCTGATTAAAACAACCTGAAGAATATTGGATAACTTCAGTTCTCCCAGGCAGAAATACCTTCGGCATAAAATAGTTCCTTTATTACACCCCAGGGAAAGGTCCTCCTTTGTGCTAGTCTGAATATTGTTACCTCAATGTGATTCATTAGAAACAAGGTCCTGATTGTTCTGAATCAACAGAGGGTAGGGAATAAATCGATTTCCTTCCCCCGCATTTTTGACTTGGGGACATGAAATTCCTTTAAAGATGATTATAGTGTGTATGTGTGTGCGCAAGGGTGTGTGGATGTGAGTGCATGTGTGTACGTGTGTGGGCATGAGTGGAAAGCAGTATGATACAATGGAGGAGGCATTGTGAGAAAAAGGGGAAAATAAGAAGCGACCCTTGAGGAATCAGATGCAACTTTCACCTTAACAATCCGAAGTTAAAAGTAAAGCGCATATATTTTCCCTTCAGTGACCACAAGAGGGAGGAATTTAACAGTAGACTGAAAAAAGAGACCAGTACTAGCCAATGGGGAAGAGAGTGTAATGTAAAAACTGTGTTTCCTGTTACGGAACGCTGTTGCCTCTGAGAGAAACTCGCGTGTGATTGACAGGAGGCATATGTATATGTCGGCATCTGTTTCAGGTGCTGATCATTTATTCAGTCTTTCACTTTTACATATGGCCACATGTCTCTGTCCCACCCCTTTCTGTCATTTGCTTAGAAAATGACGAAAGTGCTTTATTATAATTGATTATTCATTTACTTAGAATAAGCTGGGGTCTAAGGAGGTGTCACATTTCCTTACCAGTTTCCAGACAGTCCAAGAAGTGTGTGCGGAGAGCTGATTGATTGACTCATTTATCTCCCAGATCTTATTGAGTCCTGCTCCGGGTTGGAGATGTGCTAGATGCTGAGGATACTGCAGTGGTCAAGACAGGTGTGGTCCCCGAGGGGCACCGGCTAATAGTCTCTTATCCTGAGGGAGTCAGTATGTGCTGTATTGGTGTCAGAAGTTCACGAATAAGCTCAGTGACCTTGGGCAAGTCATTTAATCTTTATGGGTCGACAAAATTAAGGTGTTGAAATAGAGTGGTAGGCAGTAGTTTTCCATCATTTTAAAACCTGCAGTATTCTTAGTCCAAAAGAAATCTTAAGCAGAAGATTGTAAAGTTGTAAAATTAAATAAAAGCAGAGCTCCTGTGGTTTTGGGGGGTTGAAGAAGGAACAAGGTGATACCTTTTACCCTGGCCTCACTATGATTCCATACAGCATAGCTAGAGATTTGTAGCATTTGAAATCTGGGGCTCCAGGTTTTCATAATATGTGATTCTGTTCAGAAATGGGGAGAGAAATGGCAAGTTTGGGTTTTGTGGGAGGCTAGCAGATGTGGGCAAGATTATTTCACTCAGTCACCTTGAAAATCACAAAACAAACGTTATGAAGAGATGATAAAATAGTACCATACTAACAATCTATTATTCTCTCATTTGATTGCTTGAGTGTGATGCTCCAAAAGTGAAACAGACACAACATTCTCTTAACTCTGTCAATCTGATACCCAGGAACTTGGCACCTTTTTTGAACGGCTAATTGCCTACCCCTTAGGTTAAGTTTGAAGAGTGATTTATAAATAACAAGAAAGAAAGCTTACATTACCAAATGGAATATATAGTATGACCCTAATAACCAGATACAAAGAAAGAAAGAAAGATGAACGAAAGATGATAGATAGATAGATAGATAGATAGATAGATAGATAATAGGGAGGGAGGGAAGATGGGAGGGAGGAAGGAAGGAAAGAAGGGAGGGACGGAGGGAGGGAGAAAGGAAAGAAGGAAGGAAGACTAGGAGCCTTAAAATACACTGAAATGTTAATGGAGAAACAGAATTTAGAATTGTGGCGTCATTCTAATTTTCTTTTTGTGTTGTTTGTATTTTCTATACATTCTGCAGTAAACTTACATTTCCTTATAAACAGGAAGAAACAAATATTTTTTAAAGGGGTAGTACTCCCTGCTGCCACTTCTACCTCCCCCCAAAGTGGGAGTATGTGTGATTGTGTTCAAAGAACTGCCTTCAAACTCAATGATCCTGACAAACTGGAAAAATGATCAAAACATACAGAATGGAGTTCAATACACAGAAGTGTAGGCCAGCAGCCTTTAGAAGAAAAATCAAACAAAAATAACAGAAAATTATTAGCCTCAGAGAAGTGAATAATTTCCTGTGGTTTTCTTTTCAAATGAACGTTTCTATAAATCGATTGTGACTTTTATCCCAAGGCCACTTGAATTTAGAGAATTCAGGAAAGGTTTTTATGCATTTCTGCTTGGTTGGTGGGTTTGCGTTTATGTGCATCTACAAGTTTAAACATCTACAATTCATTTTTCAATATTTTTTTCAAAATAGGTCCCTTTATGATATTATATTTTTAATGACATTCTGTATCTTTCTAGGGGTGATTTGAATATTTAGTAACACTTGCACATATACAAATCTCTTTTAGAAAAGATAGTGATTACTGAAGAGAAACGGATATGTTTTCTAGAGGATTGATGTTTTGTTTTAGTTTAACTATTAAATAAAAGGTTTATGAGAAAACCTAATACAAATCGAGAAATCATATGATTTTTTTTTTTTTTCCTGTTCTGGATTGGTGCTATTTTCCATGGCTGCATGTCTTCCTTTTAATTGTCATATCTCACAGTGCTAACAAGGCCGAGAGAGAAGTTTTTCATTCTATCCCTGTAAGTGGACATCCAACTGTGGTGCAGGAGAGCTAGGGATTAAGTGAGAGAGGAGCTCCATATATCATAAAAGGTGTGCCAGACCGAGAATGTCGGAACATTTCATTTCTTTCACAGAATATTGTAAAAGAGAACACGTAGGGGAGAATAGAAAGGGCTGGAGGTCGTAAGGAAAACGCAGCGCGGTTGGCAGCAGATGATACAGGGAAGAGCTTGGCCACAAAGACAGCCCAGCAAGGGTCGCCCGCTCCCCTGGAGAAAGTCTTTCCTCCTAAGAAATACCGCTGCCTTTCCGTGAACAAATATATAAAAGTACATTGCAATGGTTGCCTCACTCGAACAGGGTTCAAGTGTCAAGGCCCACCCTCTGGAGCAGGCTCCCAGCTTTTGTTCTGGTGAGGAGCTACTCATCTGAAGGCAGATCACCCCACGCCCAGGCAGGGGATGCTGACCGGGAGGCAACTCCTTAGAGAGCGTGGAGCCAGGGAGGTGGGGACTAGTGCCGCCTGGAGCCTTTTACCCACAAGCGTTTGATGGGTGGAACCACTGTTCACCCCAATCTATGCCCCGAAGGGAGGGTCACATGTCGGGGGGGGGGGTGCACATGGTGTGTGTGTGTGTGTGTGTGTGTGTGTTGATATGGAATGGTCGCATCTGAAACCCTCCCCCATTATATGTTAAAGGCCTAACCCTATGACTGTATTTAATTTTAAATGAGGTCATAAGTGTGGGGCCCTAATCCAATAGGACTGGTGTCTTTATAAGAAGAGGAAGAGACGGGGCGCCTGGGTGGCTCAGTCGGTTAAACGTCTGCCTCCGGCTCAGGTCATGATCTCAGGGTCCTGGGATGGAGCCCCATGTCGGGCTCTCTGCTCAGTGGGGAGCCTGCTTCTCCCTCTGCCTCTCCTCCCTGCTCGTGCTCTCTCTCTCAAATAAATAAATAAAAATCTAAAAAAAAAAAAAAAAGAAGAAGAAGAAGAGGAAGAGGAAGAGCCACCAGGGGTGTGCCCACACACAGAAAGAAAGTCCTGTGAGGACAGAGAAGCCAGGACAGAGGCTTCGGATGAAACCAAACCTGCCAATAATTTGATCGTGGACTTCCAGCCTCGAGGACTGTGAGAAAATAAATTTCTGTTGTTTAAGCCACCCAGTGTGCGGTATTTTGTTATTGCGGCCCTAGGCGACTATTCCAGGGGCGCAGGAGTGAGTGTCCCCATCTTCCTGCTCCCAGGAAGCAGCTCTGCCCCAAGGGCTGTTGTTCTCTCTGGGAAGCCACAGCTAATGGCAGTGGCGTCCCGTGGGTTTGGTGTGCCTACAATCTAACTCTAGTTCACTGATGACTGATTGCCGTTTCGTGAAGTGAAGTGGGAGAGTTTGCTTCTGGAGCCTGAACCCTTCCCCGAGTTTCCCTGGAGGCGTCTGCTTCCGAAGCTCCCTGGATACCCTGGCTGCAGTAACAAAATGGAGCACGTAGCTGGTCAGCTCCGTACTGGCGTGAAGAACACCTTCATTTTCCAGTTTCCAAAATTGGGCCCTTATTTCTCTCTCTACTGCCTGTTTTCAGCACAGTTACAGAACTAAATCTGTTCCTCTGTTCCTCATGAGGCTCTTAGGAATGAAAACTTACCTAATTTGGCAAGCAAGTGGCTAGCATGGCCCCCTGCCAGTCTACTGCTATCTGAATGCTTCGTTGCAGATCGATAGCAGGTAAGAACAGACACTTCCCGAGCCCCGCTCCCTGTTTACACATTACAACAAACTTCTCCCGTACTTCAGGCCTTACTTTCTGAGAGCACTTTTTTTTTTTTCCCGCCACGCCAGAATGCTTTTAAGGGACCAAAAGAATTTTCTCTAGAATATGATTAGACAGAAATTTCCAACCTTTTTACTCTTGAGGATCTACGCAGTGTCTGTAGGTGACCGTATAGACAAACGATGGAGACAATAATATAAGGGGAATATCAATCCAAAGCATTGTGTACAACAGATACTCACGATTTACTCCTTTGTGTAAATGACCATAGTAAATGAACCTAACTGGACAGAGGACTGGCCCAAATGAGCATCTCCTCTGGGCTGGTTAGGAGTCCCCTGAATGTGTAAGGTAAGTATCAGTCTATTTGGGTATACAAATAGGCAAGTAGTTCATCTAAACCACTGAGCCAAAAGACTAAAACCGGAAAACTTGTTTATGAGGAGTCTACTTGGGATTTATATTAATAAAGGCAGATAAGGGGCTATGGTCAAAATGCACATAATGATATAAGCACTGTTTTTTGGAGTTTTTTGGGAAATAGTTTATTAGATGCTTGAAAGAGAAACCTGACCTTCCAAAAGATATCTGTGACTTCATATTCCCTTGGATTTACATGGCTTTGGCCGACACTTGACAGAGGTCGGAATTCCCTAAACTGAGTTCCTCAGCCTTCTAATTCTCTGGAATATTAAGATTTCTTATGAAAAAGCGTTCTGTGTTCAAATGTTTGGGATATTAACTATACTTTTAATTTCTGTAACTTAATGCTGTAACATCTACAAAATGACCACTGGCTGTTCCAATTTCTGTAAATTGATGCTTTAACATCTACAAAATGACCCCTGGTTATTCCCAAGTGAACCCTGGCTCGCTTAAAACATCTGGAGAATTTAGATACCCCCAGACTGTCTCCTCCGATAGTCACTGTGAACACAGGTTCAAACTTAGCTAGCCAATCCTAAACCCGTTTACACTGCCTTGCCCATTCCTTTCTGAGGAAACCACAATAAAGGTGCTTGGCCAACAGTTCTGCTTTCTCTCTCTGCCTCATGACCCTTCCCAGTGGCCTTGTATGGTGTGCTGTGTTCTCCCTGGGGAACTGTGAGCATAATAAAACTATAGAAATCTTTCTAGTTTCTCCCTTTGATTTGCATCTGGCCTCACCCAAGTAGTATGGTTAAAACAAAATTGTAGATTAGGAAAAATCAAACATACTTTACCACAAAACACTCAGAGTTGTTAATATGTAAATGTGCATTCTAAATTTTTAGTGTCAAACTTACTTGGCTTTGGAAACTTTCCGAGCTATATATCTTTTGGAACTAGCATTTCTGGGATCCCCTTTGGGAGATACTCTTCTGGAGAGATACTGATTATCTACCCAGGAGATTTGGAGTGTCAGTATTTTCTGAAGATAAAAATGCACTGACATCATTGTGAAATGAAATCAAACATCATAGTTTAAGGAAAGCTCAATTCCCATATAAAATTTGGACTTGCCCTTCACCAAGGAGTTTGCACAAAGGCACAAAATGATAATATTTGAATGAACTCACATAGGTTGTGGAGTCCATATATTCTATTATTTTTTTTAAAAGATTTTTATTTATTTATTTATTTGTCAGAGAGAGAGAGAGAGAGAGCACAAGCAGGGGGAGCAGCAGAGGGAGAGGGAGAAGCAGGCTCCTCACTGAGCAAGAAGCCTGATGCGGGACTCGATCCCGGGACCCTGGGATCATGACCTGAGCCGAAGGCAGATTCTTAACGACTGAGCCACCCAGGCATCCCTGAGTCCATGTATTCTAAAATCCATATATCTAGTACCCTTCCTAATCTTTGAATAAGGCTTTTGTGCATAAGAGAGGTGCTTGTGAGATATCTTCTCATGTGCATTCATTATACCTCAATCTCAACCTGTCTAAACAGAACCAATTGTCACATCCCCATTCTACTTTCCTCCAATGACATTTCCATTGATCCATTCACTCGTACCAGAAACCCAGGAATCTGTCGGTCCTTCTCTTACATAGTACCCATCCATCACCAAGGAATTATTTCCTTTTAGCATGTTTCTTACCAGATCTAGCCTCTCCATCTCTAATACAGAGATATCCAGACCTTCATCATCTTGTGTCTGTCATTTTCATGATGTCCTAACTAGTCTCCCTTTCCCTCATGTGTCCCCCATCAAAGTCTTTCCTTCATAATGATACCAATGTGATTTTTTTCTAATGCACATTTCTGATTATGTTATTCTTTTTTCATAAACTACCTGCCAATTGATTTGCCATCATGCTATACAAAATGAAGTCCAAACTCTTTACTCTGTCATGACCATTAGTCTACTGACTCATTCATACTCTCTTTTCCAATCTTCTCTGGAAATACAGATACAATTCAGTCATATTAATCTGGCGGCTCTGCCCCCGACATGGCAGGCTGTGATATGCCATGGTGCTTTTTCATCTTGTGCCTCGGAGCACCTTACTCACATCAGTTACCCAACAATATCTATTCATCTTTCAAGATCACGCTCAAGAGTGTCTTTCTCTATGAAACCATTCCTGGTCCCTTTCCTATCTCCCCACAATATACACTCTACAGAGTTTTATTATACTTACATGTTTACATGTTTGTTTTTCCCTACTACATGGTAAATTCCTAGAGGTAAAAGCTTGTGTATTACTAATCTTAAAATCTCCAAAGCCTGACATAACACTTGACATATTGAGGAGTGTTACACAAATGTTGTTTTTAGTGAAAGGACCATCATTTCTTTTAACACACAGAATAACAAACTATGTACTGTGTATTCCTGATTTTACATCATGTGTTGCTATTATTGAAAAAGTGCCTCCTCTAAATTAATCACCTGATACTGCTTCCTCCTTTCTAGTTTGATTGGAAAGGGAAGAAGAAACACATATTTCTCTTTGGAATTTTTCTTCAAATTATCCTTTACAGAGCAGTGGATCTCATTTTTGTCTTGAAATCCCAATCATTATGAATATTTTTGGAAACCAGAAAAGAAAGAAAAAAGATCCCCAACTCTAACTTTTTCCTTGGAGTAAATATAGCTGCCTAGGCAAGTATCCATGATAGTACCGTGAGCATAGAAGTATTTTTCCAGTCCTCCTATTTCAGATCCTTAGGGGGTCTAGGAAGGAGTGAAACCTTCCATCTGCCATGTTTAGAAGAATAAAACACAGTGGAACCACTTAGAGGCTTGGAAGAGAGTACCGGCATCTAAACTCTGGATCAACCAATAGGACTCAATGCTGAGACTCTGACAGAGAATTACAGCTATTGCATCAAATTATAGGAACAAAAAGGAAATATGAACATTTGGTTTCCTGAAAACACATTTCTTGAATTAATCTGAAGTCAGTTCTTGAAAATTTTAGGAACTATTCCAAATTGTTGATTGTTAGGAATTTTAGTCCTGGGTGAAACTGGTTGTGTAGCAATACTTAATAAGGGTTTATAAAAAGAAAGCAGTCAAATTAACCACACTTAAAAAGCATTTCCCTCCTCAATGCCCCCCTTTATTCTCTACTAGAATTGTTATAAGAGAAACACATCTTTAAGAAATACCTTTAATGAAATGAAAGAAACATGTTTTCAAAATGGGTGCTTCTCCATTTTTTCAATATGCTGGATACTTTTATGAAAACACTTTAGTCCAATGGATACAAAAGGCTTATTCCCTGTTGCAATGATGTGTTGGACGATATTGTCTGAGAAGTAGGAAGGCTAGGTAGGAGGCAGTAAAGGAGATGCTTTGAACTTGAAAGAAACAGAATAGAGCTTTAATACTTACAGCTGTCCTCTTCTTCAGTTATACATTTCACAACATAACAGGCGTAGATGAACCCTGCCAGCTGAAACAAAACAAAGATGCTTTAGACAGGAGCAAAGGCAACAGGACTGGACCTCACTGGGGGAGTGGCTTTTCAAAAGCAGGCAGTTTATGACTAGCTAGATTTAGTGTTCCAAAATGATGGTTCCTCGTACTGAATCTTGACTCCATTGTGGATTCTTGATTCAAGTGATGTTTATCTTCCTTATAAATCAATACATTGCTCCTTTTTCTCTGAACTGCGTTTATGCGTAAGATTTGTTAATTGCCAGGCAATCTAAAACAAGTTATTTTAGGTGCAGGAAAAAAAATTACGGTCATTTATTAATGGAATAACATTGGCACTTGGGCCAATCAACTTCTAATTTACTTTCATTAGCCAAGAGCCTTAGATTGTAAAATTGGGACTCTCACCGACTATTAGAAAAATGTTTTGAGGGAAAAATAATAAGATTTTGTGGTATGTTGCATGGACACTTTGTAATTAAGAAAACCCGTTATTTAGACCTGTAACAGGAACCAGAGCATACTAAGCACAATTAGGATGACATGTTACAGAGAAGCGATGGGGTGGATACCTGTAGGTAAGGAGTATCATGATGCATTGAATTTGGGATTGCACGGCTCACATCATCCTTCCTGAAACATACTCAAAAAGGTCCCTATGGTCAGAGAAGTCTTTGCTCACTGAAATTGTTAAGGAGCATGGCAAAGTTCTTTGATATCTATCCCCTCAGATGGAGTGGTTTTGTATTTCTTCCTATCAGTATAATATTTAGTTATGGAAATTATGAGTGCTGGTGAAAGTATGAAAACTCATATAATTTCCTGATAGTGGCATTTTTCCCCTCAAAATATTCCTGTTTGGGGGAATCCTTAAAGGATGGAACAGTGATGAAGATTATTCTTGATGACAATTCAGAAAGGCATCGATCTGGCTGAGAACTGTCCATATACGACAATATTTGGGACACTATTTGGCATGGGGAAGGGAACATCAGGAAGTCCTGCAGTCTCCCAGCAGGAAGCTAAGGCACAGGGCAAGAAGGAGCTGCTGTGAGAAGCCTAATGAAGTTGGTTTTCATTAGCTGACAGTGATCTTTCTGGAAGATGTGAGTGGAACACTTTAAGTCAGGGGGTATGCTGATAGGTATTTAATGAGCATAGTATTATCTGGAGACAAAGAGTGGTCCAGCTAAAAGAGTAACTTTAGAAAATTCCTAATTTGGATTTGAGGGAGAAAAGCATTCTGGCGGATTCTAACTTCTAAAGAGAACTGGCATGGGATAAAACAGTGGTGACCCTGCTTGGAGGAGGAATGGATGAGGAAGAAGACCCCTGCAACATATTTTTCAAGGGCTTTTGTTTTCACATCCTGGATGAGAGGGAATGTGTACCCCTGTCCTTCCACCCCTGAATGTAGTTTCTGAAGCAGTATACATAATGGAGAGCTGCATAAGAATACCACTAATATATTAAGTTAGTTTTGTTTAAAAAAAAAGCATATCTTAGAAAAATGATCAAATCAGCATTTTTCCCTTTAAATTATATGTTGCTATGGGCAGTAAAATAGTGGTGGTAAAGAACTCTTTCCTTATAGGATAGAATCGTCAGGATTGTTGTTTTTACAGGCTTATTTTTAGAGGACAGGGTGGTATTAGAAACTTGGCTTCAGCTAAGATTTTGATTTGACTAAACAAAATGACATATTTATTTGAACATTTTCATAGCTACTGCAAAAACAGACAATACTAACACTTTTTAATCTTTTATCCACCAGGATCCATGAAAATGCTCTAATCATTGAGTGAGTCAGTCCCATGGGTACTCTGTCACTAGTACTTGCATCTGCCTGTGGCTAGTTAAAGAGGCTGTGGCTTTGCTTAAATCCCCTGGGTATAGCCTATGGAGCTCCTTTCCTTCCTCCACAGGAAGTCCTTGCCATCCTTGGCTAAATGCTCTCCATTTATCAATAATTTATTTCTTCTTTTCAGTTTTAAATACTTACTACTTGAATTATCTATGAAGCAACCTTTTCCCAGTCACAAACTTTTCTTTTGCTTTTCACTCATCACTTCATTACTTCTAAATGAAAATCTAGGTAGAGAGCATTGATAAATTCTTAGATTCGGGGCCAATAAATTTAAACTTCTCATTAAAGTGTCACTAGATTCTGGATTATTAAGTGTACTACTCTCCCAGAATGCAGCCAGTCACTGTATTCTGCTTACCAGTGATCTTTTAATTGTATTCGGTTGCATTCTTTAACTATCAGGGGATCTCCTTTGATATAAAAGTAAATCCTGCTGTATTTCATTACAAAAGCTTGCTGATTAAGAGAAATTTAGCTTTTAAATTGGTCACCTCTAAATACAACTGAAAATTAGTTTTTCCCAAATTAATTAAGATTCATAAGCCTCTGTTATCTTACACTTTTCCTATACCATATAAATTTATAATTGAATTTTTACTCCATAGCAATTTATAAAATTTACCTACAGAAAGGGGCTTCAAATCATTTGTAACAACTCTGCTTCTTATAATGTGCAACTCCTATAATTGCTACGTGGGCCGCAAAGACAAACTAAGCCAGAGTTTCTCAACCTTGGCACCATTGACATTTGGGTTGGGTAATACTTTCTGTAGGGTTTGTTGTGAATTATAGGATGCTTAAGCAGTAAT
Organism: Halichoerus grypus; assembly: GCF_964656455.1. Lineage (NCBI taxonomy): Eukaryota > Metazoa > Chordata > Mammalia > Carnivora > Phocidae > Halichoerus > Halichoerus grypus. Next base: position 38,147,806 of record NC_135720.1, read on the forward strand.
GGCCTACAATCAATCCAGCTGACAACTGAGACAATCACAAATGTCTGCAGACATTGCCACTTGTCCCTTAAAGGACAAAATTCCCCCAAGTTAGAGCCACTGTTTTAGATGCAGTCCCATCTTCAAGGAATTTGCAATCTTGTAGCTGGTATATGCATATAATTATAATATGAGGTAGAGTAAGGTAAGTGTCATGAGGAAGGAAGAAAATTGAATGCATACTAAGTGACGAACAGTAAACTGGGTATTTTCATGCATTAGCTCATTATTTCCCACAACCACCCTTGGAAGAACGTCATATGCATTTTTGTAGGGGAGAGATAATGGATCTTGCTTTTCTGGAGTATGTTCATCAAGTGGGAGAGGTGTAGGTTGTGTTTAGAAAAGAGCCTATAGTTCCATCTGAGAGTTTGGGGATCCCATACCAGAGCAATGGAGATAGAAGCTGTGAAGGCAGATTAGGGCTATGACTGGAGGGCCTTGGGTATGTATCAGATTGCAAATCTATGTCATATTTTACACAATACACTTAAGAAGCACCTCATCTTCCTTGATAAAGAAGATTTGATATATATATATATATATATATATATATATATACATATATATATACACACACACACAAGGGAGAGAATTACTCAGCCATCAAAAAGAATGAAATCTTGCCATTTGCAACAACGTGGATGGAACTAGAGGGTATTATGCTAATCAAAATAAGTCAGTCAGAGAAAGACAAACAACATATGATTTCACTCATATGTGGAATTTAAGAAACAAAACAGATGAACATAGGGGAAGGGAAGAAATAATAAAATAAGATGAAAACAGAGAGGGAAGCAAATCATAAGAGACTCTTAACTATAGGAAACAAACTGAGGGTTGCTGGAGGGGAGAGAGGTGGGGATGTGGGGTAACTGGGTGATGGGTATTAAGGATGGCACCTGATGAAATGAGCACTGGATGTTATATGCAACTGATGAATCACTAAATTCTACCCCTGAAACTAATAATACAGTATATGTTAACTAAATTGAATTTAAATAAAAAATTAAAAAAAAACCCCATGCACTTCAAAAAGATTAAAAAGGCATGCTTAACTTTAAAAAAAAAAAAAAAAGAAGCACCTCATTTTCTACTGATAAAGTAGAAAAATTTTCATGGAGTACAAATCCTTTTTAATGTGATCCTTAGCTTCCTTTCTAGCCTCATTTCCCACTACTCCTAATCTTGGACTTGATGCCAATAGTAAGCTGTTGGTAGTCTGCCAACCTATATGAGGTGGTGTCAATCTGTTCTTTAATGCATTAACCCACTCTGCCAACAAAGCATGTGCATGCCCTATACCTCCCCGCCATCCCCACTCACCCTTGCACCTCTGAGTAACCCTAACTCATCCTTTAAGACTGAATTAAAGTATGGTGTCCCCCAAGAACTGGCAATCCATCCCCAGGATAGGTTGTAGGGTAGGCATTTTGGAAATAAAGCTTGAGAGATGGGAGGGTTTTGAGAGGGAATAATGAGGGAAAAGGAGAGGATGTCTTCCAAGCAGAACTCAGGAAAACTCTGGGAAGATATGGATTATGCTCAGGGAGGAGCAAGCAGCCTGGTTTAGAGGAGTTTGGGCAATGGGAAGGGAGTAATGGTGCACAAATCAGAGAACAGTGACCTATGTTGTCAAAGTAGATCCAAGTACATGGAATTAAAATAAAGTTATTTTATTTTGTTCTTTATTTAAAGATAACTAGAATAATAATGAAAGATACCAGTGGTATTATATTAGGCAAACATACAATCATCCACTTTTATATAAAGAAAAAAACAAAATGAAATATTCCAGTTGTTTTAGTCTTTGGCATTCAAAGCAGAGCTAAGCTTAAATCTTTTTTTTTTTATTCATCTTTTCACCTTGATACATCTAATATGATTTGTTCATTTCTAATTCACCTGATAGGGAACTCATATCATCTTGATATCATTACTAGCTGAAAGGAAATGATATTTTCTCCTATAACTAATCAGATTAAAATTCTTTTTTGTATCTACAAACCAAATTATGATTGCATGTCCCAGAAACTCACTTAGAAGCTAATAGATAAGAGGAAACCAAAGCCTTTTGGTAAGTATTTAAAAAGATTCAATTGTTGTAATTGAAAATGTAACAACCTTAGTGTTTAAAATACTATCTTCCGGATTTCTCCTTCCAGGAAGTTGGAGTACACATAGTTGTCCCTAATCCTCCCACTAAGTACAACTGAAAAAACCAGGACATTTTATATATAACAAACATAGGAATTCTGAAAAGTGGAAAAAATGTAGACTGGCTGGGAATCTTAAGAGCCAAGGAAAAACATGGGAATGAGTTCCCTATTTTTCTTTCATTTTATATATACCAGACCTGGAGATGAAGAAGCTCACAACTCAGAAATGTCAACACGCACATATCCAAAAACCCTAATAAAAGCCAAAGGGACAGCCTAGTAAGAGAAAATTTTAAGACAATAATAGCTCTTCTTTAGTCAACACCATAGAAAAATCTGTAGTCCCTTTCCTCAACCACAGCAGCAAAGAGTTGAGTGCCAAGACTCCTCCGATCACCATGCTAGAGTGTCTGAGATGTCAGGCAGAAAGCTGGACTTGCATTCCTGTCAGGAAGGAGGAAGACCCTCTCCCTAGTGTCAGGTAGAGACCACATGGGGAATCTCGACTTCTAGCCTCACTCTGTAGTAAGGAGGTATACCTCCCTTGAAAAACCCTCCTCAGGTGGTGTTGGGGAGATACAATGGAGAATCAGGATTTTCACCAATGCTTAGCAGTAATGAAGGCGATCCTCTGCCTCCATGGCGTCAGACAAAGCAACCTGGGAGCAGTAACAAGGCAGTGGTATTCCTCCCAGCCATAGAGATATCAGTGAAGGCCATGTGGGGAGCAGGAGCTTCTGCTGTCTCCCAGGTTAATGAGAAGCCCTTCCCTACTTTGGTTTCAAAGAAGGCTGAATGGAGAACCTGGACTTCTATCCCACTTGGCAGTAATGAGTGTGCATCCCTCCTTTCCCTGCCAAAGCAGTATCAGAAGAAGCCAGCTAAAACAGGAGGTTTAAGAAAGACCTAGAGTCTCAAAACATAATATCCCAAATGTCCATGTTTTAATTTAAAAGTACTCAACATGCTAATAAGGAGGATCTCAAACTGAATGAAAAAAGACAATCAGTGGAAGATAACCCGGAGCTGGATGACAGAGATGTTAGAATTACCTGTCTGACAAATATTTTAAAGTAGCTATCATAAAAATGTTTCAATAAGCAATTATGAGCGCATCTGAAATAAATTTAAATAATAGTCTCAGCAAAGAAACAGAAGACCTAAAGAAAACCAAATTGAAAATTTGGAGCTGAAAAGTATGCAATAACTAAAATAATAATAATAAAACAACTCAACTCCAGAATGGAAAAGAATCCATGAACTTAAAGATAGATCTGATGTGGACAAGAGAGAAAAAAGTAGATTGAAAAAAATGAACAGAGCTGCAGGGACCCTTGAGACTATAATAAAACAGCTCACATTTGTATCACTGAAGTCCTGAAATAAAAGCAAAAGAGAGCAGTACTGAAAAAGTACTAAAAAGAATAGTGGGCAAAAACTTCCTAAATTTGACAGAAGATGTGAAGTTACATGTTCAAGAAACTGAGTGAAGCCCAAACAGGATAAGCCCAAAGAGATTCACACCAAGCAAGACACATGACAGTCAAAATTTGAAAAATCAGAGACAAAAATCCTGACAGCAGAAAGAGGGAAATATTTATGTACACTGTTCTGAAAAAACAGTTTGTGGGTTTCTTTAACAACTAAAAATACAACTACAATACAACTCAGCAATTGCACTCCTGGCCATTTACCCCAAAGGGATGAAGACCTGTTCACATCAACAACTGTACACTAATGTTTATAACAGCTTTATCCATAAAAGGCAAACACTGGACACAACCCAGATGTCCTTCAGTGGGTGAATAGTTAAATAGTGGTGTGTCCGCATCATGGAATACTCCTCAGCAATAAAAGGATATGTAGCAACCTGTATGAATTTCCATAGAGTTATGCTGGGTGAAAAAAAAAAACCAATCCAAAAGGTTATATACTGTATGATTCCATTTATATAACATTCTTGACATGACACAATTATAGAAATGGAGAACAGATTAGTGGTTGCCAGGGCTGAGTTAGGTGGGAGTCACGGACAAGTAGACCCGGTCATAAAGAGGCAGCTGGAGGGATCCTTTTGGTCATAGAAGTTCAGCACCCTGATTGTATCAATATTACTATCCCCATAGTGATACCCTATAGTTTTGCAAGATGTTACCACGGGGGGAACTGGGTAAAGGGTATATAGGCTCTCTCTGCATTATTTCACACTATTGCATGTGATCTATAATTACCTCACGGTGAAAAGTTTAATTTAAAAATACTGTATTTTAAGCAACTATTATTTATAGTAAAAAACATTTGTATTATGATTTCTAAATTTGCAAATATATGTAAACATGGTAGATATATTTGTTTTCTTAAGTACAGACACATTTCAATTCCGAGCCCTTAGACCAACAGAGAAATCTACAATAGTTTTTGATGTTGATACTATACAGAATCACTGTTTAACACTTTTTTTTGCCTGGGGTTGGAGATGGGGGGTAGCAAACACTACTTTTTTATTTGCAATTATCTCTTTCTCAAATAAATTAGTTCTATGTTTCATTTATATCAAATCATCTATTTTTGTTCTGGGTTCATAATTCAGAGGCTATAAGCCCATGTTTTTTGTAATATGAATTTGAACAGAAGGATATTATGCTCTCACAAAATATACTTTTAAGTTGCAAATGCTTTTATTTGCTCTTTTGTATCTTACTCCATTTACATAATTCGAGATTGCTTCAGCAAAGGATTGTAATACGATTATATCAGGGTTATTAATGAAGGTCTTTTATATGAAATATTTTTTATGTGGGCTGGTGTATCATCTATCTTGTCCACCAGACAATTCTTATCCCATACTATTCCACTGACTGGACTGTTAGAAAGCATGTTGCAAATTTTCTTTGCTGTGGATAATCCAGGTGCAGTTATCAACCTACAATAACTCATGGAGGATTGCCTTTAGGGCTATTGTGAACGTTCACAGCCTACTGAGTCAGAAAAGCTTTCCAGAGGATCAGAAACATATCTTACTACCAGCCTTTAGGTATTGTGCCGCATCATCAAGCATGACTGTATTAAACACTTTTTAAAAGATTAAATAAAAGTAGACGCACATGCAAACTTGTATTGTCTACTTAAGGCTGGGAAATGGACTGGACCAAATGCCAATGCTGGCTTAACCAATAATTCCCATTACAAACTGGCCTCTGGAGTCTGGTAAATTTCTTCAGGCCAAACTTAGCAAAAAGTTATCTGAGTTCAAGTGAGTCCAAATGGATTAGTAAAGTTGGCAGAGCAAAAGATATTCAGGTGGGGTATAAGACAACTAATAAAATTCAAATGTCATGATGGTTAATACCTCTTTCAGAGTTTAAATATCAAATTAGTTTTAAAAAGCTGTATTGAGAGCAATAGTCCAACTGTTCTCTACATATGCCAGTTGGGAGGTGATCAAAGAAATACTATCTAATGCAATAGAGCTGTCTCAAGATGCTTTCAGTTTTTGAGGTAGGAGCCATAACGAAAGTCCTTAACCAAAACTGTTCATTGAAAATAACTGACATTATGTCGCATACCTAAAACTAATACAATATAATATGTTAATTATATATGAATTAAAAAAAAGAAAATGATCGGGAAATGCAAAAAGCAACCTAATCAACAACAACCTACTATTTCAAAAGTAAAACTAAGCTTAAGATTGTATAATATAATAGGGACCCTGATTTATTATGATGTAGCATTTGAGAAAGAAAGTACAGTTTTAAAATGTTCTGTAAAATATAAACAATTAGTGTCCAGCAAAAAAAATCGAAGAAATTAAGTACATGATTCCTTTGTGAGAAAATGGCTCAAATAGCATAATTTTTGCTCAGAGATAATACGGAACTGAAAGCAAAATTAATGATACAAATACGACATATGCAGAAATAAATTAGCTCAACTTAGGTATGTCAACATTGATAGACAAGGCTAACAATGTTCACTGTATTTCATTGGAGGGAGTGAGCTGTCCCAGTGATGAAGATGGGAATAAGAGTTCAGATTCTTCTGAAGAGAGGAGAATTGTATTGCAATACTAGTTGCAAAAATAACCTCTTTCAAAAAGGTGCTAAAACTATGTTAACATTTTTTTCTTTTTTAGAGGGGCTAGATTAGAAGGAAAATGTAGAATATATAATGCACCTGGTCCTGCAGCACATACTACAACACTATATTTCAAGAAATCATAAATGACATCATGAGAATATATATATACATATATAAATATACACACACACATATATATATGGAGACTATACACTGAATCCGTGTCTGATTAAAGACCTGGACTCTGAAAAGAGCAATGATAAAGAGATCAGTTTAAAATTGAGGGCCAGTTCCAGTGGGCATGCTTTAGCCATCTCACCTTAAGTCCTGTTCTGCAGGATATTTAAAAATTCTTTTTTTAAAAAAAGATTTTATTTATTTGACAGAGAGAGAGAGAGCACAAGCAGGGGGGAGCGGCAGGCAGAGAGAGAGGGAGAAGCAGGCTTCCCGCAGAGCAGGGAGCCGGATGCGGGGTTCAATCCCAGGACCCCGGGATCATGACCTGAGCCGAAGGCAGATGCTTAACCAACTGAGCCACCCAGGCGCCCCTAAAAATTCTTGACAAAGGACAACCATGATGTGATGATCAAAATTTGTCATTAATGGAGGATGCCTATACAAGTAGTGTGGTCCCAGGTTATCTGAAGAAAATTACTCATCTAGAACTAGGGAGGCAAATAGCCCCACTTCCTTCTGGTCTTGTCCTCAAAATGCTGACAGTGTTCAATGCTGGTACCATAAATAAGAGCGCTACCCAACGGAATTGTAACCGCACTGTGATGGGAGACAGAGAAACGAGATAGGATGAGATCATAGAAAGTTCTCAATAAACTCTGTGATGATGAGGATGACAACAGAGAACTCCCCATGCAAGCTGATGGTTGACTGCTTCCTGGGAACATCACTGAGGACCAGATGACCTCTGTGATCACTTCACCTTAGAGATTTTAAAATGAAGTAATGAGTAAATTATCATTGTTTAGAAATAAAGATTTGGAAATCACAAGTGCATTCAGATGTTTCCTGTGCCAATAAGCTGTTAAATTAGCATTTGTCAAAGGGCAAAATGAACACATCCACCCATGCCTGAGTAGTAAATATTCTGTATTTTTCCTTGTTAAAGTAACTCTGATGAAATACAGTGGGCCATTTAATGTTTTGGGAATGGTGAACAACAACAACAAAAATCATCTTTGGCTTCTAAGATTCTGTCTTGTTCACATTTCTCAGGGAATCTGGGGTCATCTAGGATCCTTAGAATAATACAGATATATGTAAGCACAAGGCTTCTGTCTGGGTAGAAGTCATTCCTTCCAATTTCATCTGACGATACGAATTACACGAGATCCCACTAGAGACCTTTCTGGAATTGACCCAGTTGTCATCTTCCAGTTAGAAGGTAACTTCCATTTCGGTGTTTCTTTACAGAAACAGGGGCTGAGTCAAGAAATATAACTGAGATGGGTGCTTGGGTAGCTCAGATGGTTAAGCGTCTGCCTTCGGCTCAGGTCATGATCCCGGGGTCCTGGGATCGAGCCCCGCATCAGGCTCCCTGCTTAGCATGGACCCTGCTTCTCTTTCTCCCTCTGCCTGATGCTCCCCCTGCTTGTACACTCTCTCTTTAATAAAAAATAAAAAAATCGTAAAAAAGAAGAAATATAACTGAGAATCATAAATCTCATTAGGCAAACTATAAATCTGACCTCAAGCTCCTTGCTGTCTCTATGTGTGTTTTGGCATGGCCAGCTGGGATATCCCCATGGCTTGGAAACCAATGCTATACTCTCATAATATACGAGAAATCCTTGGCCAGGCTGATTGGCTATATGGTGGGATATAATAAAGAGTTAATGTTACCTAACTTTGAGGAATCTTCATAAGGCATTTTTTTTCTTTTGGCAGATAACGAGTGTCAGAAGAGATTGCTAAATGACAAACTCACCATTATCAAAAATAATTTATTGGTTAACATTATAGAAAAATGGTGTCAACAAGAACAGAGCTCTTGCTGTACTAAGAAAGGAAAAAACGAAAAAGAAAACACCAGAATATACTAGCTAGAGAGAAAAGTTGCTTCAAAATGTTATAGTAAACTTAGATGTATTATTTGGGGTTTGAAAATATAGTTAAAAGGGAAACTTAGAGCAATTGGTCCATTTACCATGACATCTGTGGGAATAAGCTTTATGCTCTATGAAAAGGTATTTTATGTAGCATTCAATGGAACTTGCTTCTAGAGCAAAGTACTTGATGCAACCACGAGGCAGGGGAAGATGAATGGGAGTGAAGGTAGTAACAGAAAAAGAACCCCAAGGGGAATAAGATATGGACTGGGGAAGACACAAATTTGAAGACCAGTTTTTTTTTCCCCAAAGCAATTTTAAAAGGCACAAAACTGAATCAAACTGTTACTTTTAAAAGGCCCGTCAACCCCATCCACGTGCAGCAGTGTAATCTAGTTGGATTGAATATGTTTGGAATCAGAACTTGGCTATGATTGGTGTTCTTCACTGACCCCTTTTTCCTTTCCATCTGAGTTACCTTCTTTTCAACAGAAATCTTTAAAAAAAGAAAAAAAGAAATTCTAGATTATCTTCTTTCTACATAATCCATAGCCAATATGAGGGCACAAGACACGGTATCAACTACCTCAGACTGAAACAATTTCATTAATTACTAGTAACAGGATTATTACCATTTGGGAATATATAAACTAGAAAAACTGTAAGTGTATTTGTGCATTTTGCTTTTTAATTTTTCCATGTTTAAACCTCAGAACAACCAATCATCTAACTAACCCCTCGTATCATGGGAGGTAAGAAAGGAAAGGCTAGTGATTAATATTCAAGGTAACGGCTAGAGTTGTTGGAGTGTTCACCATATTCTGGGTATAGGCTAACATCTTTACAGCTATTGTCCATCCATTCTTTCCAGAACCAAGGAAAGAGTTTTATCCCCATCCATGATTTAGAAATGAGAAAACCGACGCTACAGAAATTAGTTGATGTCCCAAGATTAAGAGATAGTCATAAGAGGACTTGAATTTATGTCTACAAACCTGAAATCCTATATTTTCCACTCTTACACAGTACTGTTAACTTCTCCAACAGGCAAAACTGACAACATTCTCAAGTGAAGGGAACGTAAGATTCTAAGAATCAGAGTAAATTCACATTCAGGAAAACAATTCCTAAAATTAAGTTCACCTAGTTTTCCAAGTTGGAAATTTGGACATAGAGGATAGTACTGAGCTTTGGATTGGCAGATCTTGGAAATCAGCAAGAAACAAACTGGCTGAGCTACCAGATGAACCACAGAAGGGCTTAATGCCACTCATGGGAAACCTGTAGTATGCAGGAGAACTGGAGTTTTCCTCCCACTCATTTAATTACCATTTCAGCTCTCTTTCAGTGGTTCCAACTCATCATGATTTTATAGTCCTCCTCTGAAGAGTTTATATGTGTTTCTAAACAGAAGCCCAGAATGGGCTTCAAATATCAGAAGTATATTGGTGAGCCACTAATTACCTTCCGTTTACTGCTGGTGGTACTATAAATAAAGCTCCCTTAAACATTTTCTACTTGAACTTTTGTGAAGATATATTTTTATTATTCTCTTAAAGAAATGCTACTAGTGGAATGGCTGGGTCATTGCAGTGTAGGAGCCTGGGGACTGGAAGTGGTCTGAGCTTCTGGAAATAATTAGCAGAGAGTATAAACTGGCTTCTTCAAGAATATAGATGGTTATAATCCAAATTTTAGTTTTAGTTTTAATTTTTTTGGTATGTTTGTACAATGTGATTATCTTCCCAACATCTCATTATACTCGAAACTTTAGTAAAGTCTTGCTATGCATTCTTATATGAATAGCACTTTGGGGAACTGAAGAATCAAGGTGACAGCATACAAAGATGAGATGTAAAGAGATAATTGAGAATTAAGTTGAAAGAGTACAGTTAAGGGCATCAGAAAAGCCCCCCCTCAATCCTCAAGTGATATTGCAGAATACATTGTGTATGGGATGGGAGTTTGGGCTTTCTTTTAATCCCCCCAAATACACTGATCCCAATAGATTGGAAGAGTTTCAGTGGAAAATGTATAAGCACTATGCCCAACATTTAGTAGGCTCTCAAAAATTAACTAGTTCCTATTTCCAGCTAGTTCCAATCTTATCTCTTGGGTGAACTCATTTAAATAATTATACTATAAAGATTTCATAATAAGTAGTGATAGGAAGATGTGTTTCATATAGTTTACTGGCCAATGTGAAGATAACAATGTGAAATCATGACTATGAACATACTTTGAGCTCCTAGGAGAAACATCTTATTTTTTAATCACAGTCTCCTCATCTCTAAATGTTCATCAGGCTTAGACTCAATTAACTATTCCCTTAAGAAGGAAGACAGTCTTTTTATTTCTTTTTTTGTCCCCATTCTGTACTGACCATCTCAAGTGGTTTCTGTTTCCTTCTTCTTCTTCCTTCTTCTTCTACTTCTTCTTCTTCTTCTTCTTCTTCTTCTTCTTCTTCTTCTTCTCTTCTTCTTCTTCCTCTTCCTCTTCTCCCTCTCTTCTCCTTCTTCTTCCTCCTCTTTTAACTTTAAGGGTGCAGAAGTTGAGAACTATTGGCTGAATTAGACTTTTTATAAAAACAGCTTCTAAAATTGAAGTGGGGTTTAGAATTGTGCCCCCTCCATTTAAAAGTCTTTTAAAAGATACTTATTCTTTATTAGTAAATTGCATTCATATTTCTGAGCTCTTAACTTCCTCAACTTATGTCAAGCCAATTCTATCTGGATTATCAGTTCTTATTTTCTCCCTCTAATTATTATACCATTAACATTTTCTCATTATACACTTGTCAAAAATTATCAAGGAGAGTACAACATTGATGACTTCATTAAAGAAGCAAAAATAGGAGAGAAAATAAAAGAGAGAAAATGATTTGATTAGTTTGTAAAGATATAAAAAAAAAAGATTGCTGAATGGCCCCCATGCAGGGATTAATTTTTTAATTTATTATTTTAAAATTGTGATCTAGATGCTGTAAGAACCAAGTTCTCATTCTTTTAACTCAGCATATTAGTATTTACACTGACTTGTAGTTTTTCCTCCACTCCAGGAAAATATGTGTTCTATCCCATTATTTTTTTTTTATTACATTTGGAAAGATACAAAGGAGCACACTCTTCATGATCACAGCATCAGAAATCAGACAGAGGGAAAGGCATCTGCTTTTTTCTTTTCTTGTCTTTAAAGATGCTGCCATTATCAGCTGTATCTCCCAGAAAAGTAAGGCTTGATGACAATCTATCTCTTCACTCTACCTTAATGACTTCAAAATCATTGAAATCTCATTACTGAATGTCATTGCTGGGTGCATGTGTGTGCATGCATGAGCGCGCGTGTGTGTGTGTGAATGTGGTTTTTAAGACAGAAAGAAATACTGAGAAAGAGAGTACATTCTGTTGATTTTCATGATCTTTTATGAAGGTTGACTGAATTCTTTTAATATTAGCCCAGTCTGCTTCTGCAGATCAATTTTCTAAAATTAAGACAGTTTAGAGATACTTTTTCTATACCTGACATCCCCCTCCATCTCAGAAGTCCCCATCTCGAATTCGTATGATTCCTTCCAAATCTCTTTCTTCAGGGAGCTGATCCCCAACTACTTGCAACTTTATTGTCCCTGTCATATACCATATTCAGTATTTACAGCTTCCTGAAAAGCAGGTAGACTTTGCAGTTCATCGTCTCTGATGAACATATTTAATCTGAGAGTCTTAGTGAATCATAATAATTAACATTTATATGGTACTCGTTCTGTGCCAGACACTGTTCATATGTAAAGTCTTTTACTCCTCACACTTTATGAGGTAGCTATAATTATTATGCCCTCCTTATATATTAGGAATTTAGGGTATAGAGAAGTTCAATGACTTCTTTGAGGTCACCTCCTAGTTAGTAGTACAGCCAGGATTCAAAGCCGGGCTGGCTGGCTCCAGAATCCATGTTCCAAATGAGGCTTTGCTGCCAACTCAGCCCAGGACCCACAAGGCTGCCTTCTCCCTGGCACTGTGGATTTTTAGAATATCTACCTCATGGACTAAAATTTCTCCCTTGAAATACAGCTGTTTAGGAAAGTAAACATAAATAAGTACCAAAAAGCATAACTTTCCTTCTGGGCTTTAACATTATTTATTTATTAAAATCCTGTATAGAAAATACATTCTCTCATAAATTTTTAGGCAATTAAAAAAATTTGCCCACATGACAGTATATTTCCTTGATTACACTTGATTTTGCAGAGGTAAAAATTTTAGGCTCATATCACCTATTTCTCTGTATTATTGACATTTAATGGAACACTTAAGCCTTTAACCTAAATTGTACATCTATGAGTAAGATGAAATAAACTATAACAAAGATGAAATATAGACACCCAATATAAAAAAAGGAACTTTTAATTTTCCTAAAGGTAAAATAACTGAGAAAAAAACCACCTGGCACAAAAATACTTAAATAATTGTCAATAAAGAGTGCCTGTAATTTGAAACTTGATACTCTAGTTATTGCTAGAGAAATAAAAAATTATAAACCACAGTTTTATCTCTTAGAAAATATAGTATAATAGAAAGATGTCATAAAAATGGAGATGTATAGTAACATATTTTGGCTGTATTAAAAGTGAAATACAAGGCTATCATAGAGATAAAATGCAGAGCCCCACCCTCAGGAGCTTACACTGTTTGGGAAGGCAGGAGAACACGCGCACCGCACCATCACATACAACTTGAGTCAGGTGGAATACAAAATCGCAATGGTGGTGCACTTTTTTTATTACCTTTTCATGGTGGTGATTCCTTTTCCCACTGTCAGAAAGTGAACTGAGTGATTAAAAGGCAGATGAAAAAGGCGAAACAACCCACTTCCTATTCTCAGTTCTTCTAGCCTAGAATTCCTGCTCTTTTCCCAACTCAATAATGCCAGTCTCAAGTCTAGTGCCTTTGATAAGAATCGAGCAGAGGGTGCAAGAAAGCCGAGGGCACTGGCATTATCAGAGAAAATTCATGATATACTGTTTGGGAGAAATACGAAGTTCATAGTTACACAAAAACATTTGTGGAGGCTTCACGAATTAGGCAAATTAGGTTTAATCATTTCTCACAGGATGGACCTAGTGTGAACAGAGATCTCTGCACATTGTTCCAGGACTGAAAATCCTCAAAACCAAACTGCAACTGGATTCAGAAGGATAAGGTTGATTTTTTTCTCTGCCAGAGATGCTAGCCTCCATCCCAAGGAGCAGAGTCTTGAAGTTGGCACAGCAGGTGGGGCATTCTCACATTCCGGAATCCTCCTGGGTTAGACCACTTCAAATTTCTGTTTTGGTTCCCTTGGCCCTAACTCTTTAGATGCTATTGATACTTTAGGAACTTGACCTCTGTAAGGGAACAGAAATGTTCAGGATAGTAAAAGAAAAAAAAATCTTTATTTCAAGTTTAACAGTGTCAAGAGGGTTCTGAAGCTGCCCAGTGCAATCACCGTGACTGGTACAGTTTGGTTCCTCGAAGTGTTATCACAGCTAAGATTGGCAGGGTCACTTCTCAAGCTGAATGAAAGATTGAAGCCACAGGCATTTTCCCCACTTCGGAGATAATGTTCTCTTTATGTTCACGTGGAATTACAATACATTCTTTCACAATAAGCTGCAGTTTTACCTGTATACAACTACATTCTAGTCAAAGAGCTTTTGGGGGAAAATGAAATGGGATTAAACAAATAATGTAATGTTTTCTGATGGTCAGTGTTTCCTAAATAATTCAGAACTTGAATATATTGTCTGGAGATGACTCCAACTTCATTGTTTTTAATCTGTCCTGTATCAACTTCTTAGGTAAAATGATTAATCCAGTGGGTGAAAACAGAAGTTCTTTTGAGGAGATTAAAGGCTGGCTTTGTCCCAAGAAAGCTGCAAATGAGGGTTCAGAATGATTGGGCTCAATTAGCCTCCTGGGAGAGTGGCAGATGCAGAGCTCACTTCTGAGTTTCACTTTTGCTCAAAAACTTTCTGAATACCTACTCTTGCCTTTACTACTCAGTCCATTGAATACTTAAAATCCTGTAGTTAGAAGAGATGAAGGATTTTCCTTCATGGAAGTAAAGAATGTGCTCAAATTATTTGATTATCAAATATTGACTGAGGCCCTTCCATATCCTGGGTCTAAGTGTAGTGGGAATATAAAGGATTGAGGGGTCAAGAAATCAAACCTTTCTCTTTCTGTCCCCTCTAGAATTAGAAATTAATTTTAAAAAATTATCACCAGATTCCCTGGCAGTATCTCAGAGCTGCATATTGTGTTGCCAACTGCCCACCAGACATCTCCCCTTCAGTGTCTTAGTAGATATCGCAAACTTACCATGCTCAAACGAAACTTCTGCTCTTCTCCCTAATACTTGAGTGCACCCACAGCCTTTCTATTTCAGGTGATGACAGTGCTATGCTTCCAGATGTTAAATCCCAAGCCTGTGGACTCATCCCTGGTCTTCTTTCATGTCACAGAACCAACCTGTCAGGAAGTTGCTGTAGGACTGCCTTCAAAGGATTTCCAGAATCTGACCACTTTAATTACAGAGTCTCCCAGATCCAAGTTGCCATTTCTCTCACCGGGATTGCTGCCTTAACCTCCTAACTCATCTCCCCACTTTCAACCATTTCCCCTCCACCTGTAATCCACTTGCCACACAGCAGCCAGCATGATCATTTAAGAATATAAGTTAGATCCTTTGTTCAAACCCTCTCTGGTGTTCCAGTTTACTCAGAGTAAAGGCCAAAGTCATTACAGTGGCTCCAAATATGACATAATTTGTCTCCCCATTACCTCTCTGACTTGATCCTGACCTCTTGCTCTTCTTTAGCTACCATGAGCTTTTTGCTGTTACTTGAACAAACAGACCCATGGCAGCCTTTAGGCACTGGATATTCTCTCTGTACCTCTTTCCAGTTTTGTTCAAAAGTTACCTTCTCAATGAGGCTTATTTTGACTACTCTCTTTTAAATTGCTCCTTCCTTGGCACTCTCAACACCTCTCACCATTGTCTGTTATTTTTCCTTAGTAATTTTATCTGATTTGTAAATAAGTCCTTTTTATCCCATTTCTAAAGTTAAATGTGTGGTTGATTTGGGTTATTTTGGCACTAGTAATCTCGATAAAAATTTCTGGGTCTGTTCCCTTTTGGGGAAACTGAATATAAATTGTAATTTGGTTCTGGTATTCTGTTTAGAGAAAACTCCCCCAAATTTCTTCCATATTCAAACTTACTTCCAACCTTGTTCATCCTGAAGGCCTATGATCCCACTTCCATTCTAGTCTTCATCCTCCATAGTTGATTCTTCCACTATAGTTTAGATGTTACATCTCCTGCTTCCTTTCTCATCAATTACCTTTACTTCCACCTCTACCCCATTCTACTGATCTTTTCCCCTCCAAAAACAAAACACTCACTTACTTATAAGCCTTCCATTGATCTCTCTTTCTCTTCTTCTTCCACTCCCCCCTCCACGCCTTCCCATTTACAGCCAAACTTTTTGAAGGATCATTCTACACTGCTCTTCATATGTCTTGCATTCCACAACCCAGAGCAATCAGGCTTCCACTTTCTCCTCTCCATTAAAACTGTTCTAAGATGATAGCTAAAGACTTTCAGGATGCTAAGCCCATGGACAGTATTTAGACCTTATTTTATCGGGCTTGGCTTTAATCCACTACTGTTAAAAAAACAAAAACAAAAACAAAACAAACCCAGAGACTTAAAAGTCGCAAATCCCTTAGCTTTAGTGACAATATTCTACCCCCTCCCCCGCCATGTATCAATACATTTCAGTCTCCATTTTAGGTTCTTTTTTTCTTAACAGAACTCTAGGTAATTATGATCCCACAGTTGGCTCCTGGTCCCTCTTCGCTGGGCACTTCACATACTTCTGTATTCGCTCTCACAAGTGCATTATCTATGTACAAGTTCACATCTGCCGCCCAGGTCTTGCAGACTAATGTCAGCTTGCCCATGGGCATCACCACTTGAGTGAGCTGGGGGCATCTCAAATGCATCCTGTGCAGCACTGAGTCCTCTTTGTTCTCAACTCTGGTCCTCCTCTCTTGCTCCCTGTCTCAGTGAATAGCACTATTATCCGTTCCATCCTATCAGCCCGAATCTCAGAGATTATCATTGACCCCGGCATCCTTGCCTCCAACTTACTAAGCCCTGTTTCTACTTACTAAGGATCTATGAACTCGGTTCTTACTTGTCCAACCACATTGCCACTGCTTTTGTTTGGGACATTGCCATTTCTTGCACAGTGTACTGCACTAGGTTGCCAATTCATTTTCCACAGAGCTGCCAGAGTGATCTTTCTAAAAATGCAGTCCTATCATGTCAGTCTTCTTTTCAAAAAAGTCCTTCACACTCCTTCGGGACAACATTCAAACTCTTTTACCTGGCATAGGCTGTATTTCAAGATTTGCCTCCTGCCTGTCACACAACTTTATTTCCATTGCACAGTCACACTGAGCTACTTGAAGTTGTTCATAAATTCTATTCTAATAACTCCCCAACAGCTAACAACTGTTGCCCCCCTCTTGCTCCTTCTGCCTGAAAGGGAACAACTACATTCACCTTGAGAACTTTTTCTGTTTGTTCAAAACTCAGCTTAAATGTCATCTCCTCAGTCTTTGTTTGGGGTCCTTAGTTAGTGACGCAAACCCCTTCCTTTTTAAAATTTGGTTTAAATCTCGCGAAGTTCAAAATTAATCTATATTCACTAAAAAAAAAGGAAAAAGAACTGGAAAGAGAAAAATAGAAATTACAGTTCAGCCATTTACTTAATCTCTGCTAACATACTCTTGTCTAGCCTATCCTGTCTACATATGCAATAAAATGTATATACAATATACATATAAAACAACTTTTCAAAAATGTTAAATGCCATCATATTATATATGCTGCTTGAAACCCACTTCGGGGGCACCTGGGTGGCTCAGTTGGTTAAGCATCTGACTTCAGCTCAGGTTATGATCTCAGGGTCCTGAGATTTCACCCCACATCGGGCTTCCCGCTCAGTGGGGAGTCTGCTTCCCTTCTCCCTCTCCCTCGGCCCCTCCCCTGCTCATCCTGTCTGTCTCTGTCTCTCTCTCAAATGAATAAATAAGATATTTAAAAAAAAAAAGAAACACACTTTTTTTCCCTCAGCAAAATATTGTGAACATCATTCAATGACAATAAATAGAACTCTTGATCATTTTTTAAATGTTTACTTATAGTCCATTCTATAGGTAAAGCATAATTTCACTCAGTCCTCTATTATTTTCAGGTAGCTTCAATTTTTTTTTTATTAAAAATTCTATTAAAAATACACATGTTGGTTCAATTATCAGGTTATTTCTTTAGTACATATTCAGAATGACATTCCTGCATCATGGACACTAACACATTTCATAGCTTTTGCCAAATTTCAGTTAATCCTTCTATAAACAATTTCAAGCTGTATTTTAAACATAGCTTAAACCAGATAAAACCTATAATACATTTTGAACTACTTCAAAGGTACAGGTTCTTCAAAATGCCTTGTGTGGAGAAATTGTCTTAGACAACATGTATTTTTCTGTTAGTTCTTGAAGAAATTAGAAGCAAGGGCTGTTGGACTGGTCAAGATGCCCATGGAGTCAGGATCTTTAGGGGAGTCATAGGGGGTTCTGAGAAGGTTTAAAAACAGAAAGTGGTGAGAAAAGCCATTCCTACATTTCCTCTTGTTCCCTTTTCTTCCCAACTCAATAGTTCTCCTGATGTGGCAAAAGAAGGATAATCTGTGGATTTTTTTAAATATATAATTTAAAGAAAAGGGACAATATAGTGTAGGTTTGAAAGAAAGCCCTGGGGTGGGGGGGGGCGGCGTCAGATAGAAAACAAGTGAGAATCATTGAGCTAATGTACCAATCAGTCCTCTGGAGGTTTAATAGTCTTTTAAGTAGCCTCTGGTGGACTTAAAACAGTTGGATGATAAGAGGTGAAATAATGAATCAGAGAGTAGTTAACAAGAGAAGGCAGACTTTAGGCAGTAAAGAGAAAAGGGGAAAAAATAAAAAGAAGAGAAGAAAGGAGATTAAAATGTGTAAATTATACAATAAATCTTGAAATGGATGACATTCAGAGGCAGTTAAAATAAAAGATATTGTCATCCAGAAAAATGGAAGCCAAACCTCTTCATACCTCACTCCAGAAGGTCCAATGCTGTAGGAAAATGGAATGGGATGGTAAGGTGTTTGGCAGCACATTGTCCACACAAAAGTAGCTAGAATTTTGCTAAAGAGATTAGTGAAGTTTTATCACCTCTTTTCTCTGAAAGACTCAAACGAGTTCAAGGGTGTGATGGAGACCAAGAGGTAGGAAACAGAAAATTTCCAAGGGGAAGAGCAGCGGCATGAGAGGTGGAGCGGAGTCCAGCTGGGAGGACAGCTGGAGTCCCACCCAGGTACCAGCAATGAGGGCATCATATTGCAAAATTTAGTTAGGCGTTTTTGACTTTGAAACTTGATGCTTTCGTATATTTAAAAGAATGTGTTTGGTTGGTTAATGTTTTCCTCTTCTCCTGTTAAAGCAAATATGTACTCTATTTTCTCTAACCCTATTGAATGTGACTGTTCTCATTTGAGGGAGCTATTGAAGTGCTGACAGAATCTGTCTCTGGAGAGGGCTGCTACCTGCCTTCAACCGAGTTGAAGATAATAAAAGAAAAAAGTTAACTCCTGAATTTCCGGAAGAAGGTGAGGTATGAAACTATATACACCAATCCTCCCTCTTCCCCACTCCTCTACCTAAAACAAGAGTGTCAAGGTAGAGTGTGCTTTGGGGACTTAAAAACGGTCTGCCCAGGTTATGATTCTTCATGTTAGAGTTAGGATCAAGGGTTTGTTTTGAAAAGTAAATAGGGCTTGAAGTTGCCAGGTAAACCCACCAATTACTTGTAATTAATCTAGCAATGTCAACTGTCCTGAATGTATTTCAGTCCCTTTACTATTAAATGTGCCTGAATGAGAACAAAAAACAAGAAGAAGCAATAAAATGAATAAGTGTATCTTTTAGGAGGGCTGTTTGAAACAGGGAAAACAATCTTCCTTGTGGGGAGACATGGAAAATTCTAAGCCCATTTATAGTCTTTCAAAGTTAATCAAGTCGATACTTCTATACAACAGATAAAGAAAAGACTTCCTAGTAAACAGACATTTTAAAACCTATCATTCCTTCCGTTCTGAATTCTTTATTAATAGGAGGAACCATAGAGGCAGAGGGTGGGGGTTGGAGGGACAGAAACACATATAGCATGTGTGAGTTCTGTTCCGGAGGGTTTTTTTTTTTTTTTTAGCACTAAGCATTTGAAACATTTTTTTTTTTCTCTGCTTTGTCTTTGGGGAATGCTACAGAATGGTTTAATCATCTGGCTTTGGTATCTGACTGCCTAGGGCAGCTGTAGCCTTTCTTACATTACGTCTCACCGTGTGTCACCTTTTCCAGACAGCTATAGGATCAGGATAAGAAAAATTGTTTCTTTACGCTGTAGATCTAACAAAACCACAGGCTGCTCACAGCCCACCAAATGAATGCCTAGCATTTCAAATCGACCTGAATTAAATGAAGCAGTTGATTATAAATGCTAGACACTCAATTTAGAAACTGTGGCTTAAAGAAAGAAACAACGTATGACTATGGATTGTTCGTTTTGCATGAGAGGAAAAACTGAGACGTTATGACCAGAATGAAATATTTTCTGAGGGGTGATTGTGGTGACCCAAAATATCTTCGTAAATGCGATGCTACAAAATGGGCATTTAGAAGGCATTTGCATCAATATTTCTATCTCTGGAAAGAAGTACAACCCACTAAAGGACAAGGTATAAATTCTTATTTCCTATACCATGCCAAATATTAAAATGCTGCAAACAAGACAGAGGGAAATCAAACAAAGGGGCTTTCCCCCTTATGCAGGAAAATTTTGAAGTAAGAGTAATTATACAGGCCTTATATTTAGGAGATTATAGAGAAGGTGTATTTGGTGATTGACATCTGTTTATAGTTACCTCAAAATGTTGTATATGAAGGTTTTGATAATGCTTTTTTTAGCTTAAGAAGCACTGTAGGATTAAGACAGTCTGATTGGTTATTTTTCTGATAGGGAAGGTTAGGAGCCTGGGCTCTCAAAAGGCTAAGATGGAAGGATGTTTCATAGAATGGCCAGTGAACGCTGCTGAGATGACAAATGAGACTGATGTCTTGATGGGGAGGAAAGAACTTAGCTGACATGGCCGTTCAGCATTCTCAGAGGGAAAATTTATTATTTCTCCACGCTGACAGAAATGTAGAGTTTGTACAGGCTTTACTTCGCAATAAAGTTATATATATATATATATATATATATATATATATATATATATATAACTATAACTATATATATATAAGGTTATATATATATAACCTTAATAAAGAGTTAATTAATTCCATCCTGGTGTATTGTATTCAACAGTCTCATACATTATATAATAGACCATCTAAAAATGATATAAATTTATATACTTAGTTTTTAAGGACATCCTCTTGAATCTAAGTGATAAGCATTTTTATTTTAAATGTTTTGGACTTTTTTTTCTATCTGTAAAATGGGGATGCAAACATTGTTTATTTTACTTTTAATGGTATTGCAAAGATTAATGCAATTATAACGTTACTATAAAGCCATTGTCATATGGTATGATATAAAATGTTAATAGGTAATTATTTCTTGTGGTGCCAGATAAGGAATCTGTTCTTACAAAAATTACACTTTAGTGGGAGAAGCCAGGCAAAAATACAAGTAAAATATGAATGAACCAATAAATAGATGGGCCAGCACAGTATGGATCAGCTAAATTTGAAGTTGAAAACCATAGCCTTATTTGCCTCAGAGATCAAAGGATGGGTGCAGGACTTCCAGAATGTTGAAAAAGAGTGAAAGATACCAAAATCTACCTATAAAATTCTTTCAAACTCTTGGTTAAATCCTTTCCTACATATGTGCATGTAATGCTCCAAGTTGCCCAGGAAGAAAACAATAGCTGCAAGGCTAAAAGAGGTAAGCAGAGATTTCAACTACAAAGGTAAAAAAGTTTGGAGTTCAAGTTCAGCCAAGCCAAAGGTTCTTGGTAAATAACCCAGAGTTTCTACATAGAGTTAAGACTGTGTCCTAGGACTAAGCGATTTCCTTGAATTAGCAGACAAATCAACAGAGTCCCACTCTAACAAAGTATAAAACCAACCTTTACAAATTTAAAATAATCTGCCAGTCATTTAATGCCCTAGTAGAAAAGAACTCCCCAATCTTTGGGAAAAATGAACAAAATCCTAAGATATTACATTGTATTATTTATAAGGCCTAGTATACATCAGGAATTACTAGGCATGTGTAGAAACAGGAAAACATGAGAAGAGAAAATAAGAATAGAATAAAAAATGACCCAGATTTTGGAATTTTGTAATAAAGAATTAAAAAACTATTTTAAAGAATCTATATAAAAAGATTGTTGTAATAGATGAAGAGATGAGGGGATTTCAGGAGAGATTTATAACAAGAACCAAATAGAAACCTGAGAACCAAAAAATATAATATCTGAAATCAAGTATTTATTGAATGGGATTAAATGCACTCTATGTAACAACAAAAGAGGATCATTATACTTGTAGATTGTACAATATCTATACTATTTAAATTGAAGCACAGAGAGAATAAAATAGAAAACAAGGTTCAATGACGTTTGGGAGAGTATCAAGCGGTCTTACATAGATAGTATTGAAGTCTGAGAAAGAGAAGAGATGGAATATGGGACAGAAGGAAAATTTGAAGAAATATTGGCTAAATTTGTCTTTTAAGAAAACATTCTGAAATCAAATAAGCTCAGTAAATATTACATACAAAGAAATGCAATGAAAATGAAGCCTAGGCACATCATAGTCAAACTGCTGAAAACAAATGAGGAAATCTTTATATATATATATAATGTTTCAGGTGTATAGCTTTATTTTTTATAGGTAATATCTTCCTTCCTCCCTCCCTCCCTCCCTCTCTTCTTCCTTCCTTCCTTCCTTCCTTCCTTCCTTCCTTCCTTCCTTCCAAGGAAGCTCTATGCCCACTGTGGGGCTCAAACTCATGACCCTGAGATCAAGAGTTGCATGCTCTACTGACTGAGCCAGCCAGGTGCCTCTCAGGTGTACAGCTTTAAAATTTGATATCTGCATGTACTACAAAGTGATCACCACCACAAGTCTAGTTACTATCCATCATCATACAGTTGCTCCTTTCACCCATTTCACCCATTTGCCAACCCCCTTCCCCTCTGGTAATTACTAGGTTGTTCTCTGTATCTAAGAGATTGTTTTTATATTGTCTTGTCTTGTTTGTTTTGTTTCTTTAGATTCCACATATGAGTGAAACCATATGGTATTTATCTTTCTTCATTTGACATATCTCACATAGCATAATACCCTCAAGGTCTATCCATGTCCCAGATGAAAAGATTTCCTTCCTTTCTATGGCTGAGTAGTATTCCATTTCATAAACATAACACATCTTTATCCATTCATTTATTGATGGACACTTAGGTTGATTCCCTATCTTGGCTATTGTAAATAATGTTGCAATGAACGTAAGGGTGCATATATCTTTTGAAATTAGTGTTTTTGTCTCCTTTGGATAAATACCCAGAAGTTGAATAGCTGGGTCATATGACAGATCTATTCTTAACTTTTTGAGGAACCTACATACTGTTTTCCATAGTAACTGTACAAATTTACATTCCCATCAACAGTGCACAGGAGTTCCCTTTTCTTTACATCCTCACCAACACTTATTATCTCTTATCTTTTGATAATAGCCATTCTAACAGGTGTGAGGTGATATTTCTTGTGGTTTTGATTTGCATTTTCCTAATAATTAGTGATGTTGTGCATCTTCTCATGTGCCTGTTGGCCATCTGTCTATCTTCTTTGGAGAAATGTCTACTCTGGTCCTCTGCCTACTTTTTAAATTGGGTTGTTTTGTTGTTGTGCTGTTATTGTTGAGTTATATAAGTTCTTTATATATTTTGGATATTAATCCCTTATTGGTTATATGGTTTGCAAATATCTTTTTCCTTTCTGTTTGCCTTTTTGTCTTGATTATGGTTTCCTTTGCTGTGTAGAAGCTGTTTAGATTGATACAGTACCATTTGTTTATTTTTGCTTTTGTTTCCCTTGCCTTTGTAGTCAGATTCGAAAAGACATCACTAAGACTGATGTTATTTCCTGTTTTCCTCCCAGAATTTTATGGTTTCAGGTCTTATATTCAAATCTTTAATCAATTTTGAGTTAATTTTGGTGTATGATGAAAGATACTGGTCGAGTTTCATTCTTTTCATGTGGCTATCCAGTATTCCCAATACCATTTATTAAAGAGACTATCCTTTCTCCATTGCATGTTCTTGGCTCCTTTGTTGTAGATTAACTGTCTATAGTTAGTGTGGGTTTATTTTTCAGCTCTTAACTCTGTCCCACTGGTCTTTGTGTCTGTTTCTATTGATTACTATACCTTTGTAGTATAGTTTAAAATCAGGAAGCATAATATCGCCAGTTTTGTTTTTCTTTCTCAAGATTGCTTTGGCTGTTTGGGATCTTAGTTGTTTACGTACAAATTTTAGAATTATTTGTTGTAGTTCTGTAAAGTATGCTATTGGAATTTTCATAAGTATTGCATTGAATCTGTATATTGCTTTGGGTAATATGGACTTTTTTTTTTTTTTTTAAAGATTTATTTATTTATTCATGAGAGACAGAGAGAGAGAGAGAGAGAGAGAGAGAGAGAGAGAAGCAGGCTCCCAAAGAGCAGGGAGCCTGATGCGGGACTCGATCCCAGGACCCTGGGATCATGACCTGAGCCGAAGGCAGACGCTTAACCATCTGAGCCACCCAGGCACCCTAATACGGATTTTTAACAATATTATTTCTTCCAATCCAAGAGCACAATATATCTTTCCATTTATTTGTGTCTTTGTCAATCTCTTTCATCACTGCCTTATAATTTTCAGTGTACAGATCTTTCACCTCCTTGGTTAAATTTATCCCTAGGTATTTTTGATGTAATTATAAATAGAATTATTAATTTCTCTTTCTGATGTTTCATTATTAGTGCATAGAAATGCCACAGATTTCTGTATATTAATTTTTGTGTTCTGCAACTTTATTGAATTTTTTAGTTCTAACAGTTTTTTGGTGGTATCTTTAGGTTTTTGGTATTTAGTATCATGGCATCTACAAATAGTGACAGTTTTACTTCTTCCTTTCTGACTTGGATGCTTTTTATTTATTTTTCTTGTGTAATTGCTGTGGTTAGGACTTCTAATACTATGTTGAATAAATGTGGTGAGATTGGGTATTCTTGTCTTATTCCTGATCTTAGAGGAAAAGCTTTCAGCTTTTCACCATGGAGTATGATGTTAGCTATAGAATTGTCCTATATGAGCTTTATTATGTTGAGGTATGTTCCCTCTACATTTACTTTGTTGAGAGTTTTTATGTTACATGCTTTTTCTGCATCTTTTGAGGTGATCATATGATTTTTTTATCTTTCATTTTGTTAATGTGATGCATCATGTTGCTTGATTTGTGGATGTTGAACTATCCTTGCATTCCTGGAATAAATCCCTCTTGATTGTGGTATATGATCCTTTTAATGTATGATTGGATTCAGTTTGCTCATATTTTGTTGAGGAAACTTTGTTTTTGCATCTATGCTCATCAACAATATTGTCTTGTAATTTTGTTTTTTTTGTAGTGTCCTTGTCTGGTTTTGGTATCACAGTAAGGCTGTTTCATAAATGGGAGTTTGGAAGCATTCCCTCCTCTTAAATTTTTAAGAAGAGTTTGAGAATGAAAGGTATTAAATCTTCTTTGAATGTATGGTAAAATTTGCCAGTGCCTGGCCCTGGACTTTTGTTTGTTGGGAGATTTTTGATTACTGTTTCAATCTCCTTACTAGTAAATCAGTCTATTATTACTTCATGATTTGGAAGATTATTATGTTTCTAGGAATTTATCCATTTCTTCTATGTTGTCCAGTTTGTTGGCATATAATTGTTTATAGTAGTCTCATGATCCTTTGTATATCTGTGGTATGAGTTGTAACTTCTTTCATTTCTGATTTTGAGTTCTCTTGCTTTTTTTCTTGGTTAGTCTAGCTAAGGGTTTGCTGATTTTATTTTTTCAGAGAACCAGTTCTTAGTTTCATTTATCTTTTCTACTGTCTTTTTAGTCTCCATTTCATTTATTTCTGCTCTGATCTTTTTTATTTCCTTCCTTCTACTAACTTTGGGCTTCATTTGTTTTCCTTTTCTGAGTTCCTTTAGGCATAGGGTTAAATTGTTTATTTGAGATTTCTCTTGTTTCTTGAGGTAGGACTGTATTGTTATGAACTTCTCCCTTAGAACCCCTTCTGCTGCCTCCTATAGATTTTGATATGTTGTATTTCTGTTTTCATTTGTTCTAAGTATTTTTAAATTTCACTGGTTGTTCAGTAGCATGTTGTTTAATCTCCATGCTTTTGTGGTTTTTCCCATTTTCTTCTTGTAATTGATTTCTATTTTCATACCATTGTGGTTAGGAAAGATGGTTGATATGATTTCAGTTTTCTCAAATTCATTGAGACTTGTTTTGTGGCTCAACATGTGATCTATCCTGAGGAATGTTCTATGTACTCTAGAGAAGAATATGTATTCCACTGCTTTTGGATGGCATGTTCGGTATATATTAATTCCATCTAGTCTAATATCTCATTTAAAGCCAATGTTTCCTTATTGATTTTTTTTTGTCTGGATGGAGTGTTAAAGTCTCCTACTATTATTGTATTGCTTTCAATTTCTCCTTTGGTTCTGTTTATATTTTCTTTATATAGTTTGGTGCTCCTATGTTGGGTGAATATGTATTTTTAAATGTTCTATCTTCTTATTGGATTATCATTGTGTAATGCCCTTTATCATTTTAATGTAACATATCAATGTAAACTTTATCATTGTGTAATGCCCTTCTTTGTCTTTTATTACAGTCATTGTTTTAAAGTCTATTTTGTAACAAACTGAGAGTTTCAGAGGGGAGGGTGGCCAGGGATATGGGGTAGCCAGGTGATAGGCATTGAGGATGGCATGTGTTGTGATAAACACTGGGTGTTATATGCAAGTAATGAATAATTGAACACTACATCAAAAACTAATGATGTACTATACAGTGGCTAACTGAACATAAAAAAAAAATGGCAAAAAAATAAAAATAAATAAAAATAATAAAAGTTCCAATCCCACCCCCCCAAATAAGTCTATTTTGTCTGATAAAAGTATAGCTACTCTAGTTTTTTTTTTTTCTCCCATTTCCATTTGATGGAATATCTTTTTCAATCCTTTCATTTTCAGTCTGTGTGTGTCCTTACTTCTGAAGTGAGTCTTTATTATAGGCAGCATATTAGATGGGTCTTGTTTATTTATTCACTTAGCTACCCTATGACTTTTGATTGGTGAATTATTCTATTTACATTTAAAGTAACTTTTGATAAGTATATACTTATTGCCATATTATTAATTGTTTTCTGGCTATTTGTGTAGTTCCTTTGCTATTTAATTCTTTAGCTCTGATTGGTTCTTTTTTAATATTTCCTATTTCTTTGTTAAAGTTCTCACTAAGTTCATTCACTCTTCTCTCAAGTCCTGTGAGCATCTTTATGACCATTATTTTGAACCCTTTATTAATTAGATTGCTTATCTCCATTTCCTTTAGT
The DNA here is from genome assembly GCF_964656455.1 of Halichoerus grypus. NCBI lineage: Eukaryota > Metazoa > Chordata > Mammalia > Carnivora > Phocidae > Halichoerus > Halichoerus grypus. The sequence continues at coordinate 38,174,958 of NC_135720.1, forward strand.
TATTTTTCTGAGGTTTTATTTCCTTCTTTTGTGTGAAACATATTCCTCTGTATCCTTATTTTGCCTTACTCTCTGTGTTTGTTTCCATGTATTAGGTAAGTCAGCTACTTCTCCCAGTCTCACAGGAGTTGCCTTATTTTGGAGATGTCCTGTTGGTCTAAGAAGCTCAATCTCCCCAGGACACCAGAGCCAGGTACTCAAGGGGTGTCCCTTATGTGGGCTGTGTCCACCCTCCTGATGTGGTGGGGGCATGTCTGTGGTACATTGGTGGATAGAATTGGTGTCATTTTAGCTGTGGAACATGACTCCAACTGCTATGGCATGGTGGTGGGTGGGGTTGGTCTCTAGATCAGCTATAGTATGTGCCCATGACTGTTGTAGTGTGTTGGCGGGTGGGGCTCTCAGCAGGACACACCTACAGGCACTAAAAGTTACAGGGAGAATTCCAAAATGGTGCCTGTCAGCACCAGTATTAGTAAGAAAGACTGAGATTGAAAAAATGGCTTGTACCAATGTCTCAGTCTCTGGACCAAGTTCCTGCTATTTCTTGCTTCTCTGGCAGATGCTTAAAGATTGGTAAATGGGTCTCCTTTACCCATGGTTTAAGTACTTTTCAAATTGGTGCTTTTGTGCTGGTAACCAGGTTGAGTCAGTCTCCCCAGGAGCCCTTTAAGAGTGGATTTTCTGTTCCCTACAGTTTTATAGTTTTCCTGAATATAATGCCCATTGATTTTCAAAGTCAAGTGTTTTGGGAGCTTTTCTCTCCTATGAAGGGTCTAAAGGTTGGGATGCTTAACGTAGAGCTCCAATCCCTTGCTCCTCAGGGAAAAGTTCTGTACATCCACTGTCCCTCCCAATTGTGATTCACAACAGCTGGGGTGTGTTTTTTTCCCCTGGTGAGTCTTTTTCTGCTTCTCTTTCTTATCTCAATGCTGTCCTGTTATCCTTTGTTGTAGAAGCTCTGTTCATTGAATTTTCCAGTTTCTTTCAGAGGGAATTATTCCATGTGTAGTTGTAGATTTGATGTGTCCATGGGAGGAGATGAGTTCGGGATCTTGCTATATTGGCATCTTGTACCCAAATGCCAAAAAGGAAATCTTAAAAGCAGCCAAGGGGAAAAATGATTATTTGACTTTTCATCAGAAACAATGGAGGCTAAAAGAAAAAAGAATGTCATTTTTAAAGTAAGGAAAGAAAAAAAAGACAATTTGCCAACCTAGAAAACATTTTTTTCCAATAGAGGAGGTGATAAATTCTGAGTAAAATTGTTGCTAGCAGACCTGCACTATCAAAATTATTAACAGGAGCTCTTTTAGTTGAAGAGAAATGATACTAGGATATACATTAAAACACTGGAAATATTAAACATATAGATAAATATAAATCTTTTTTTCATCCTTTAAGAAATAATCAATTGACTTAAGCATAGCAATGCAAATGAACACCTATCTTACACCACTTATAAAAGATTAACTCAAAATGGATTAAAGAAGTAAAGAAACCCAACCCTATACTATAAAACTCCTAGAAGAAAATATAGGGAAGAAGCTCCTAGACACTGGTCTCAGCAATGATTTTTTTTGGATAGAATAGCAAAAGCACAAACAACAAAAGCAAAAATTAACAAAGAAGACTACATCAAACTTAAAAGCTTTTGGACAAAAAGAAAAAAAAAGAAAGCTTTTGGACAGCATCTGAACTGAGACCTAACTGGCAACAAGGAACCGGCCATATGAAGATCAGGTGACAGAGCTTTCTAGGTAAAAGGCCCAGCAAGTGCAAAGTCTAAAGGCAGGAAAAAGTCTGGAATAAGTCAGTTTGTTCTCTGTATTCATAGGTCTGATTCTGCTTTTGTTTGTTTATTCATCTGTTGTATTTTTTTAGATTCCACTTAGGAGTGGAATCATATGGTATTTGTCTCTCTCAGTCTGACTTATTTCACTCAGCATAATATCCTCTAGGTCTACCCATGTTGTGTTAAATGGCATGATCTCATCCTTTTTATCGTTGTGTACTATTCCATTGTATATATACACACCACACCTTCGTTATCCATTACTCTATTGATGGACACTGGAGACCAGAAAGAAATTTGGAGACCAGAAAGAAAATCAGTGAGGTTAGAAGTTCTTGAGCTGGTGTAAGTGTGATGGGAGCTCAGGTTGAAAGGGGAGGCGTGGGCCAGTTAGGAATTTGAAAAAAAAATATGACTTGTATAAGAATATGAATTTTAAATGTTGCTTTTTTAGATATGTCCCCTAAGACAAGGGAAACAAAAGCAAAAATAAACTATTGGGACTACATCAAAAATAAAAGCTTTTTCACAGCAAAGGAAACCATCAACAAAACAAAAAAGACAACCTACTAAATGGAGAAGATATTTGCAAATGACATATCTGATAAGGGGTTAATATTCAAAATATATAAAGAACTTATACAATTCAACACCAAAAAACCAAACAAGCAGATTAAAAAATGAGCAGAAGACCTAAATAGACATTTCTCCAAAGAAAACATACAAATGGCTAACAGACATATGAAAAAAATGTTCAACATTACTCATCATCAGGGAAATGTAAATCAAAACCACAGGGAAATATCACCTCACACCTGCTAGAATGCCTAAAATCAAAAAATGTTGGTGAAGATGTGGAGAAAAAGGAACACTCATGCACTGTTGGTGGGAATGTAAATTGGTACAGCCACTGTGGAAAACAGTATGAAGTTTCCTCAAAAAATTAAAAATAGAAATACCATATGACTCAGTAATTCCACTTCTGAAAACATTAATTCAAAAAGTTTTTGCACCTCTATGTTCATTGCAGCATTATTTACAATAGCCAAGACATGGAAGCAACCTCAGTGTCCATCAATAGAGTAATGGATAAGGAAAGTGTGGTGTATATATACAATGGAATAGTACACAACCATAAAAAGGATGAGATCATGCCATTTAACACAACACGGACAGACCTAGAGGATATTAAGCTGAGTGAAATAAGTCAGACTGAGAGACACAAATACCATATGATTCCACTCCTAAGTGGAATCTAAAAAAATACAACAAATGAATAAACAAACAAAAGCAGAATCAGACCTATGAATACAGAGAACAAACTGATGTTTGCCAGGGGGTGTGGGGAGTTGGGCAAAATGGGTGAAAGGGAATGGGAGCTACAGGCTTCCTGTTATGGAACAAGTAAGTCACAGAAATAAAAGCATAAGGGATGCAGTCGGTGATATTGTAATACTGATGTAATGAGACAAACTGTAGCTACACTTGTGGTGAGCACAGCATAATGTACAAACTTGTCAAATCACTAAGTTGTCCACTTGAAACTACTGTAACATTATGTGTCAACTATACTCAAATACAAATAAGAAAATTAAATGCTGTTTTAAATCTATAGAAGGACATCGGTACTTAGTTCAACCAGTAACTGGAGATCGATTTTTTGCATATCTGAACACAGCTAAGGTTTCACCTAATTTATTTTTACCTATTACAATGAAAACTAGCACATAAACTCTTGGAATGTATGTAAGGAGGTATTTTATGAAGTTGTCTGGTTAGCGAGAATGGCAGAATATAGGGAAAAAATGGAAGAGGAGAGCACATGGCACAGAGATGGGACTTTACAAAAACTGGGTGGGAAGGAAAGCACGGCAGGATCTTTTATAGGTGGTGTGACTCTGTGTGTGGGGGGGGGCTGGCAAAAGGAAAAAGAAAGTATCTTTGAGCACTTGACGTCTTATGTACCCTCCTCCAATATTCAAAAGGAAACAAAGTATTCATGTAGAATTTGTGACAATGTGCTCATCTGTGAAAGCAAAAGCACACCTGATTATCTTCATGCCATGAAGGTGTCTTTGGTGGAGAAGACCCTATGGAATCACAAAGCAAAATCTATTTTTTATCGAGCAGTGTTTTGGAACAGCACTGCCAAAAGCAGGAAAGTGAATAGTGTTGCTTCTCTTCCTTCTCCTCCTCCTTCATTCACACCTGAGGTGACATAGAAAGTTGGCATGAAGCACCACTTGAGACGTGAAATACAAAGTATGTCCTGTACTTCAAATAAGAAAGACACCTCAAAGCAAAACACCCAGAGATGAGGAAGGCTTCTCAATCATCACTGTGTTCAGTTCCTTTGCCTAAAAATTTCCAACCCTTCATTCTGTTAAATCTGCTCAAATAGTCTTTGGTTTGAGAAGAGTTAATAAAGAGAGCCAGTTCTGGAAAAACATAGACTCTAGAGCCTATCTTTTCCTCCTTTTACTATTTTACCATGCCAGAAATTGTGTAAGCAGACATTTAAGCAAGGGCTACTTGTGCGTTTACAATCTCTGCAAGGTGGCAATGTGTTCTCTACCCATGAACTCACCTGTAGGGTAGGAGTACTGAAGCACTAAGGGTCCCAAATCGTGCTTTAGGCACTTACACAATCCATGACTGATTCTGTTAGGAGGCAGAGGAGGGCATGTGTGGGAGGTCCAAGTGGCTGAGAATGATTAGGTTGCAGAAGTCAGTCCGCTGTGAGCAGAATTGAGCACCACACCCCCGGGGCTCCTCGTTCTTGGGTCCATTCTTACAAGGCAACCTTAGGTTCTCTTCCTCTCATTTTGCACCAAAAAGTAAAATTCGTCGTGACAACCTCAACAGCCCTAAGAGGCACTTGAAACAAATGTTTTATAGAGAAGACTCTACAGTCTCCTGCCAGTCCAGAGTTTGAGATTGCAGCTGGCTCTTCATGGAAAACTAGTACCTTCATCCTAATAGGAAAGCCACTAAAAGCTCAATTTTTAAATCTCATGTTTTCTTTAAAATAAACACCCTTTATCTTAGTTCTGTCTCAGGAAATATTTTTATGGGAAAGAGAAAGTCAAGGCAAAGTGCAGGATGACAAACACGCAAAATAGCACATATCTAGATAGCTCACAAAAACTTAATTTTGTTTTAGATGTGTAGCGCTATAGAGACAGTTCTGTAAAAACACCAGGTAGAGTCAATAACTGGCCTCCAGAGTCCCTCAAGAGGACCCATTTAAGAATTCTCTTTCAGCTCCTGCAATGCCCGATCGGTAGTTCAATGGGCACAGTGATAGTGAAATGCCACATTTACCACATGTTCTTGGGGGTGCTATAATCTAATTTAATAAGATTATAGAGGATTCTTTAGTTTTTAGAGATTCGGGTAGAGGTAGACAACAGGAGGAAGTACTGCAAAGAAATTCAGTTATCTACCTCGGAGGCTGGGGAAGCCTAGGCATTAATGCTTGTGTGCACTCATATTCTCCATGAGGCCTTCCACACTATTTCAAAGAGCAACTTAAGAGGAGTGTGACCTAATCTCAGCCTGAACCTCTTTGGCAGGAAGAAAGGCTGGAGAAGATAATTTAATTGGCGAGACATAAGAGGATCCAGTGTGACTCTGTGAAATGGAATCCAAGTCACACAGGCGTCTTTCAGGACAGAAGTGCTGTGCAGCAGCTTGATAAAACCAGGCACTAAAGTGAGCCAAGAAACAGCAAAACACACATTTCCTTCTTGATTGTTGAGGTCTCTCTGTAAATGCAATGAAATCACTAAGGGAGGCTTTAAATATTGTTGGACAAACTGGTCCGGGTCTCATTTGATAAAGCCATTGGCATTTCAGCGGGCCATTGCCTGAGACTATTACTTCCTACAGAAAGGAAGAGGAGCGGGTCTTTGCAGTGCAACATGTTTTGACTGCGTTTTCCGATGCACAGAGCATTTGAAAAGAATGTGAAAGGTTTCCATGAGATCCAAATATCCAAATATTTATGAAAATAATAATGACTGTAGTTTGTACTTACATAACAGCTTCCATCTGAGGAGCTCAGACATTACTTCATTACCTTTTAAAATATTATCTGGAAGTTGGCGAAGTGGAAGCTATATATTTACATTTTGACCCTAGTGGAACTCAGTGAAAGGATGTGCCAAAAAGTTGCAAGCATTTAGGCAACTTGTGATAAGTTCATTCAATACGCTGACTTTTACCTTAAAGTAATAAAAATCAGGAGAATAAAGTTTGTTTTTTTTTTTTTTTTTGCATTAACATTTAATTGATAGGATTGTCCTTAGTATGCTTTACTCCTCTCAACCTGATTTCTTCTTGACTGTTCTGACTCCAGGGTAAACTAAATAAAAGAATCCATTTACAGTCAACTTTCAAGTGATAAGAAGCTGTCTAGGAAGGCTCCGAGGTATCCACACAGAGAAGTCTGATAAATACAGAAATAGATGGGTTAGTAGTCCAAAGCAAAAGTCTAAATACAAGTTCTTACAGCAAGGAGGAACAAAAATACAAGGCAGTTTTCCCCCACCCCCAAATACAGGTTTCTAACAGCAAAGGGGACTCATAATACAAAGTGGTTCTCCCCCGCCCCCAAACTTGAGTAATATATAGACTCCTTTTAAAGCATGGATCCTTAACCATTTTTATCCTGTAGAGTCCTTTGGCAGTGTGGTGTAGCTTATGGACCTCCTCTCAGAACAATGTTTTTAAATGCATAAAAATTAAACTCAAAGGCTTACAGAGAAAACCAATTTTTTTATAGAATTATAATAATCAAAATATTTTGAAAATCATATTTAATATGTGTGTCCTTATTAATTCAATAAACAAGAAGATCTAGCAATATCAGGTTTGACAACTTCTGTAGTTTTGAATTAGTGATGGGCATTAAACATATTCCAGATTTTCACAGCAATTGTAATGCCCTATAGAAATATCTGCCTATTGTGCCACCAATATTCCATATGTCATATTTCAGTTAGAAGTTAGTGAAAGTAAAATATGTAATTATTTTCTTCCCCATCTTCAAGAACCCCACATTAAGAACCTATAAGCTAAAGAAAAGTGATTTTTCTTTAACTCCTGAGAAGAAATCCATGGATGCGTGGGGAACCAAAGACCATAGTTTGATAAACATTGATATAAGGGATCCGAGGGTGTCAGAATTTGTGAAAGGTGATCATGTGACTGAGTAAATCATTGGTTTGGGCTCTTAAGATTAGTATATGAAAATTTCAACTGAATTTGGGTTGCTTTTATGAAATAGGAAATGTTCAAACATTTGAGGGAGGCCGAATGCTTTATAATTCAGATTTTTGTTAACATAGAGCTTCAAAAAAAAAAAAAAAAGGGGATGATACATGTAAATGATAGAACCATCAAGAGTACTTTGACCTTAAAATTTTGCTGTTACTAACAGTAAAATCCAAATTCCTCAGCATGATAATGAAGTCCTACCTAGCTTTTCCAGTCTCATATCCTTCTACACTTCTTCCTACACAAGGGGCATCCTGCTCCTGCTTCTACAAATCACTACTCCCCAATACTCAGAGTTCCAGGCAGATCTCTATTATTTATCCTATATTTTCCTGCCATTGGAAATGTGTGCAATTTATTCCCTTCATCTATTCTTCTAGTCTACTGTATAGGTCCTATCCTTTAAAGCCAAATTATCCTCTTCTGGTCTAGGTCTTATCCAACTCTTTAAAAAACAAACCAACAATCAAACATCTCACCAACAAAGCCAGAAACACACCATACTTATTCATTATATTTATCACAACATACTTTGAATTACATCTTTTATGATTTCTTTGTTCTCCACCATAAACTTTGTTATGAGCTGAACTGTGTCCCCCAACATTCATATGTTGAAGTCCTACCCCCAGTATGTCAGAATGTGACTACTTTGGATGTAGAGCCTTTAAATAGGTGATTAAGTGAAAATGAGGCCCTTAGGGTGGGCCCCAATCCAATCTGACTGATGTCCTTCTAAGAAGAAGAAGTTTGGGTGCAGAGAGAGAGAGACACAGTGCACAGAGGAAAGACCATGTGAGAACAACGAGAGGGTCATCATCTGCAAGCCCAGGAGAGAGACCTCAGGAGAAGCCAAACCTGCCGACACCTTGATCTTGGATTTCTAGACTCCAGAATTGTGAGAAAATAAATTTCTGTTGTTTGAGTTATTGAGTCTGTGGTATTTTGTTATGGCAGCCCTCGTAAACTAATATAAGCTATGAATGCTTCTACACTGAGTCCCTACTGATTCTTTCTAAATATTAAAAATAGAGAGACGTGAGAGACCAAGAGAGAAGGAGCAAGAGTGAGAGAGAGAGAGAGAGAGATGAGCCAAATGAGCTGAAGCCGAGATAAGAAGGTGTATATTTGCACATTTTTGAAGACATATCTCTCCTTCACCTTTCTGTTTCTTCAGAATTCATGATACTTTAGTCAAATGGATTTATGATGAAAATACTACAGAAATGATTAATAATATAAGATTTTAACTCTCCTTTTTTCCCCATTCAGATTGCTAATAGACCTTATGTGGCAATCATAACAAAGATGGATGCTGCAAGATGCTAGTTTGATAAATTATATTGCATTTATAAATGGAAATGCTACAATGAAAAGAGAAGGTTATGTTAGACAATGTCAGTTAAAGAAAATGAAGTAAGGAAGTGTTCAAATATTTGCAAATATATTCCCAGAAGGTAATAATACATAGGAGAATTAAGGAACTATTTGGCATAAGATGAAAGGAAAAGATACAAGCTATGTGGTGTAGAAATACATAATATTATGCAATAAGAGAAAAATGTGTTTGAAAGCTGATGAGTGAAAGTCTGTTGATGAGAGTCAGAAAGAGTTTACTAAAAAACAGACGAGTGGCATCTTTCTCATAGTGGCAGAGTGCTTTAGAAATAACAAGAAGTTAAGAAGAATCTTAGTATGAAATAATGACATCATCCATAAATGAGGTTATATAAGTTCAGGTAGTGCCAAGTGATGTGAAGAAAAAGAAGAGCATCTAACTAGCTCATCATGTATAGTAACTATTCTGAATTGGCAACAAGAAATCAATAAAGTGATAATTAATAAAAATAAAGTATAATTAATAAAAAAAGATTTTGAAATTTGGTTATTATAAGGAATTTTGCTATTATCATTCTCATGGTTAGAAATATATAAATGGTTAAATTGGCAATAAACTCTTGTATTGAACAACACATGCAATAAATATTCATTGAGTGCCTACTGTATACCAGGAACCATTCTAAGTACCTGGATACAACAGTGAAGAAAGCAGAGAAAAATTCTCGGCTCATTCCCAAGGTGTATTAAGAGTCCTCATTTGATTGGCTGTAAACTCATATAACCTTGGCAAGTGAATGAAGACTGTGGGGTGGTGGGGTGATTTGGGAACAACTCATTTCCACTGCAGATGTGAATAGACAGACTCAAACACCTTTCTAAGATTGTCGCAAGCAGTAGCTCTTAAACTGAACTCAACGTAATATTGGATATGTCACTCTTTACTTGGCTCAGTTGCAGGGGACACTTATTAACACCCAACTCCTAAACACCAGAACAAGTTAGTGTCTGTCACAGTTAATTAATGGACTTACATAAAATGAGCTCCCATAGACCTGAGAGTGGACTGAGAAAATTCAATCTGGATGGTCCTGAAGGTTCTTCCTTGTTGGTAGAGTAGAAGGAATCTGGCTGAAGGGAAATGTTGGCCCATTTCTAACAAGGTCATTCTCTGACCAGGAAGCTCTCACTGTTATCAGAATCAGCTCGCTGTTCCCTGTTCCCTCTGCCTCTCCTGGGATTACATACCATAGCTCAAGGACAGTGTCCCTTTTTTGTTGGTGCATCTAGTCAAAGCTTGCCTCTCTGTGGGCTAATCAGGGCACATGGGAACGTGTATTCTGTCACTTTTCTGCTTGTAAATCTCCTCTTTAATAAGCACTATTTTACATTTACTGTGGTGTACTATTTGTGTAAATATTAATATACTCTTTGAATGAAATTGCTGTCACGGAGTTTACATTCTCATGGGGGAAATAGACAATAAAAACACAAATGAGTAAAATATTTATATGTTAGATAGTGCTAAGTGCTAAGGAGGAAAAGAGAGTAGGAGAGAGCTATAAGACATGTGTGTGTGTATGTGTGTGTGTGTGTGGACTGCAATATTAGATAGGGTGGCCAGGACATAGCTCATTGAGAAAGTGTCATGTCAGTAAAGACTGGAAGGAAGAGAGAAGAGAACCAAGGAAATTTCTGTGAGAAGGACAAGCATTTCAGACATAGATCATTTGAAATACTAAGTGTTAAGTTAATATTTTATATCATATGTTTATTGACTAGATTCTGTAGTTAATATTTATTAAATTAAAATAATTTTCTGAACCCCTTACTAGGAATTGATGATGTACAAAAATTTTGTTCATAGCATGTTACTATGTGAGACTGAAGAATATTTTTTTACCTTACTTCTGTATGAAATTCTATTATAATGTCAGTAGCATTGTGTTTAGCACACATTGACTACTTGATGAGTCTTTGTTGAAGACACGAATAAACAGATGATCATCCACTGCCTGGTGCTGTCCAGGTTGCTGTGGGAGATATCCTTTAGGAGTTAGATGCTGTATCTTCTTTCCCTGAACAGGTCATACACCAGGGATGTGGCAAATAAAAAACAACCATCATACAAGGTATAATACAAGAGGAAAAAAAACGACTGGTGTATTAAGGAAACGGGACATAATATATGATTGAAAAATTAGGAAAGTTGTTTTTACAGGAGATAATATTTAAAATAACATTGATGGATAGTCTCCTGACAGAGGAAAATAGAAACAGTGCCCTAGAGGAGAGAAAATACTAGAAAATGTGATGAATACAAGATTTTCAATTTTGCTGGAATATAGAGTTTGAATCAGAGAATAGAAAGTAATATGCTGAAGAGATAGGTTGGAGCCATATTGTATAAGGCTTTGAATTCTGGGTTGAAACATTGTAGTTAATTTGACAGAAATGGGGAGCCATTGAACATTTCTGAAAAGAGAGAAAAATAAGCCAATTTGAGCTGTGACTTAAGAATTCTCTGGCAAGCTCGATGATGCAGGAGACAGAGAGATTAATCAGTGAGCTTCTGCCATGGGGTGAGGCAGGGGCCTAATTGAGGGGTAGCTTCTGCAAGGTCTTTGCCAGTAACAAGAAAGTCAGAGAGGGGGGCCAGCATGCAATGGTGGGAGGTGGGCATGTTTGGGTGGAGCGACTGACCTCTATTTGGATACTTGGCAGTTAGGCCTAGAACGTGAAGTTGAAACATTTTCAAAATCTTTCAAAACATTAAAAAAATCTTTGTACAACATACTGGTAACACAATAAGCAGAATTCAGGGATATTACCATAATGTTCCTTTGCCAATTTAATTTACTGTACTGGAATGCCTGCAACAATAAGGAATTCAGAGATTGTAGGTATTCATGTATTCACACTTTGTTCTCTTTTACATTTTTCTTTCTTCCCTTAATATGGAGAATCTCATAAAGCAATGATATCTTATTTGTTAAAAACTAAATAAATATGGGGTGCCTGGGTGGCTCAGTCAGTTAAGTGTCCAACTCTTGGTTTCGGCTCAGGTCACGATCTCAGGGTTGTGGGATTGAGCCCCACAATGGGCTCTGCGCTCAGCGTGGAATCTGCTGGAAATTCTCTCTCCCTCTCCCTCTGCAACCCCAACAATAAATAAATCTTAAAAACAAAACTAAATAAATATGGTGTTGATACTCCTATTGAAGTGTGGATTATTTTATGCTTAATCTCAGTAACACCTACTTTTCTGTAACATTTAAATTTGAGCTCATGCTGTTTAAAACTATGTGGGTCTATTTAATTTAGTGTGCTGGCATATTTTATATTTCCAAGATAACAAGTCACTCCTCATTAGATTAGCTCGTTTCTGGATAACCCTACACGAATTTGTATGCCTCAGGATGCTCCACCTCCATGAGAATCGTTACCTTTTAATGCTTTGGAAAATGTAACATGTATCCTAGAGAAGCCCGTTTTAATTCTCCAGACATGCATCAATGTATATGTTGTTCTAAACTTAGATGAAACATCTTATCACTGTCATACTTACTCTTGTCTCAGAAGAACTACAATTTTATGAGTGGATATATCTAGTTTGATTTCTGAATATGTTTAGTTGAATAAAATGTAAAGGGTATCTAGTGAATCCTTCACAAGATGCATGCATCTTGGCAACTTGGGGAAAAAATGAGAACAGGGATTCCCAGTAGATAACAATATGAAATAATATATAATAGTGACAGAAATGTTAAGGTGTACAGAGTAAAATAATGGTAAAGCAAATCAGGTTTCCAAATGACCAAACAAATCTGTACTCTGTTTAACAAGAGGAAATGCAGGAAAAACAAATGTAGAAAACGAAAGGGAGACCACATCAGAGGCCAGACAAATGATATTTCAAATATAGATTTTAAAGCGAGTAAAAGATGAAATTACCTCCAACTTAAAATTTCAATTTACTAGCAGCAGAGTTGTTCTTTGCCAATAAAAAGAAGGGAGGGCAGAAAGAATGGAAAAAAGACTACAAATGAATAAACAGAGTTCTAACAATACCACTAAAATTTTCTTCATACTGATTTTATACAAAATATAGACGTAAAGTAGAAAAAACAAAAATGCAAATAATCTATTTTTTGACATCTGTAGAAGAAGATTGAAAACAATATGAGAGGCATATTAAATAGTAAAAAGAAAAGCAAATATTTTAAAAAACATTTAAACATGTTTTGCAATCAAAGACCAAAGAAATTAAAAAAAAAAAAAGATGCTTCTATAAAACACAAAGGAAGATGAATGGCATGAATGGGGCCAAACATAAGAAAAGAAAAGGAAGCGAAGGTTTTCATAATCTGAGCAATCACCAGAGCTCCTGGTTTAGTCAGTGCCATGGCTTTAATGCATAGTGAATTCCATCATTCTACTTCTTGATTTTCTATACGTTAAGCTGCCTTTTCCCCATTTAAATTTTCTTTGGGTATCCACTGGTATACAAGGACTTTGGGCATTTGCAGAGTCTGATCGTAGTGGGAGAGTAGGGTAGGTCCTAAATGGTAATCTTTCCCCTTTCTCCAAAGAAAACACAGATGGGTTTACTCCAGTGTCTTTCAAAGCTCAGTGCTGAAAGCAGAGGGAGGAAACTTTCCTCAAACTCCTGCTTCACTCCTACTCCCACTTAAGAATGAGGAAGGGGTTTCGGGCAACCGGCCCTTGCTTTTAGTTCTTTCGGGCCTTTTATCCAGAAACTCTGGAATAAAACAAGGTGGAAGATCTTGGGTAACATACTTAAACCATCACTTGTCTGGCTTGCTTACCTATTTCTTGCTCTGTTTAATTTAAAAATATATCTTTTGTAATGAGTCTATTGGAGGAAAGGCACAGAATGAGCTTATGCTCCGTTAGTGTTTGTCTCAAGTGTGGATATTAATTAATTGACTAATTAATTAAATATATATGTGCCAGACACTGGCTTAGGTACCAGCGTGTGAAATGGTAGAAAAGACACCATCTTTAGCTAGAATACATGTCAAAGGAGATGGAAGAATCACACTTTATTTAATATTTACATGTTTTTATCCCTAGCATTTACTCAGTGACCAGCATTTAAGAGATTCTGAATAAATTCTAATATAATGAATTAAAGAATGTGATAAATCAAATGAGACAAGGAATTCAGTGTAGCAATTGGATCAGCTTACTGGTAGCAATCTCTGGAACTTTGTTTATTATACTGAGCTTTGTATTAACTACCTTTACAACCATAAATACTGACTGAGGTTATCCCAAATGACTGCAGGGTTCCAGGTTCTCAGGCAAACCTCCCAATTGTTGCAGTGTGCAATTGCAAGCTCAGTTAATTGGAACCTGTTACCAATGCAGGTGCGTAGTAGAAGCAATTGAACAAGATTTTGAAAATTGAGCCTTTGAGGAACTTACTGAAAGAGTCATGGAAATTAGAGCTGAGAGAGATCTGATTGTGCTATGTAATTCATCCCTGGAGGACTGGTATGAGACTGTCTTTTACGGCCTATTTTCCCATATATTTTCCTACTTGAAGTTTGAATGACTCAAACAAAAGGGCTTCTAATACTTCCACTGGGACAATATTATGAAAGACCTCATTATTAAGAAGTGTTTCCTGATATACATCCTGAATTTTTCTTTGCTTAACTTCATCCCATTAACCCCAATTACACCTCCCTAGGGCAACAATAAACAATTTCAGCTTCTCCTCTGAAGTTGCACTCTTCAGAGATTCCTCATTCCTTGCTGGCAGGATGCAGTCCGGCTGCGTACCTCTGTTCCTTTACTCTGTGTTCATGAGCCAACCATGGCCTTCTGATCATGTTTATTTCCTTTCTTTGAATGCCCTCTAATCTCTAGGAATCTTGACTCGATATAAATCCTCGTATGCTTTATAGCTTCTGTGGTCCAGGCGTATGAACCCTGATCATATAGTGAGCTGTCCCCACCCCCCCACCCCGCATTGAGCTGGTAACAGGAGTTTAAAAAAAAACAAAACATAGTGTAAATGGCATGCATGAAAAGCTAAACTGACAGAAATCACATTCTTGTTAGGATTTTCATCTTGCTGAATACAATTTTGTGCTAAAGAGATTATCTTAGGAGGTTGTGTCTGCACTACCATTATTGTACTGGTTGATTTATAATCAGAGTACGTGGTTTAGCAAAGCTGTATCCTTCATTCAGAAAGAGATTTTGCTCTACAGACAAGGTGACATAGAACACTTGCCCTTCTAAAAGAGGATTAGAGGCTTTTACATTTTAAAGCCCATTTTGGTACAATCACGAACATGAAGCCAGTTTCCAATTTCATATAAGAAAGATCTCTAAGGAGATATCCAGCTTAATTAACTGAGAAATGACAAGTACAACAGAATTTCACACTGACAAGAGTGTGACTTACTGTAAAGACCCTGACCTCATCTGACCTCTTCAGTGAAAACTGGCTAAAAAAAAAAGTCTTCAGAAATTATTCCTGAATATGGGCATTAAGAGCCAAGAGGATGAGATAGAGAGGGAAGAGTATCCAAAACTTGGATATTTTCTTGTTCATTTTGTTGATGTATAGTCTATGAGATACTTGAAATATTTTTAGCATGCATGTCAGAATTCATTTCCTAAGTATAATTTCCTAAGTGTAATTTATTCATTTCGTAAGCAGAATTTATTTTTACCTTTATAGAAAACATGCTTAGATACATATTTTTGTTTAACACGTTGCTGTATTAGGAGCGTAGGAAGGTGTGTATAAGCTCTGCTGACCTTGCTAAACTCTAGGCAAGCTCTGCCCAGGAGTCTATTCAGTAGCAGTCAGATAATCGTGAGGTTGTTTCCCTATGAAATCGGTTGGGGATTGTTCGCACTTCTCAAATTTATGGGCATGCTTTCACACACGTTTCAATATATCACTTTGATAACCCCAAAGTTTGATCATGTACAGAGCAGAGGAAACGACAAGGAGCAGCTGGGAGTAAGAATGGAGAAACAAATAAAAGAAAACCTGAAGGAAATTTTAAAAAGATACACCCAGCAGAAGAGAAACAAATAACTTTTCCTTCATTTCTTCCCATTTTTTACTTAATGCTTGGAGTATGTTTAAGGGAACTGCAGAATCAAGATGCTTTGAATAAATGTGAAGAGTAGAAGAGAAAAAAAATGCCTGAAATGTGAGAATTTAAAAGTTCTTCTGGAAGATGCTTGAGGTTTATCACCATGCTCTCTCCCAAGAGCAGTATCTGAGCTTTCCCTCCACCCACTTTTGTAATGAGAAGAATGGGAAGGAGGTGAGGACATAGGCCATGTAGTCAGTCGGGTTGTGACCCCTACTGCCTTTTAACCGAAAAATGGGAGTTGAAAACTTGTATTGTAAATTCTTTCTCTGCCCCTTTGGGATATAAATTTTTAAAAAAGCTTTTTACCAGTTTGACAACCCAGGAATGCCTTTCTCAAGGTCCCGGAAGCCATCCCATTGAGATGTAATCCTCAAGGAAGACAGCACTCCATCTCCTAATTTCTGTGAGAAAATAGGCAACTCCTGTCAAGCTCTAGAACTATCTCCTGTCATAAAGATACTAGAAAGCTTGCTTTTCTTTTGGATAAGGCCAATCAGCAAACACAGGTGGTCTTTATGCTCCCAAGTCTCCAAATATTTCTTATTGTGTTTAGGTCAGCTGTTGGAACTTTCTTGTATATGCAGTTGGCTTTCTGAGAATCAGCTCCTGTCTATCTAGAAACCCTAAATATATATATATATATATATATTTTTTAAATCATAGTATTTTTTTGATCACTCTGTCAAACCATACTGAACACTTACTATGTATAGAACATAGAACTATGCTTTAATGAAGGTAACAAAGAAATGGAACAGCCTTTTAGGAATTTACTATGGTTACAGGGATAAAAATGCAAACACACAGACATTACCATTTAGCATGCAAGACAACTAAAAGATAAAAAGATAAAATAACACAGAATGGTTTGCCTATAAAATAGGTATATTTGATTTAAATTTAGCATATGTTTATTAAGTATATAGTATATACTTAGTTACTGTGCTAAGTTCTATACCCATCCATCCATCCATCCATCCTTTCATTCAGCCAAACTTTCTTTTTTTAAAGATTTTATTTATTCATTTGTTAGAGAGAGAGAGAGAGAGAGCACAAGTAGGGGAGAGCGGTAGGCAGAGGGAGAATCAGGCTCCCAGTGGAGCAGGGAGCCCAGTGTGGAACTCGATCCCAGGACCCTGGGATCATGACCTGAGCCAAAGGCAGATGCTTAACAGACTGAGCCACGCAGGCATCCCTTATCCAAAACTTTTATCAAATGACTAATTGTACCTTTTGTTAGGCACTATGGATAAAATAATAAATAAGGGGTGCCTGGGTGGCTCAGATGGTTAAGCGTCTGCCTTCAGCTCAGGTCATGATCCCAGGATCCTGGGATCAAGCCCCACATCGGGCTCCTGCTCAGCAGGGTGCCTGCTTCTCCCCCTCCCTCTGCTTCTCCCCCTGCTCATGTTCTCTCTCTCTCTGTATCTCTGTGTCTCAAATGAATAAATTAAAAAAATCTTTAAAAAAAAATAAGACATTGTTGTACTCAAGAAGTTTACATTCTAGAGGGCAAAGATAGGTGTAGAAATTATCCTTAAAATGTAAAAGTACTAAATGCACATGGTTATGGAGGAGCCAAGGCTGAAGCTTAACTGTACCTGAGGGGTCAGGGACAACATGACAGAAAAGATGGTAAGCTGAAGCCTCAAGCAAAAATGAGGTTCTCTAAGGGCAAATGAATAACTAACATAAAGTTAAAGGCTATTATATAACAGACATTGTGCTATATGCATTTATGTATATTATCTCAAAGCCTCAAAACATCCGGGCAAAGTCGGTTTTAATAATCCTATTTACTCCCCAGGCCAAGGAGGCTTTTGGCAGCTTCGGGTCTAGTAAGTGGCACAGTGACTAGTTCAAATTCAAATTAGAGTCATTTCCAAGCTTACTCTATTTTGATTATTCCACGTGTCCCCAAAGGGAAGGGCAGAGGAAGTTTCACCCAAGCAGAAAGAAGAGCATGTGCAAAGAGGAGCATAAAATTACAAGTATTTTGCAAGTATTTTGTATGGTATAGGCAATGAGTAGGAACTCAGGAGAAATGAGGCTATGGAGTAGGGTGGGCTCAAATTATGGAGAGTCAGATCTGCCAGGCAAAATAAGTTGAATTTTATAGTATGGAATTTGGATTAAAAAAAATACTTTTAGGCAGAGGGCTAAAATGGTATGAGTTAACTATGGTGGGTCTCTGGCAGTTGCACTGGAGCTGGGAGAACATTTGGAGAACAATCCAATAGACCAGGTGTACAAACACAGCACAGACCCCACCAGAAAGCCTCTGAGAACTTATCGGGAGTCCTCATATAAGACTGGGACCTTATCCAATGATATAAAGTTAATAACATATATTTTTAATTTTCTTTTTTTTCTCAGCATAAATTCATGGATCTATATTTGTGTGAGGTAGAGGTCCCCAAATGTGCTACTTCCTATTCTCTGAAAACTGTGAACACATTACGTTACATGCCTGAAAGAACTTTGCAGATACGATTAAGGTTGTAGATCTTGAGATGGGGAAAGCATCCTGTATTATCCAGGTGGGCCTGGTTTAATCACACGAAACCTTAAAAATGGAGAACCTTTCCCCCATGAGGGTCAGAGAAGTGCAGCCTGAGGACTGTACCCACTATTGTTGGGTTTGAAGATGGAGGAAGGAGGCCACAAGCCAAGGGAACTGGTAGCCTTGAGGAGCTGGGAACAGCCCTTAGCTAACAGGAAGGAAATGGGGACCTCAGTCATACAACCTCAAAGAACTGAACTCTTCCCACAGCCCGAATGAGCAAAGACAAATTCTCTTCTAGACTCTCAAAGAAAGAATGCAGCTCTGATGACAACTGTGATTTCAGTTCAGGGAGACCACACTGGACTTCTGACCTCCAGAAGTTGTGAGGTAATAAATTTTTTTTTTTGTTTTAAAACCATTACGTTTATGGTAAACTGTTACAGTATTAATAGAAAATGAATATACTAGTATACTTAATGTCAAGGCTGAAGAAAGCAGCAAATGGCTCCAAGAAAAGAGTTAATATTTTCACAGAGGTGCAGGAAAACAAATGGGAAAAATAGAGAAAATCAAAAATAAAGATATAGGACCCCAGTGTTTTTATGATCTTTGAACAGCAGGAACTAAGCAAGAGGCCAAGTCAATGCTTTATTCGGGAATCTCTCTCTCTTTTTCTTTTTTAAAGATTGTATTTATTTATTTGACAGAGAGAGAGAGAGTACAAAGCAAGGGGAGCTACAGGTAGAGGGAGAAGCAGGCTCCCCGCAGAGCAGGGAGCCCGATGTGGGGCTCGATCCCAGGACCCTGGGATCATGACCTGAGCCCAAGGCAGATGCTTAATCGACTGAGCCACCCAGGCACCCCTATTCGGGAATCTCTTAAAGGAAGTGAGGAGAGCATGGGAGTTACTCTAGGTATTAGAA
Organism: Halichoerus grypus; assembly: GCF_964656455.1. Lineage (NCBI taxonomy): Eukaryota > Metazoa > Chordata > Mammalia > Carnivora > Phocidae > Halichoerus > Halichoerus grypus. Next base: position 38,193,951 of record NC_135720.1, read on the forward strand.
GAGTCCCCATAGGTGTAATGACAGAAATGCTTATGTTCCTTTGTGCCTCATTCATTCACTCATTCATTCATTCATTCATTCATTCAATAAATATTTGCTGAGCACCCCTGAGTGTTAGGTATTGCCTACCCCCTTATGGAACTCCCAGTCTAATCTGCGCGTGTAGAAGTCTAAACAGACAGCTGCAGTGTGGGAAAAGCCGAGATAAGTTTTTGCTGGGTAACTGTCGATCACAGTGCTATTCAAAAGCTCCTGTCAGGGAATTTGTGTATTATTGGTCTATGATGATAATGTACAGAGTTAAACGTTAAGAACCTTTATAGCAAATTGACAGAGTGATTTTATATCTGAATCTAATAATAAAAATGGGTTTATTTCTATGTGTTCTAAATATAATTTTTGTAGGAATTTATTTTTCCTTTACTTTATAAAAACACCCCCTGCGATGGATTGGGAAAATGAAAAGCCCACACAGAGAGTCTGAGAAGCACTGGTCAAGCATTGAGAAGAGGTATCGAGCCCAGACTGGGGGAGAAACAGAAGGAAAGAAGGAGAGGTCAGGGGTGTCTTGTCTGAGTTCTCGCTCTGGCCCGAGTTTTTTATAGTTTCATGGGGCCACATTTGGGAATATTTTGCAGGAGCACTGCTCCTCCTCTGTCTGCATTTAGACCCCCTCCTGCACTTCTCCTGTTGGCCCAGTTCTTTGGAGAAACTTGGATGTAGCAAAAAGTCATGCAACTATTCATCCCGTCAATGAAAGATTTTAAAACAATTCCTGCTTAAGCAACCCCCACAGCCTAGCAGAGCATGTTTTCCTCTTCGCCTCCTGCACGAGGAGCTCACGCCAATTTTCGTGACCCCTTCACAGCTCTGGCTTCAGCACAGCTTCTCTCCTTCACACTATGCTCTTCTCCAATAAGGTGCAGCTGGGGAAATCCATCGCTCTCTGGACCAGTCGGGTTTTCACATCAGTTAAGTTAATTGATAGAAGGCTTAACATACTTCTTAATTATGGCTGCAAAATCATTACTGGAAGAATCCCCCAAATCATAGAGAAACAGTGCTTTCTGATTAACCAAGCTATGAAAATGGCACATAAAAAAGTAACACATAACCTGGTGGGATTCGAAGAAGGGACAAGGGCGACCCAGGGATGTAGCACATAGTGAGAAAGTCCTGATGGGGGTTGGGGATCAGGGGACGTGTGTCCCCTCACCTCTGACCTTATGCAGTATCTTCCCACCTTGGGTGTCTTCGTCCTCCGAATCTTACAGGGTTATTGTTAAGAAATTATTGAATATTATCTTTGAAATTGTTTTGGAAATTCAATTTAATAGTACATATAAGGTGTTATGCCATAGGGAAGTGGCCAGTGGGTGTGCTTTGCTAAAAGTGCCTAGTAGGCTTAGTGCCGATGCGGTAATTTTGTTGCTACTAATACTTTAATTAGTCTTTGTTTTCTTTGGTTATCACATGGTTAGGACTACATTATACATTCATGGAATTACAGAAATGAAAATGACCTTAGGAGGTGATCTAGTTCAATTTTCTCATTTTATGGCTATGAAAGCTGAGACTCAATGAGATTAAGTGACTTCCCTTAGGTCACTCGCTTATTAATGATAGAGCCAAATCTAGAAGTTTTCCTATTTCTTGGTCTTGAACATTTTTTTGTGTGTGATTACAAAAGTAATAAATACTCATTGTAGAAAACTTGGGACATACATATGATATGAAAATAAATTAAAATCCTGTGTAATCCCACAATTCAGAGATAAATATTCCTAATAATTTCTTATTGTATTTAGATATAAATTTTTAAAATTGGGATCTTACTGTATAGACAGTTTGGTATCCTCTTCTTTTATTCAATATTAATATGTCAAGTTTTTTCACTGTCATTAAAAAATTCTCTAGGTTAATACTCCTTGTCAGCATGGTCCCATAAGTATAAATATCTTTGGTCATTGGAGAAAAAAAAAAACTTTTAGTTCCTTGTACTTGTTTTTAAACTAGTCTTTCCCCCACCTTGTCCATTTTCCTGTTTTTGATCATATCATTCTTTCTCGGGATTTATAAATGTGCTTTACCTATTAAAAACATTAATTCTTAGGGTTCCTGGGTGACTCAGTGGGTTAAGCGTCTGAGTCTTGGTTTCAGCTCAGGTCATGATCTCAGGGTTGTGAGATCGAGCCCCCTATTGGGCTCTGTGCTCAGCATGGAGTCTGCTTCATGTTCTCTCTCTCTCTCTGCACCTCCAACCCCTCCTCTCTCTCTCTAAAATAAATAAATCTTTAAAAAAATTAATTCTCTTTTCTCCTACCTTTATAAGGAGTATTAGAACATTTTAACATTAAGTTAAATGATTAAGTATAATGATTTAGGGTCATCATTTTGAATTTCAGCTCCTTCCATGGACTATCTTATGGGTTAAGTAACTTGCTTGAGATCACACAGCTGTAAGAGACAGCTGTCATTGAAAACAAGTGTGTCATACCAAAACCTAGTTCTTTCTTCTTCTTTTTTTTTTTTTTAAAGATTTTATTTATTTATTTGACAGAGAGAGATAGCGAGAGCATGAACACAAGCAGGGGGAGTGGGAGAGGGAGAAACAGGCTCTCCGCGGAGCAGGGAGCCTGATGCGGGGCTCAATCCCAGTACCCTGGGACCATGACCTGAGCCGAAGGCAGACACTTAACGACTGAGCCACCCAGGCGCCCTTAGTTCTTTCTTATTACAGCCCACTGCTTTTCTGAACAGCTGAGATCTAAAAAGTAGGGCTTATACCCAAATTGCTAGATAGTTAATGAGAGTTTTACAATTCAAGCAGTAAACCATTCCGACAAGAAGTAATCAGGAAATCAATATCCTATATCTTTTACTTTTCATTTTGATTCTCTTTGATACCTGGAACCAAAAACATCTCCATACTGTTCAATCTTGTGACTTGCATTCAGTTAGTGACACTTAACCTTTCTTTTCCATGTATGCCATAGAATGTCTCATGAATAATGAATAACAATAATATTTATTATTATTGTTATTTTGATAACCAGGTATTCTTATAGAAAAAGAATGTTTACATGGACTTGTGCACTAATGATTTGTCTGATCTTTGGAACATATCAATGTCTAGATAAAGAATATACAGAAATACAATTGAGAAATGACAGCACCATTCATATCCTTTTTGGAGACATGAATGTTTTTCTATTTCCGTATCTCTGATTGTTCTAAGGTTGATATTCAGTCATAGATATCAGTAGACAGTTTTTAAAATAATATTTAAAAGGGGGTGCCTGGGTGGCTCAGTCAGTTGAGTGTCCGACTCTTGATTTTGGCTCAGGTCATGATCTTGGGGTTGTGGGTTTGAGTTCAGTGGGGAGTCTGCTTGGGATTCTCTCTCTCCCTCTCCCTTTGTCCCTCCCCCTGCTCACACTGTCTCTCTCAAATAAATAAATAAATAAAACCTTTAAAATAATATTTAAAAGAAAGGACATGTAACACATTGAAAATTTGTAATATTATTATGTTTTTACTCCATAATAATAGTTGTTGTGAAAAATAAAGATAATTTAAAAATTATTACAGATTCATATTTCAAAATATAAGGAAATTTTAGGAAAATTCTGATACCCATAAAATTTCCACTATTGGGAAATACCCTAAATATTAGATTCATCTTTAAATTTAAGTCTAGAAATTCTGTCATATCAAATGTTAAAGTCCCACTAGGTAATGGACAAATTGAATGCCTCTAAGTGTTTGTACATCTACTGTGATATATTCATTTTTTAAGCCTTTTTGTAAAATCATCTTTAAGTATGTGAGAATATTTACATATTCTGTCATTCACTTTCCCATTTTGATCTAGTTTCGATTAAATTCCTTCCTTTGGGAACTGGCCATATCTTTTGCAGTAATTGAACATTTTACAGTATCCTGCATTAGACTAATTTATCTTCTCCACTATAGTGTTAGAGTGACTGGAAAAATTTAAATGGGAAAAAAATCAGAAGAGAATCCAAAGATCTCCCGGCAATGTGAAAGTGGTTGGCATTCAAGCCAGGCATTTTGTGGGCTGATGGAACCTTTGTTAATTGTGTGAGACATTTGCCCTTTACTGGAAAATGGAGTTAACATGTAGCCAAGGATGACATCTCCCGTTTGAACTTTACCATTTTAAGGATCCTTCTTGGAAAACATTATAGTTTTATGCTTCTCAATGGACGGCATCTATCTCTTTAGTGCTGATAGGAAAGTGGTGATGGAAAGATGTGTTGGAAAAACATCTCTGCTAAAATTTGTGTATTACACGTTGTGACTATTGTTAACCTAGTAGAGACGTTTTATATCATCACTTAATCATTTGATGGGGCCCCATGTGACCCCAAATGAACAAAATAGGATAGATATAATGCTACTTGCTTTTAAAGTGGTTGGGAATTTTCAAAATTATAATATTTCTGAAAATGCCTGATGGTCACTCCATGGGGGTAAAATAAGGCCTTTCCCCGTTCTCAAAGTTTGAGAGAAGACAGAAAAAAATAAATAGATGCAGATCAACTAATTTTGTCTTAACAGAGCAGCAGGAAAAAATCTGGGGAGTCATAAATTCAATGAAAATCACTTAGATAAAATATGAAGGAGGCATTATGACAATAGGAGTAGCCAGAAAAAATTATACATAATCATTGTCATAAGTGACTCAGATGGTCTTTGCGTAATCCACATCTACCCCTTCTTTCCACCAAATAAATAAAAATAGGGGTGCCTGGGTGGCTCAGTCAGTTAAGCATCTGCCTTAGGCTCAGGTCAGGATCCTGGGGGTCCTAGGATCCAGCTGCATCAGGCTCCCTGCTCAGAGGGGAGTCTGCTTCTCCCTCTCCCTCTGCTGCTCCCCCGCCCCAACTTGTGCATGCTCTCTCTCTCTCAAATAAAATCTTTAAAAACAAAACAAACAAAAACCAAATAAATAAAAATAAAAGGCCAGAGAGTAAGGATTTGTCTGTGTTCTCCAGTACATACGTACTTAAGCCAGGGGAATGTGTGGGCAGTGGAACCATCAGTATTATTCTGGTTTACCCTTACAGGACCAAGGGATGTATCAGGCTACCCTGTTTTAATTCCATCAGCTATTAATCAAAGTAACCCTTGTGCTCTGTTTCCAAACTCATCCTCAAAGAAAACAACACAGAAAAAAATAAATTTTTTCTTGCTGTAACTTGCTTTTTAATGTAGATTTTTTTCTAGTAATTTTTCTTTTTTTAAAAGATTTTATTTATTTGAGAGAGAGAGCAGAGTGGAAGGAGGGGCAGAGAGAAGCAGACTCCCAGCTGAGCAGGGAGCCCGATGTGGGGCTCGAACCCAGGACCCTGAGACCGTGACCAAGCCGAAGGCAGTCGCTCAACCAACTGAGCCACCCAGGCACCCCAGTTTTTTCTAATAATTTTTCTAATAAAACCAACCCATCACAATTATCTTGTGTGCTGGGTAGTTTTGTTTTTCATTAGAAATTAATAAATTGGTCATTACTAACATTTTTATTTTCGTTATTTTTTTTACAAAGAGAGAGAGGAGGGTCAGAGAGAATCTCAGGCAGGCTCCAGGCCCAGTGCAGAGCCCTAGGCGGGGCTCAAACTCATGACCCTGAGATCATGACCTGAGCTGAAATCAAGAGTTGGAGCTTAACCGACTAAGCCACCCAGATGCCCCTATTAATATTTTTATAAATTCATCAATCACCAAGGTTTCTACAGCAAACTCTTCTGGCTGTGCTCTATGTCAATGAATTTCATGAGTCTCCCGATCCTGATTTCCTCTGGCAAACTTGAATGTCTGGGAACCTTGAAGCCTGAACTGAATAGGGGACTGTAAGGATAACAGATGGCATCCCCTTCTTTGAGGGTTGGGGAGCTGTGAACTTACCAATAACACCTCTCACTTCTCTAATTTCAACACCGCCTCTGAGGGTCATGGAATTCACCGAAGGAGAGAAACAGGAAAGAGAGCAGAAGCAGCTGCATCTATCTTTGCACATGCGCTATTTTCAATGATGGAATAAATGTGGAGGCACAGATCCTAACTCATCACACACAGAACATTCTAAATTCTTAAATAATTCACCATCAATATCTAAAACACATCAAGACCTCTGACATTCCAAGTTTTATTTGTGTGGTGGTTTACTGAACCTCACAGCAATCTTCTGAGGCAGGTACCACCTGTTTTCACAGACCAGGACATTGAGTTAGAGAGGTTGGGTAACTTGCCAAGATCACCGGGCTAATAAGGGGCAGAGCTATGGTTTTTCTCGGGTGATCTCCCATCAGAGTCCGTACTTCCCACCAGTATGCCCAGCCTCCTTGATGCCACAGCCTCTATTTATCCATGGCCTACAATGAGCTGGGCACAACACCAGATGCCGAGCATGAAGCAGTGAACAAGACTCACAAGATCTCCACTCTTGGGGGCTCAGTCTAACACCTTCAGAATTCTGAAGGAATTAAGTTTTGAATGAATTATAATTTTAATGGTTTGATCATGTTATGTTATAAAATGTCCACCGTCTTTTTTGAAAGTAATAGACTTTTAAAATCTGGCCACCTTCCAGGAATCAGAACCTCAGGCACACAGACCCAGGGTGGGGATGGTGTCCTGGTGAGGGTGTGATGGAGGAGTGGAAGAGCACTCACCAGGGATCTGCAGCGGAGGTTGCTAGAGAGGGAATGTGTTCTGAGGACACAATGTGTTTGTGGTAGAAGGAGTCAGGTTAAGGCTATCTACCAAAATGACAAAATTAAGAGTGAGAGGCACATATGATCCAGAGAAGGTGTTGTTTGCTGCATTTTATAGGGTAGCTATGGATGGGGGTATTAGAAGGGAGTAGTTGATGAGGGCAATATCCCAGCTTTGACATTGATCCCATTGGAATCTGAGCACTGTACTCTTGTTGGCTTGCTCGTGACACAAGACAAATCAGTGAATCTCCTTAAGCTTCTACCCTTCACTGAGAAAGTTGAACTTGTACCATTTACCAATTAGCTGACTCAACTTGCTCATTATAAAATATTTGTTTTTATGATTTGTATCCTAAGGAGGATCAAAGTGGCTTACATGTCAGAACATGTGAATTTGGATAGTAAAAAGATCAAAAGGCATATAAATAGAGTAGGCTGTGCTGGATTAGTAAAATCAATTATAATGCAGTTTGTCTTCACAAATTGCAATATGAGGGTAAAATACAGAATCATAATCACGATGAATAATAACAATAGCCGTCTTTAGCTGCTTTTGCCCTGAGGTTCAGCGGAAGTTCAGCTCCTCATTTTCTCTTCTCACCTGAATTAGTGTTTCTAGTCAGAGATAAGCACACATTGTGTCTGAGGGGTCTCATTTTTTGATAGTGGATTAGTCAGAGACTGTGTAGCATAGTATTTGTGATTCATACTGGTATTATTTTCAGTGTTCATCTCTAAAACCTAAAAATCCTGAGCTGCAGCTCCTGGAAAATTATTTGAATTATGATTTTCTTCTTCTGACTCTACTTCTTCACATCTTTCCCATCTCAGTAAATAACATCACTATTCACTGTTGTCCATTTAGAAGTTATTCATGATTTCTCTCCTTCTCATGTGCATATTTTAGGCACGTGAATCCCAAAATAGAGCCAGCATCAAAACATTTTTTGCTACCTCCTTTGCTCTACTACCTTGTCGAAAACTCCATCTTTTCTCAGCTAAATAATTTGCATCACATCTAAACTGGTATCTCTATAGAATTCCACCCTTGACTTCCCACCATCAATTCTTTGCACTGTGGTTCGAAGTCTTTACAAAAATCTTGCCATTATATAATTAGATCACATTCAGAGTTTTTATCACAGCCCTCACTGTTCCACTTGATCTGGCTTCTTCTCCCAGTATATCTTCTACTGTGCTGCTTCTCACTCATTCCTCTTCACAGGCACTGACTGTCTTGCAGTTTCTTGAGAATGGCAAACTCGTTGCCATCTTAGGACTTCCTCTTATGTCCTCTTGGCTTGGAATTTTCCTTCCAGAGACATTAACATGGTTCACACTTCATCACTTCATTCAGCTCCTTACTCAAGGGTCATCAGAGATGTCTTCCCTGCCCTTCCAGGTCTAAATAGCCCCTCCCCCCATTTTCCTTCTGTTTCTGCACATTGCTCTATTTTTATTTCTAGCACCTGTCACTACCTGACATTATGTTATGTATATGTTTATTTTCTGTCTCCCTTCATTAAAAGGTGCTCTCCACGAGGGTAGGATCTTTACTCGTCTTTTCTCTAATGTATTCCCTGGGCCTCAAACAGTAATTGGGATTTAGGAGGGCACTCAGCAAATATTTGTTGAATATTTGCACACATAAATTCTTATATAAATAAATTCTCTGGGTGTAGATTATATAGGCTATGAATTAACCATGTCTTCAATGTTGGTTCCTCACCAGTATTCTTCCTTTTCTAGTTGTTGTAATACTTAAACTGTACTTTTCAGTCATACTGATAAAATGATGGAAATGAAAAAAGGGGGTAATCAACCTTTGGTTATTTTTGGATGGGAACCTTTGAGGAGAGACTAGAGGAAATGCAACTGACTTTGTGCACAAATGGAAATACAGATCACAAAGTGCTTCTCTAGGCTTCTTTGTCTCAGATAAAACAAAGCTGGAGGGGCACTGCTGAGACTACAGAGCATTTATACATTCCTTGGGCTTTCTTGGCGGCCCAGGGTGGTCTATCTCCTGCCCACCCTTCCTGCCAGAACATGCTGATTGTGAGGAAGCTACTCAGACATCATTAAGGCCTCTTCTTGAGAGCTAGCCATCTGGTATACAGGCAGCAGGACCACACCAGGGCTTTTTTTTGAATCATGAAGTGTTTTGTTTTCCTGCTGCCCTAGGCATCAGGTTGCTTGTGGTGCTCACCCTATGATTCCGTTTATGACCTGGTTGAAGATATCATAAGCCAAACCCATCTTCAAGATGCATATGGTGCCTCTTCATTTCTTTTCATGCTCTCAACATGGCCAACTGAGCTGCAAGCCTTCTACCTCCTCCTACCACCCTGAGTCCTGCTATGATGCCAACAGAATATGTAGCCCTGAGCTGGCCCCAAACACGACCTGTAGTATCCTCCATGATCGCAGTATGGAAGGGCCACTGGCTACAATGCTCCGTAAGTCACTTCCTAGTTATTTGTGAAGGATATTGTGCATAAAGACACACACACAGGGAAGAAAAGACTCTAAACTGCTTATGATTAATTTTTGCCAATGCTAACCTTGGGTGCGTTGCCTTAAGAATCAAAATCTGGAAAGGTGATGATAAATCTTTGTAAATTTTTCAATAGCTGTTTTGGTAGTAATAAACATCGTGTAAAAATAAAAAAAATTAAGAGAATGTATAAAATAAACTAATAGATGAACTGCAGTTAATAAACATAGCTTTGAGTTGCCTGGGAATCATTGGGGAAAATAATCTATTAAACATAAACAAAGAAATATACTAATCACTAATGTGTGGAAAACATTGCAAGTTGCAAATCATTTTCTCACACAATTTATCTTTTATCTCTTAGAACAATCCTGTAACAGAGATGTTGAACTCATTTTATGATAAAGAAAGTAAGACTGAAAAAATTAAATGATTTTCCATTTCAGAACCAGGACTCACCAAAGGTCTTCCAGTAACTGCTCTTCAAAGATGCACAGTTTAGGTGAAGAGAGGTTGCATGCATACTAAAAAAATCATGATTGATAATTAATAAGAGTACCAAATATTGCTAAGTGGTATAGTAATAATTTCCATTGGTTTTCCACATTTAGACACAAAATATTGCATTTACAAGGTAATATTAGAATTTTGGTTTGTGGAACAAAGATAAGGAATATATTTATAAAAGCTATTCATAATTGAAACACTCTTTGGAAATTTAAAAAATATTTTAAAAGTTACTTTCATTTTTTTCCTTGTTATATTTTGTTATCCAAGGGGAAAAACACTATGATCATACTATCTTAGTTTATTTATTTACTTATTTTTTTTAAAGATTTTATTTATTTATTTATTTGAGAGAGAGAGAGAGACAGAGAGAGCACAGGCAGGGGGAGAGGCAGAGGGAGAGGGAGAAGCAGACTCCCCATTGATCAGGGAGCCCGATGTGGGGTTTGATCCCAGGACCCTGAGATCATGACCTGAGCAGAAGGCAGATGCTTAAGTGATTGAGCCACCCAGGCACCCCCATCTTAGCTTATTTGATTAGACTGCTTATGTAACACATCTTCAAATGGCAGGCATTTTGCCAAACATAGCAAAAAAAAAAAAAAAAAAGGTTGAACTTCTTGCTGTTTGTTATAGCCAATATATTGCTACTTTTAAAATATTCAATGTTTGATACTAATTTATCTAATGCCAATATTAAATAGGCTATGGGTGGAGATAAATATGGAGCCAGGATTACTCTTCTGCAGAATCCAAGCTCAGGGTTAGACCACATTTATTTAACATTCATTAGACCCCATAGACCATTTGAACCTTAAATCATGTTTTATTTTACAGTTACTATTTTCCCTTGAAGTATTTATGATCTCATATATTTCCATTACTCTGCACTTCCTCTATGTTTGTGCATATTGTTACTTATTATGTTATCATAATGCTATTGGGATTTGATCTGTGGAATGGCTTTTTTAACTCAATTAAATATAACTGACAAACTGTATGAAGTTCTGAATTCCAAGGGTTTATTTTTAACCATGACAAGATGACACATTATAATCGCTTTCTAGCTAACCTAGATTGGAAGATACTATCTGACAGGGAAACCATCAATGGCTGATGCATGTGGATAACTGTAACTGAGAATGTATCATGCTGTTAGGCTCAAACAATTGGTTTGCGGCTGTTATAAATGTGGGTTACAGGTGAAAATAAGAATCCTTTTCTCAGGAGGGCTCCTCTTACCTGCTCTTTCTTACACATTTTCACACAGTTCTAACAAGTTTTGAATTTTTGAGAAAATATAGTTGTGAAAGTGTTGGTACACAGTTTTGGATGCTTCTTATGGAGGTTAATGATGTGTTTGGTTAACTTCTGTCAAGACTGGAAGGAGGCAATTTCTTAGGACTCAGAAGTATCTGATACAGAATCGTTTCATTATTGAATATTTTCCAATTCTGCTTTCTGCAAAAGATTTGCAATTTATTTCAATGTGCACTATATTTGTTTGCAAAATACATTTAGGCCTCATGAAAGAAAAACACTGAACAGCTTCACTCTCAATGGAAAATCATGCTAATTCTGGTCTCTGCTCTCCAGATTCCTAGTCTGCAACTCGCACCTTTTCTACCACTTTGACATGTAGTTCCTGTTCTTTGGGATCCCATAAAGCCCTTTCCAGTGATTCTTACCTCATCTGCTGTCCCCCATTAGTGGACCCCTGTAATTTTCTCCAATAAGTATTTGGCATGCAATTATCTCTTGCCTTCCAGGGTTACTTAGCTGCTTCACGTCTGGATTATGCTTCTGAAGATCATGAGCCCTTTTTATATTTTTCATATACTTATGGCATCCCTTAGCATAATGCTTAGTATTTGCTCAGTTATGATTTGTTGAGTAAGTGAAATAATAGCGTTTCAAGTAATAATGGAAAAGAAAATAAGTATCTCCTACTTCCAAACAGAGTAAGTTAATAATTTGGATAAGAAAACTGCCAGCATAGCATCCAGCAGGGACAGAATTCCCGGAGGGTGGGCATTTGACAGAAGGAGAGAGACCTGTGGGGGGCTGTTCACTGATCACCCTTTGTGGTCTGGAGCAACTTCAGCGGCGATTCATCTCTGTTCCTCTGGAAAATGAGAAGTTGGTTTAGGTCCCTTTAAGTTCTGTCTATGAGCCTGTGAGTATTTTAATAAAATGTCATGCCGAGTATCTCTTCTCTGCCAAGAACTGTGACAGAGAGTTTCACAGATATTATCTCAGGGTCAACAAAAATCAGAAGAAAGGTAATAGAGTTGAAAAGCACATGGAATTATTCAGGCAACCTCAGTTCCGGTCCTAGAGAAGCCAACATGGAACTGCCTAGGAAACAGCTAAAGAGCAATCCTCAGATGGCAGAGCAGCCGGGGGTGAGGGGGTGCAGTAGGGCGGGATGGGAAGCATCATTCAGCCAATGACTTCGGCACAATAGGCTGGACTTAGTGTGCACGCGGTTCTATTCCTGCCAAAAGCCATATGAGCCCTCGAATTCTTCCACGCACCCTTGCAGGCAGGGCTGGCTTCCTGGGTGAGCTATGTACAGTCACTCAGGGCCTCATGTTCAGAAAGGCCCAGGACTTGTTGTCCTCTTTTTTTTTTTTTTTTAAGATTTTATTTATTTGAGTTAGAGAGAGAGAGCACAAGCGGGATGAGGGGAAGGGGGAGAAGCAGGCTCTCTGTTGAGCAGGAAGCCCAATGCGGGACGCGATCCTGGGACACTGGGATCATGACCCGAGCCAAAGGCAGACGCTTAACTGACTGAGCCACCCAGGCACTCCTGCTGGCCTGGTTTTAATGATTTTTGGACAAGGAGCATTTTGCATGGGGCCCCACAAATTAGGTAGCTGGTTCCCCTTGTAGGTCAGAGCAAGACTAAACAGAGAGGAGAGGGCATAGACCGCAGGCACAGATAAGCTGGAGAAGGCTGTCCAGATGAAAACAGGTGCGAGGCATTTTGCAGAGTATGCTGTGCACAGCCGAGCATCGGCACAAACCCTGACCATGGGGAGGGATCACCAGAATTACTGAGACACAGTTGGGGAAGAACCTGTACTTCATGCCTCCAACTTTGAGCCATTGCCGGAGGCAAGACAGAAAAAGGTGGGCAGTTAAAACAAAATCCAAGTTTTAAGAACATAATTGTTTAAATGCAGGATGATATGGTAACGTACATGGGACACAGAAGAGTGAGAGAAAGAACTACAGTGGTAAAAAGAAAAGACCAGAACAATGTCCACTATCACTATATTTTTCTAATGTGTAAAGTTTATAAGCCACATTATGTAATTGTATAATTATTTAATAACTCTATGTTATTTGCATGTATTTTCTCATCTGCTTCTTTGTTCACTATACATATGTATATCCATATACACACATAAAGTAAAGGTAATTCAGTTTTTCTCTCTCATTTCACAGGGTAGATTCAGATGCCCTGTGAGTTTAGGCAAGTCCCCAGACTTTTCTAGGCTTTGTTTACCTCATCTACATTATCAGAAAATTAAATATGTCTGGTTCTTCATATATGCAAAATTTTGAGTGTGTGCGTTTTTTTTTCTTCTGAGGAAGAAAAGAAAGAAGTAATTGAGCCTCTTTCACAATGTGGGTATTGTTAAAAATAAGAATTTCACTACAGGGGGTACAGAAAATTGTTAGTTTTTGGTCAACCTCTGTAGCTTTTGGCTGGCAGTAAGAGAATCTGAACTTGGCTTCTGGGCTTACGTTCCTCAGTGTTGGTTAGCTCTCTCCTGGAGCAGAGCTGGTGGCTGCTGGAAAGTTGTATGTTCGAGATCTCTTTTAGGTTTTGACTTCGTTGTGCTAGGAGCTCTGTTTAACACAACGCACCATATAAGCTCGACATTCACACAGTTGTTAGGTTTCTGCAGCGATGTATATTTTATGCTCTGTGAATACATTCTGTACAGTACATTTGCACTTTTATAATCTTTTTTTCACTTTTAATAACCTCTCTGCAGTTCTATCCTGAATTATGCCCTCTAAAATATGTTACTATTGTGCTTTAAGTGTTTTTCTTGGCCTATTACAAAGGAATCTCATGCTTTACTTTCATTTTGCTTGTGAATTTAGACCATTTTCATCTTGAATGGGATATTTTTCTCTGAAGTACAATAAAATGTTTGTGTATTTTTCCTAGAGGGGGGAATAAATAGAATATGAATCTCATGAGTCTGTTCTCTGACAAATTGCAATAGTATTCAACACTACAACTTCTATCTGATTTGAGTCTTTGTAAAATTTTATTTGCATATATTTCAGAGTGCTATATAGCAACTGCATTGATTATATAAGGGAGAGAAGTATAACACTTTCTCCTTCCATGAAAAATTAATAACAAATCTCTTTCTCTCCCTCTGTGTATGTATATATATAATACCTACACAAACATATATATACACACATACACACAAATATGTACACACAAACATATAAACACACACATATATACACATATTTATACACTGCATATGTAAATTCTTCTCTGTAGATAGATAATTGAGGGAATAATGCATACTAACTCTTGTTATTTAATATAGTACCAGGCACATAATAAGAAAAATAAATGTTTAGTGAATGAATGATTAGCTATGATTGGCTACTTAATATTATCTTTAAAAAATTACTACATTATGGCATTTTATCAATAATCAAACTTATCATTTTGAACTAATTTGATATCTCATAAAGTCATTTAACTTTTTGATCTTAATGTCACCCCTTTAATCTCCCACTAACATCCTCTTTGACAACCATCTTGATATCAGAATCAATAAACATCTATGAAATGTCTACAAAGAGCAAGGAAATATGCCAGGGGAGAGGAAGAAGGTCCTTGCCTTCAAGTTCCTTTAGTGTTATGTGAGGAAGGAGAGAAAAACAATACAGAGCACATAATCAGATTGTTGTATGTTACACGAGCCAAGTGCATGGTTTGGGAAGCAAGTGTTATAGATATTTGAAGACAGAGGTTTGCTGCCTTTTTTACATTTCATGGAGGAAGGCCAGTACTTTCTATTGAAGGGTGGGATACTTTGAGTCTGTAAAAACATGACTAAGTAAACATAGATCAAAACTTTGGTGTGTAGAGCTTTTAAAAATAGGCTACGGCATTTAAATTTTATCTTCTGGGCCATGGGAAGGCACTAAGGATTTTTGAACAGGGTGGTAAAAATCCACTGCCAAGTTTGCCTTGGAAGGGAAGAGAGACTAAAGTAGATATGAAGATTCTTAGGAAATTGTTGCAATAGTTAAGGCACTAGCATGATGTGCACACTGTAATGAATCCAATAAATGGGTGAGGACAGTGGAGAACCAGCAATATGAAGATTTCAGAAATGTCGCCAAGGATTCTAACCTGAAAGAACTGAGTCAATCTAGAGGAGACTGTTTGGCTGAAAGTTTGGTTTCAGCAATTGCTATAGGTTGAAATGTACCCCCATAAAAGATATATTGAAGTCCCCCCAAATCTGTGAATTTGATTTTATTAGGAAATAGGGTCTTTGCATCTGTGAACAAGGTAAGATGCATTTGAGTGGGTCCTAATCCAATATGATTGGTGTCCTTAAAAGAAGAAGGAAGTTTGGGCACAAAGTCACACAGAGGGGAGAATGCCATGTGACAAAGAAACTGACTGGCATGTTGCAACTGCAAGCCAAAGGGACGCAAGGAACCGATAACCCCGCCAAATGCCGGAAGAAGCGAGGAAGGTCCCCCCTACAGGTGTGGGAGGTAGGATGGTTCTGCTAACACTTCCACTGCAGACTCCCAGCCTCTGGAACTGTGAGGGAATACATTTTTTGTTGTTGTTGTTTTAAGCCATCCTAGTTCATGACACTGTCACGGCAGTCCTAAAAAAATTAATACAGTAATGCTCAGCCTGAGACCATATATGGGTTGTCTATATGGAAATGTTTACCAGGACATTACAGATAATAATCAAGTCAAGCCTTGTTAATTTGATATGTGGGAGAAATCTGAGTTTAAGTGAGAAATGAAACTCTAAGAATGGATGCATTTCTCAAGGCAGAGGAAAGCTTTCACAGAACGAGAGTCAGGCTTGGGCCAGGGATGTGCTGATAAATGTATAACACTCTCAAAAAAAAAAAAAAAAAAAAAGGCGCCCTAATTAGTAGCATTTGCTGACTTCTACAGTATAAATATACCCATCATGGCTGATTTCAAGCTAGATGTGTGATGTCAACTGGTTTGCAAAATTCATAAAAAATTAACAGTTGACTGTGAGCTGGAATGAACTGGTTCCAGCATACCACTGCTGTGCTATATTCATATTTAGGGCACATATGGAGAAAGTGGGACCATCAAATGAGAAAAGGAAATGGCTAGACAGGTATCAGGACCAGGACGGTGAATCATCATGAAGGAAATCATAAGAAAGATTTATTTAACAGGATGGTTTAGGCTTTTTGTCCTTTATTCCTAACTGCCATTTACTATTAACAGCACAACCATGCTCCCTAAAAAACTAAAGTACTATTTGTTTCTCTCAACATACCGTTACTTTTATTTTTTAACTCTATACCTTTGTTAGTATTAACAAAAGGACAATGGCATGTTTAAAAATAACTACAATTTCTAGGGTTATTACTACGTGCTAAAAGCCTCTGCAGAAATTACTTCACTTATCTTTACACAATAACCCTATTGTTGAGAGATGATTATTATCCCAACTTTACAGCTGAAGATGGTGGGGTACAGGGGGTTTATATAATACGCCTAGGTCCACCCTGTTGGTAATTGGCAGAACCAAGACTCATAAAAGTCGGTCTGACGCAAATTCCAATGCCTACAGAGGTGAGAGAGGTAAGCGCTTGAGTGGATATGGCCAGCTGCAAGTGCCCTTCTGTTCTCACTCAGTGTTGCTGTGCAGAAATAAAAGCTCTGAGTCACAGACCTCATCAATTTCAAGGGAAGCCAGAAATCTGGATATTAAATGTGAATTCTGCATTTTAAAAATGTTGCTCAAATTTTTATTACTTACACATTGTGGTGGCCAAAAAACTACGAGTGTGTGCCATTAAATTAAATTCTGCACCATAATGATCACACCATTCAGTCTTTCTAGGGTAGTAGAGAAGGCAAGAGAAGGAAGGATGGAGAAAAGTTCACAGAGATTTTAGATATATCATATGAAATATTTTTAAAAAGTCTGAAAGAATTTCAATGCAAGATGTAGTCACATATTATATGTATAGAATATTGTTATTACTTTTTTCCATGAATAGTAAGAATTAGCAGTAATGCCCTCATAATTTACTCTCTGCCTCTTTTGGACTGATTTTTTTCTGTTCAATAAATATTCATGGAACATTACCTATTTACTCTGTGCCTTGAACTGGGTGATGTCTAGCATTTGTCTGTTACTAATTTTTTTGACATTCCATGAACTCTTTTCATTTCTTCCCACTACCTACTTTTGTCAGTCAAGGTCTGTTAGATGGTCTCTCCTGGAAGTTCTCTTTGGAAGTGAGCTGTTTTTGTCCTGGTTTATAGGATGTCTGGGTTCTGTCAGGAGAAATGGTGGAAAACACTGATAAGGTAACCTAAGGTAACCTGGGGTCAAATTATCAAGGGCCACACTAAGGAATTTGGGTATTGAGGAGCCATTTAAGGACTGTAAGCAAAGGAGAAGCATGGTGAGAGCTACACTTCAAGAGGTAACTCTGGTTCACTTTATAAAATGCAGTGAACTATAGACAAGGCTGAAGCAGAGGACCCAGTTCTGAGGCTGTGATGGTAATTCACGGGGAGATAATAAAACCCAGCAGAGATAACAGCAAACAGGGTCAAGAGCCTAGAGATATATAAATTTCGAGTGAAATTGACATAGCTGTTGGATAAGAGAAATGACGGCTATAATCCAACACTACTGTTATGAACTGAATGCTTGTGTCACCCCCGCCCCCTGAATTCATATGTTGAAGCTCAAACCCCCAAAGTGATAGCATTTCGAGCTGGGGCTTTTGGCAAGTATTTAGGGTTAGATGAAATCATGAGGGTGGAAACCTCGTCTGATGGGATCAGTGCTCTTCTAAGAAGAGACGCTAGAGGACTTGCTGTGTGTGTGTGTGTGTGTGCGCGCGCGGGCTGGAAAGGCCAAGTGAGCGCACAGTGAGAACGCAGCCATCTGCAAGCCCGAGAACGAGCTCTCACCAGAACCTGACCATGCTGGTACTCTGATCTTGAACTTTCAGCTTCCAAGACTGTGAGAAAATAAATTTCTATTGGGTAAGCCACCTTGTTTATGGTATTTTGTTATGGCAGCCAGAGAAGATGAATGCAACTACCTTACTTTATTGCACAAATGGTTCCAACTTTGGCCATTGGTAGCTGACTTCTCTGTGTGTGGTTTTGTTTTGTTTCACTCTGCTTTTTTACATACCCCCAACATTGTGAGGTTTTTAAAAAAAAATATTTCCTTATTTTCTGGTATTACAAGATACTCTAGGCTCAGGTTATATATTTCCTGCTCTGGTTATAGAATCAGCTATTTTTCCAGGGAGCTCAGTTTCTTCTTATTAGAGAATGGTATTAGAAGCCAATATCTAGGCATTAGATGTGCTCATTTCTATGGGGGTGTTATTGCTTTGGGCCCTTTCCTCTAACAGAGCAAAGAAACATACGTGTATATACTAACCTGTGTGTGTATGTGTGTGTATATATATGTGTATATGTGTACCTGTATCTTTATTTATATATGTGACTATATGTATCTATATTAAGCTAACCACGAGTTCATACTGATGACTCCAATTCCAGTCCATTACCACAGGCTCATTCTAGTCTTCTTTCCTTGCTTACCTGCAACCTTATACTAGAACAGTGAAAAATCTGTCTCTCACTGTCCATTTATGAAACTGTTTAATTCCGGTATACTTGTGGGGCAGTATCAGAATTATTAACCTGTGCTTGTGCGCAGCTTATTTTTCTTTTAGTTTAACAGGCTCATTTCCAAGTTTCTGCACCATTCCACCCATCACCTTTAGTGAAGTTGTTTTACACATTTGTAATATAGTTAGATTCTCTTGTCCTGATCTGCATTCCTTCCTGGGATCTCGGAACCTCCTAAATGATTTTTAAAAAACTTTTCATACATTAAATTTTACTTTTATGCTGTAATGTTCTTTGGGTTTTGACAAATGCATAATTTCATGTATGTACCACTACAATATCATGAAGAATAGTGTCACCATCCTAGAAATCCCCTGTATTTCACTTATTCAATCTTAACCCCAGTGCCCCTCTGTCCTGGCAATCACTGATTTTTTTTTTTTTTTACTGTGATATAGTCTGGGCTTTTCCAGAATGCCATATAATTGGAATCATACAAATATAAACTTTCTAACTGGATTCTCTTACTTTGTATATATATTTAATGTTGATCTATATCTTTTTATAGCTCATTTGCTTTTATTGCTGAATACTATTCCATTGTATGGAGATAACACAGTTCGTTTATCCATTTCCTATTGAAGGACATATTGGTTGCTCTGAATTTTTGGCAATTTTAAATAAAGCTTCTATAAACATCAGTGTGCAGATTTTTGTGTGGATATAAGTTTTCAAATCAGTTGTATAAAAACCTACTAGAATGATTCCTGGGTGATGTCACAAGACTGTGTTTAGTTTTGTAAGAAACTGCCAACTGTCTTCCAAAGTAGCTGTACCAGTTTACATTCCCACCAGCAATGAATAAGATTTCCTGTTTCTTCATATCTATGCCAGCATTTGGTATTGTCTGGTTTCTAAAATTCATTTTTGGATTGTAGCCATTCTCATAGATATGGAAAAGTTAAAAAGTTATTTAACTTTTAAAATAATAGCTTTAATAAACTGAAAAAGAATACATATTTTTAAGGCTGACAAAATTCTTGCATTTCAGTTAATCATATGTTGGGTTATTTTCCAACTTGCAAGTCATCATCAATACATTTAATTTTTACAGTACTTTAAATTATATCCAAAGGTTGATTAAATACACTTATGTTGGGGACCAGTAGTATAAATAATCCAAAGTGGGGGGGATAATCTTAAATATGAATTGTGTTTGCCTTTTGAATGCATTTTGTGATCTGTTTTATAACAGCAAATTTATTATTGTAATCACAGTATCTTTAAGGGTCGTAGCTATATATTGTCAAAACAACTGTGTGGGAAGGGGTTCAGTTTTTTATTATGAGTTTCTTCATCTATACTAATTAGTTTGCATGATTTAATTTACTACTTTCTTAATGATTTTATCTATTTTTTTGAGGAAGAGTGAGACAGCAAGCAAGCAAGCAAGCAAGCAAGCAGGGGGAGAAGCAGAGAGAGAAGGACAAGCTGAGCACTGAGCCTGACACTGGGCTCAACGCCATGACCCTGAGATCATGACCTAAGTTGAAATGAAGAGTCAGACACTTAACCAACTGAGCCATCCAGGCACCCCTAATTTACTACTTTTTTCTTTAACTTTCTGATTTGGCATTGTGTGGCTTCAAGTTCAGGTAAAATTAAAATAGTTTCTTGTACATTATTTCTACATCCCAACAAATGGGAGATGGAGAGATGGTTGCAGAAACTGCCTTGGATTAAACAGCTTCCAAAAATACTACAACATGAAAGAAGCAAGAGTTCACTACACTGGATTTCTTATGGAAATACACTAATAAAAAGTTAAAATTGAACCAAATGCTAAAGGACGTAAATTCCTATTGTGCAAACATATTGGTGACTTTTTAAGAACTATCTCTGTTCATGATAGAAATAATTTTACAAGATACTGTTTTAATCCTAGTTGATGATAGAAATGTTTTGTCCTCAATAATTTATCATCATCATTACTATATTCTTAAAATTTAGGATAGTGAAAATTTAAGATTCTTTTGGAATGAATGTTTAAAAGAAAAATAAAATTATTCTTGATGTAATAATTTTCATTGCCCTACAATGCAAACTTCAAAAATAACAATTATTTTCATTGTATTTAGCTCTACTCATTTGGAAAAGAAAATCAGACATTAAAGTTGGAAATTTCCAGATTGTCTATTAGAAACTGAAATTGACTTTAATGTATTTTATGCTGTTATTTATGATGCATTCTCCCCCCTTCAGCTCAGTCCCTTATCTCTACCTCATCATATTGATGTTTTTTCTGAGGGAGGTATGATCTAAATAATGGTAATTTGTTAATGCTGTGCACATTGCCAGCATCTATTGCCCTAACTACCAAGTTTTGTTCTACAACATCTAGAAGTGAGGCAAATTATATAAAATACTTATTTTTAAAGTAAATGCTATACATAGAGTGACAATATAAATAGAGTAGAAATCAGTAATTAGGGTGAGAAACAGCTATCAAAATGCTGACTTCTCATCCAAGGTGACCCAGACACTTACTGGATGCTCACAAGGCTCCTGACATTTTTGTCTGCCTACTTCGCCATGACTGTTGTCTTCTGCATATTCCCAAGCCAAAGCCTGAAAACAGCCACAAATAGTATAATCCACACTTCTAATGTAGAAATTCCTCAAGGTTTTTTAAAGGGAGCCAGTTGATAAACGCTTTGTCTGCATTAGAAATTCATGTGAATTTAAAACCACATTTAACACAGTTCTGCAAAGATCCCATGAGTCTATGGAGCCAATGATACTTTTACTCTTCATTGGAAGTTTGTTCCTGATTGCACTTTTTCTCTGCAAGGACTGTAGGAAACAATAATCAAATACCAGTAGTTATCTGGTGCTTATCATGCAGGGGAAAAATGTGTGTAGATCAATGTGCTAAGAAAACCTTTCATAACTAATGAGTAAAAAAGGTCATCTTGAAACCTCTCAGCAGTTTTCCTGAGATACCAAGCTTGCACTATAGCCTGAGAATGGATTTAAACATCTAAATGTAAGAAATGAAACCATACAGGTACTAGAAGAAAAACATCAGTAAATTGCTCTTTAACATAGCTATAAGGGAAGACTTTCTATGACTCAAAATTCTAGAAAAAAAAAAAAAACAGATTAATACCTTTGGCTCCACAAAGTTACTTTTTTTCCCATAGTCCAAAAACACCACAAACAAAAAGTAAAGACAAGTGAAAAACTAGGTGAAAATATTCACAACATATACGACGGAGGGCTAATATTTGTAATTTAAAAATTCGTAAATTGAGAGTATACTTTTTACAGTTTTCCCGAAGGCAACATCTTGTAAAACTATAGTAAAATATTAATACCAGGATATTGACATTGATAAAATCTACAAATCTTACTCAGAGTTCACCAGTTTTTCTTGTACTCATTCATGCCATTATTATTATTGTTCTTTTTGATGTGGAACTACAGAAAAATGAAATTTTTGAGTCTCAATCTCCTTATCTATGGAATGGGGAGTAATAACGCACACTTTGCTAGGGTCTTGTAAAAACTAAATGAGCTAATCATGCAGCCTTCTTCCCACAGTGCTTGGCACATAGTGATCATTCAAATATCCCCTGTTCCATTCCATCCTCATGACCCAGTCCTCTGCTCTTTGTCTTAGTCTTAGCCCTGTGCTTAACTTCCCTCATATTTCTCATTTCACCAAACTCTGTCCTATTCCCTATCTCCCTGCAAAAGCTTAAATCTCTACTCCCTACTCTTTGTATGTGGTCCCTAACATGTTCCAATGGTCCCTTCTTGTCTAGAACCCCCAGAGATAAACTAGAGTTCAGGGAGGCTATTCTCACTCAAAAGGTAAAAGGAGGGTTGGAGAAGGAAGGCTCTCATTGTGTGAAAATTGTAGCAGAGAAAGATGTGTTTCTTTTATCCCTATCTTGAAGTTCTATATAATTTTCATGAGAGATGCTGTGATAAATGGAGGTTACATCATATGATACTATATGGTACATTAGAATGATCATTCATCCACATGTGGGTTAAATAGGCTCTTAAAGTATTCTGATATCCATTTATTATATTCATTCTAGCAATCACTGTTACTTTAATACTACATGTTCATTTCATGTGGACTTTATAGACACTGTTCTGTAGACACCGCTTATACTTATATAGACACTATTACTGTTATATTGATACTATTATAGAGGCACAAAGTAAACTGAGTGATTCAAGACAGTTTCTCAGGAGAAAGGCAGGTAGGTGCATGATTAGCAATAGCTATAGCAAAGTGAGTAAACTACCCTCATGAAGCTTACATCTTAGTTTTGTTTTGGATAGGTGTTCTGGGGTTTAAACAACTGATTAAACTTTCAGAACACAGCCCTATTGTACCCTTTAGAGTACTCTAGCTTTGAATGGAAATGTAATAGGTTTGGGTAATAAAGGAAAAATAACTTGGTGTATGCTATTCAGGAGAATATAAGAAAAACTAGAAGTCCTCTTCTTTAAAAGAACTAGAAATAGAACAGGGCACAGAAATGTTCTAGGATGATGAAGCCCAAGTAAGCCCTCAAATATAGCATAATGCCAAAAACCAAAGCCGGTTTTCCAGTATCCAAATCGTGACCTAAGAGTCAGGTATGTGCGGGAGTGAGGACGGGAGGACACTCTGGGGCATGTAAGAAAGCTACTTAACAGAATGGTTCATTTGAAAAAAAAATGCAGGTACCGGCAATGGATCTTAGTCAAAAGCTACAGAAAGAAGAAAGGGAGAAGACAGGATTCCTGACAGATTCCAGGAAAACTGCAGCAGAGTTGGTGACAGAGGTGCACAAAAGATCACTGCAGTTTTATAAGAGATCCCCCTACCCTAAGAAAATAAAACAGTGAGTAAGAGGGAGTAGCTCAAACTGGGACTGGGAGAATTAGGGTAGATTATCCAGAAGAACAAGGAAGCTAAGGCCAAGATCTATGGAAGGTTTTATGGACCAAATGGGAACATTTAAACTCAGCAACCTCTTCTTAATTTATTCATGCATTTAGAGTTCACGTCTTTATTACACGCACAAACTGTGCTAAACACTGAGGGGGGCATGCATATAAATAAAACATATCCCTATCTTTAATTCTTATATTATTAATGAACTACTTCTTACCTTTGTAACTATGTTGCGATGGTTATCTGAATAAAACCCACCCCATTTTTATTCTAGAAGATAGATGATAGAAAAATAGATAAAATCTCCTATACACACACAAACACATATATTCCTTTACACTATAGTAAAAAGTAGTTGAGCCCACTATCCGTGTAAGCTGTACTACAGTGAACTGAACTAGAACAAAGGGAAGAAGCAATAAAGAAAGGCAGGGACACAGAGTAATCAGTAGAAGGAGAAATAACTTTGACTTTAGCCTTGGGTGGAGCTGAAGGTGAAATATATTCTATTAAGGATATAATAACTTGTAATATTTGTTCTTTAGATACTTCTGAGAGCAACGTTTTCTGCACTTAATTGGCAACTGCAATTGTTAAGCCACGACAGACAAGCTGAGGTGCTGTCCCATTCTGTGCTCTGGTTTAGTTCGGAAATTATTCAGTTTCTAAAAGCCACAGAGGGGCTTAGCATTTAAAACGTCCTGCAATAGCAGCTGTTTAGCTGGAATGATATAAACTGGAACAAAAGACGGCCACTCTTCCTGGCTGCCTTGGTGCTGGCTCATTGGATTCCATGGTTCAGCAACTCATATCCGAACAGTATGAAACTTTATCACAAAGAGTTTTATTCTGCTTTAAACCTGGCCGATGAAAAGTAATTTAGTTCATACGCTGTGGTGATGCAAATCAAAACCCATAACATTTTTATTAATTGCTGAAAGCAGACAGGGTTTCAAAAGCACAAAAGTATCAGCACAGAACTATAGAAACACAATAAATCTGAAGACTAGGATTGGAAAGATGCCCAGTATTTTGGAAGTAAAGGGTCTGCTTGTACATGATTTTATAAATGTAATTGTGCTGATGCAAAAATCGGTATAAGTAGTTTAAATTTTTAAAAATTCTTTGGCATAAACTAAAGCTTCTTAATTTGAGTCTTGACATCAAGCACCTCTAACTTACTCTTCCCCACCAGTGAATACTGATTTTATTCCTGTTAGGCCCATGTTCCCACCCGCTGTCATTTTGGACACAGTTTCACTTTTGGTCCCTAAGGTCTCCTCTCATAATAAACAAGCATCTTTCCAAATAGCTAAAGTCTAAGACACCATCTACTCTAGAAAATAAACAGTGCCTACCTAGCACAGTAGTCAGTGTGTAGGACTCAAATAATCATAATAGATCTGAAATGTCAACCCTGACTTTTACTGCGCCAAAGAAGGGAAATGGATAAAAATAAAAATCTTTGCCAGTGCAGCAGTAAGTCAGAGATCATTATATATGTCACACACACACACACACACACACACACCCCTCAAAGGATAATAAAAGTGCTTATAGTGTTCCATTACTTCAGCAATGATAATAATAACATCCAGCTACACACTCTAACGTTTTACTATGTGGCTCAAGGACTTAGTTATTTTTGTAAAAATTACACATCTAGAGGTGAAAAATGTTAGTTGTTTCTATGTAATCTCTGTTTATACAGATAAAAAGTGAGATTTTCATAGCAAATATTCTACTCTACACAGTATTGTAGGATTGGCCCGGTGTTTTCTTTCTTACTTTGAGATACTTTGATATCACATCCATCCAATACAGCAAGTTGTATGCCAAAAGTCTTCAAAAGAATTGTCTGAGGAACTTGTTAAAATATTGCTCCTGCCCAATCCTCAGAGATTTGATTCAGGAATCTGAATGTTCGCAATATGTTTGTGAAGCGATTCTAATGAATGGCATTTGCAAACCACACTTTGGAAAACTGTCTAAAATTTTAGGTCTAAAAATGAGCTGGTGCTTCACACCCATTAAGCCATCAGGATGGCTACTATCAAAAAGACAGAAAATAACAAGTGTTGATAAGGATGTGGATAAATTGGAACCCTTCTGCACTGTTGGTAGGAATGTAAAATGGCGCAGCTGCTGTGGCAAACAGTTTGGCAGCTCCTTAAAAATGAAAAATAGAATTACCATGTGATCCAGCAATTCCACTTTTGGGTATATATTAAAAATAACTGAAAGCAGAGTCTTGAAGAGATATCTATACCCCATGTTCATAGCAGCATTATTCACAATAGTCAAAAGGAGGAAGAAACCCCAGTGTCTACCAACAATGAAATAGATGAGCAAAATGGGGTATATATACAATGGAATGTTATTCAGGTTTTTTAAATTTTTTTTATTTTTTAAGATTTTATTTTTATTTATTTGACAGAAAGAGAGCACAAGCAGGGAGAGCAGCAGGCAGAGGGAGAGGGAGAAGCAGGCTCCCCGCTGAGCAGAGAGCCCTACATGGGGCTTGATCCCAGGACCCTGGGATCATGACCTGAGCCGAAGGCAGTTGCTTAACCGACTGAGCCATCCAGGTGCCCCGTTAATTCAGTTTTCAAATAAACTCTGACATACGTTACAACCTGGATGAACTTTGAGGACATGATGCTAAGTGAAACAAGCTACGCAAATGGACAAATACTATATGATTCCACTTAGATGAGGTATTTGGAGTAGTCAAATTCATAGAGCCAGAAAATAAAATGGTGGTTGCCAGGGGCTGGTTGGGGGGGAAATGGGGAGTTGTTTACTGGGTATAGAGTCTCAGTTTTAAAGGTGAAAAGAGTTCTGGAGATTGGTTGCACAATGATGTGAATGTATTTAACACTACTGAACTGTACACTTAAAAGTCGTTAAGATGGAAAATTTTATCTTATATTTTCTGTGAAGGAAAGCAGGGGATGAGCAGTAGTTTGAAAGGAAGAGTCTTGAAGAAGACTGTAAACTTAAGGAAAGGATTCAGTGAAGAGAGAAATGTTAATAATGCAAGGGAATTAACCATAATATAGTATGTGTGAAATACATCTATAATTCATAAGTAAAACTTGGCACCTAATAGGTTTTCAATATCCTTAATCTTTCCATGTACACTCTGCATCAGAGAGTGAATTAGGTGAAATGTCTGAGGGACTCTAACTTTCGTATTTCTAATACATAAGTGAAAGTGGGTAGGTATCATGGTTAAAAGTCCTTCCTACCTCTCTGACTGGAACTATGCTAGCATCGAAATGATCAGTTTCGGGGGCGCCTGGGTGGCTCAGTTGTTAAGCGTCTGCCTGTCTGCCTTCGGCTCAGGTCATGATTCCAGGGTCCGTGGATCAAGCCCCGCATCGGGCTCCCTGCTTAGCAGGAAGCCCGCTTCTCCCTCTCCCTCTCTCACTCCCCCTGCTTGTGTTCCGTCTCTCGCTGTGTCTCTCTCTGTCAAATAAATAAATAAAATCTTTAAAAAAATGATCAGTTTCAGAAATGCCAAATGTAGAAGGAGATTCACTTCATTGTTCTTGCACTCACACTCCTATTCATAAAATGAGTTAATGATATAGATTCTATGGACAAAATGGTGGTATTTCAAAACATAATAATGTTGGCGACCCCACTAACTATACTGCTGAGGATAAAGAACACATGTTCCAATACCGGGACCTAGATTTAATTATGTCTCCACAGGAGTTTAGAAATATTCTCAGACTGAAGCGTGTCGGTCCTGTCATTCTTTTCTCCAAATGGAACAACATTGCTCCCATGCTTCTTTGGGCTTTGGGGAGCTGAGGTCACTGGTTGCTGAGGTGTTCCTCTCCCTGTATAGTGTAGGACTACAACACCCACTTTACAATCTGAATGTCCAACCTCCTAGGTTTGTGGAAAAGATCTAAAGAGGGCTCTCCATACCTAGAGCACCCTTGGAATACCGTGAAGGAGATGCTATTTTAAGTGTGACACATATTTCACTAAAATTTTCAAAATATGCTTGACAAAGGGCTGAGGAGTATTTGAAAGGTAGCAATTCAGATATTTCAAGATTCCCAAAAGCCTATTTTTGCACGTATTTAAATCATTTAAATAATACATGTATCTTTCGCCTATTGTAATTTGCTCCATTTAATTTGCCATAGCTTACAATTAACTGATCTACCCTCCTATATTTAATGAAAAATAAAAAAAGAAAACAAACTAACTTGTCAATCGTTGGTTGAGGTGAGATGTCCCCAATGAGTCCAGTGAATCATAAAGAAGACTAAAATGTCCTGACAGCTACATTGGTCTTTGCAAAAAGTCTAAACTCTCCTCCCATCTATTACTATAGAAGAATCTGACATATGGTCCTTGTGCTGCTTAATTACACATTTCTTTTCCACTCCAGTTAACATATTTCACTTATTTGTCATTTCTAATATTTTAGCTAAAATTATGCCACTTTCTTCCTTTCAGTTTGACTGATAGCATGAATCTTGATTGCTCGAAAAAAAAAATGATTCAGTCCTCTAAAGAAAGAATGAGGATCTAATCAACAAAAAATCCTGAAAGAACCTGACATTCTCTTTAGGGGATGATTGGCTGCCCATAAATGAGCGCCTGTGTGGGAAACTTCCTTAAGGCCATGTTATTTGATTAACTTGTAAAGGCTAAGATCAACTGACAAATTCAATTATACATTCAAATTATATTTCTAAATTGGCTTAATTTTTTAAAGTGATGAATGAACCATAGGGGAAAAATTCCATTACAATATGAACGAGCAGAAATAAGTCCCATCATTAATACTATGCTTGTGCACACAAATTTCCCTATTTCTCTTGATTAGCAGGATAGGTTTAATGAAAAGAAACATCTACTTTATAGGTCAACTATGGTGTTTACTTTCTAGGAAGAGAAAGCTTTTAGAGTACAAAAAAACCCAGTGATGATGCCCTTGGAAAAGTAGTAAGAATCCTCATGGGCTGATCTTATCCTACTAAAGAAGACCATAAATAAAGAAAACTATTTATTTACAGATTGTCTTTAAAGGTATAGGATTTGCTAATCACTGCCTAGTAAGTTTTTTTTTTTTTTTTTTTTTTTGCAAAAGACATTTCTGAGTTAGATTCCAATACGGTCACATAGTGATAAGTAACATGTTGCTAAACATTTGCTCCCTCTGGAGACTTAATGTACCATAGTCAGAAAAAAAAAAAAGAGAGAGAGAAATGCTCTCTATAAATTCTATTAAAGTCTGAACCATTGTCAGCACTAGAATATAGTAAATCCCAGTTTTATGGAATTGTTTGAGATGAAGACTGTTACATAAAAATTGATTTTTACACAAAATGGAAATTATCAATTTATGCTAAGAATGCTGTTGAAAAAAACAGTCTATTTGACTAATAAGAGATGACAAAGCGTATCACCATTTCTCCTTTTTCCTTCTATATTGATAAATTAGCATACAAAAACACTCAATAAAATTACATTAAACTTGTATGTATTATTTAAATCTTCTTTACTAGTCGGTCACTTCCATTTGTCAAAAGTGACGTGTTAAATTGAATTTTCACTTTATTAACAAATTATGGATTTTATTTTATTGTTTATTAACAAGTTATGGATTATAGCTTATTATTTCTTATTCCTCAGATTTTACCTGCAAAGTTTAGATCATTTAAATTGACTCAGAAAGAGAGCATTTGCCAACCAGCCATCTTGTAAAACAGTTGTGAAGACAGACACGAGATGTAATGTTTGAAAGTTTTTTGAGTTTCCTGCATAAGCATCACTTTTGAGCATTTACATTCTGCCAAGATAGCTTGCAGAGGAAACAGAAGTTCAGAGAAGCTAAAATACATGTACAAAACCACACAGCCAAGTCTGGTGAGGCTGGGGTTTGAGTGCTCAACTGTGTAGTTGCAAAGTTTGTGGATTTCCTCATAGTACTTGAAATATTAAAAGACAATGAACAAAGAGTTGTACACAAATGTTCATAGCTCTACCACTCATTGCAGCCAAAAAGTGAGAACATCCAAATGTCCATCCACTAATGAATGGATAAACAAAATGTGGCATATTCATGCAATGGAATATATTTGGCAAGAAAAATGAGTGATGCATGCTACAGTGTGGACAAATCTTGAAAACATTGTGCTAAGTGAAAGGAGTCAGTCACAAAAGATCACATATTATATGATTGTGCTTATATGAAATGTCTAGAATAGGCAAATCTACAGAAAGTGGATTTATGGTTTCCAGGACCTGGGGGAGACAGAGACAGGGAGTGACTGCTAGTGGGCACAGGGCTTCCTTTTGAACTGAAATGTTTTAAGCATAGGTTGTGGTGATGGTTGCTCAACTGTGATTGCTCAAAATCACTGATTTGTACCCTTTAAATGGATGACTTCTGTGGTCTGTAAATTATATCGTAATAAGATGTTAAAAAGGGACAATTCAGTTATTACATGTCACAATGATCCCAGGCTTGATCTAGGATTCTTTCTAAATCTGCCTACAGAGTGATAGGTGGGGATGGGGGGCGGGTAGCAGGGGTAGGGCTCATGGCAAGAGAAGGTGATCAGAGTTCAAGATTGAGCCTCTGACTCTGGCGGCATGGGGAAGGGAGAGAAGGAGGCATGAAGAATGCAGGGCAGAAGGACACTGGGCAAGTAGGTGGTGGAGCAGCCCTCTCCACTTTCATTCCCCATCCCACCTCCTTCTCTCCTAGAGGTGGGTGAGCATCCATGTTAGTTCCCCTCCCCCAAACCGTGTTGTGCCCTGTTCTGGGTGTGGAGGGAGACTCTACAGCTGATCCTCATTTTTAGCAGCTACAAACTGAGGAAAGTAGCAAATGGGATCTGGGTCGGAGAAGAGAGAACAGAAAATGTCCTCTAGAGGGCTCTAGGATTGGAGACATAGAGTGTAATGGAATGAAACCCACTTTCTCACAGCACTTGCAGGAAGTGGATGGCATTAGTGGGGTTAAATTGCCTAATGCCTTCTGCAGCCTGGGTGCTCAGTGCTCCGAACCATTCTGTCTTCTCAGGGTTCCTGCAACGGCTCCTCTGACATGAAGAAATGCTGCCTGCCACTGCCGGGCTCTGGCTCTCCCAGTTTAAATGAGGAGCCTCCCGTTCCTCAGTCAGGCGTACCTGCTTCCTGCTTCGAAGACTCCATTTCTTGGAAATAGCCTGTCAGGTTCCATCTGCTTCATAAAGCTGCTAGTCCCCTGAGAGTAGGACCTCCACTCTGATCTCCTGTCAGATGCTGGGAACTCAGAAGGGAATAATCCTTCCAATCTGCCAGAAATTGCTTTTGTGATAGCAAGGCCTGCCTGAGGGAACCACAATATACTATATTCAGATGAAAATTAGATTTGTAAGTACGCCACTTTCCTCTCTGGGCGGCTTGCAAAACTTCTTCTTGCTTTCGTTTGTAGGGAGGGCTCTAAGGGCTTTGAATTTATAGCCATGAATAGGCAGGATTCTGCCTAACACAAATATTGTTTTCCTGTATCAGGCAGGTGTGGAGAAAGACTGAGAATAGACAAAAGGCTTTTCACCAGTGAAAAATGAAAGTTAAACTTCCATGTCAGCTGCAAGCATGACGTGGACTATAGCAGGTGCAATTAATTGCCATTTCATTTATTGGAACCTTGAAAACAATTAGCAAGTGTCCTAGTTGATATGACGGATTCATTAATCATTTAATATATTCCTGCAAATTGATTTATCAATCAAAGAGCTACCTCTGGTTGAGTAACTCCCGACTGTGCTTATGGCTATATTCAGAACTATGGTCTGTTTTTTAAAGGAAACCAAGAGGCTTTAGCTTAATTTACATATCTCAGTTTCAGTAGTTATATAGATTACATCTCAATCTCTTGAAGTCAGAATCACTATAGTAATAAAAGGGGTTCATACAGCAGACATTTAAAAGAGCTGGAAACAACATGCCAGGGTCAGGTATACACTCTCTGGGAAAGAAATTACGTTGACAGAAAGGACATATTCAGGAGAATGTCTTGAGGACAATGCATCTGGGCCTCAGGAAGAGCTAGACCTTGTCCAAGCCAATTTTAAAGTTGCTAGATGAGCAAATGGTGAGGTTTCTCGGAGAGATGTACTACTCGAGGTCACTTACACATCCTTCTTATGGCATCTCTGACAGGTGACCAGACAACATCTTGAATCTTTATATTAATGGAAAGCTCACTTCCCTTATATTTCAGAATGGCTTTGTTTATCCGAGTTATTTCTTATTCAGAGTAAAATTTTGCCTCCTACCTCTAGAACCACACAGAATAAACCTTATACCTCTCCTAGGTGAAAGTCTTTCTAATTTTCAAGAATAGCCATCCTAATAGCCTGAGTCTACTCAGCTCAAGGATATGATTCTTCATGCACAGTGGCTCTAAAATCTCTTCCCCATCACCATTTTTAGATGCATTTCCATTTCCTAAGGTTTCGCTTGACAAATGATGTCCAGAAGTGACCACACTCCTCCCAATGTGGAGAGGTGAGCTGTAACCACCACCATTGTTGGAAATTCCAAGATCTTTTAATTCAACTCAAGCCTATTTTGTCTTTCTTTGAAACCTTAAGCACATTGTTGACTCATATTGGGCTGGCTGTCAAGTAAAAGTCTCTGAGGCTTTTTCTTGTGATCTCTGTTAAACCATATACTCCCTACTTCATATTCTATTTGAGGTTATTCTTACAGGCTTTCTTAGGAAAAACCAAACTTAATGTCAGTTTATTATCGTGATTAAGAGAAAGCATTTTCTGGATTTGAAAGTTTGCCCCTGTACTTAATAGCTATGACCAGATACAAGGAATTTAATCTACCTGAACCCCAGTTTCCTTATCTGTGTAAAAGGGATCATAATATCATGGGATTGATGTAAGTATTAAATAAGCTTCATACACTGTTTCAACAGGAAGCACTCCATAACGTATTGCTTTTATTTTATATGTTCACTGTGCCATACATCACATTAGTTTTTTCTCCTTCCATCTCTACCATTTCTTTATATAAAACAGAGATAAAAATGTTGAATATAACTAGATGAAAACAAAACCAACCCCCCCAAAACATCACAATTTAAGACCTAAGTCTTATTTTCACTCCCTACCATGAAACCTGATTTCTCTTCCTGTACAGTTAGATGCAATGCTATTCTCTTTAAGAAGCAGAGCTTCTTAAAATAAAGCCAGGTATATATTTAAAAAAAGAAAAATCCCTTTAATAATTTCAGTCATTTTATTAATTTAATTGAAGTTAATTTAATTGTTTCAGCTAGAGATGCATTATGCCCAGATAAAGCACTAGGGTCAAATGAAGATCTGGTATCATGTGGTCATCACCACACCTTGCCTTGATGCTCTGCGACCATTTATTTATATTGATGCTTTTCTACCTGCTTCCCCTAGCCGTTATTCTGCATCCAGCTCCTTGATTCTGAATTCCTTTGAACTTGTCAGTTTATTCATTTTGTTCCTTAGAATTTTCAGCTTTTCTGATACTTCTGCCTGGACTTCCTGCCATTCACTCTTTTTTCTTAGAACTTCCATGGAACAAAGAAAACTGTCTCAGCTGCCATAGAATCAGGCTTCAGTCAGGATGGAAAGTTGCTCATTGTCACATAAAAAATATAATAACAGTAGTTAAGAGCTTAAGGCTTTGAATCAGACAGCCTTGGATTTGAATTAGAACTTCCCCACTTATTAGGGATGACCTTGGCTAAGGAGCTTCCTAAGCCTTATTTGTTCAGCTGTAATATAAGGGGTAATAATTTTATCTGGATCTTATAGGCTGGTTGTGATGATGAAGTGAAATAAAGCATTGTACCATGTTTAGATAATTCTTATGCAGAATTATCATTATTATTAGCTATTATTCAATTCAACTCAAACATATTGATGTTCCAGTAGGTAGTAGGTATTGGACCACACCAATGCACAAAACAAAAATAGTTCCTGCCCTCAGGAGCCTATGGATCAATAACCCTATCATCATGATCATGATCATTGTTGTCATGGTAATTATTGCCTTGTCTCGGTTGTCATTGTCATCACTCTCTCTAAAGACTCAATGGCCATCAATAGTATATGTAGGGAAATCTGTGGGTCCCTTAATTTAGTGAATCTATATTCTCTCCAAGCTTTCCTCCCCTACTGCAGTTATTAATGGTATTTTTTGACTTATTTCTATTTTTTAAAAATACATAATATATGCTTAATTATTTCCATGAACTCTTTTCTAGCCCTTACTATTTTGAGCCTTAGTGATCACCATCTCCATTAGGTGTTCAAAATGCTGGGTTTAATAGTACTTGTTATGTTTTTACTCTTACTAGAAAGAGCTTATTTGTCTTTTTTTCCCTTCAGCAATCTTTTTATAGCTTTTGAAAATAATTTGCCTGTTTCTAGTCTTCCAATGCCTATATCTTTATATTCCCCAAATATGACAGATAGAATCTCAGCACTCTTATTTACAAACTTTTTCAATACTGGGATGCAATTTTTATTAAGCAAGACATTTGAATCCATATAGTGTTGCTAGGTACTTATCTTTTCTCCACTTAAGGTTCAATTCTCTCTTACCAATGTTCTCTCTCCTCACACCAATCCATGACAAAGAAAAGAACAAGAAAGCATTTGGGAAATTCTCTATTTTTCATGTCATCTGATAGCATTTTGTCAACTATCTTAATAACAGATTCTGTCTTATTTGTATCTTGATTTGAATATAATAAAAATAATTTTTATTATTCTATTTATTTTTCAAATGCCTTAGCTTTCTCTACTTAATAATAGTTGAAGGACTTCCTGTCTTTTCTATGTATTCCTTTTCAGTGAGAGCTCTTAGAGAACTCTCTCCATCCAGATTCACTTAGCTACTTAGTTAACTCTCCCTAGTATTATTTATCAAGCTTATCTTTGTATGATCAGTATTTTGTTCTGGGGAGCATTTAGTTTATTTCTGAGCAATATTTTTTGTCTAAGAGCTTTTGGCTGTTGACTTATATTTATCTGTTAGCAGAAACTTTTTAACGAGCAGAGGACACATTTGTGACTAAATCAAGTGTTTTTTCCATGGCTACTATAAACATTAAGAGAACATTATCACATCCACAGAGAATTTTCTTGCTTCCATTTTACTGTTAATTGATTCTTCTTGGGTGGTCAGAATTAAGTGCAGATAACTCCCTATTGCCTCTTTTTCTTCCCTTCCTCCTTTTCATCAGGAAGGTAAGTAGAGAATTTATTGGGTTCTATCAGGATAGAAATCATAGTAGCTGTCCAGATAATGGAAGTCTGATGGAGTGAAGATATTTGGTTTCATAACTGGTTTTAGGAGACTCTAACCATCTAATCAGAAGGTTTCAGGATACTTTCATCATGGGGTGACTACTCTCTTTCTCTCTCTCACTCTCACTCTTGTTCTTGCTCTTGCCATTTGTTCCCAGTAAAATACTGTACATTATTCTCCCACAGTAGGATTATGGTTTTCCCTTATAGTCATATATTTGTGACATACACTCTTACTTTTCTCTATTAAGGTTTTTTTTGGGGGAATAAGCCTTCCATTGCCATTTGTTCCCAATAAAATGCTGTACATTATTCTCCCACAGTAGGATTATGGTTTTCCCTTATAGTCATATATTTGTGACATACACTCTTACTTTTCTCTATTAAGGTTTTTTTTGGGGGAATAAGCCTTCCATTGTCATTGTCATTGTGCTTCCAAGCACATTCCAATGTCAATAGCCATAAGCCATTCTGGTCAGTCTTGGATATATGTTTTGGATTATATTTGTAGCCCTGTATTTGAATGTCAGTTTACATTGTTTATTTAATTTCTGTGAATTAGGGTATACATATTGTAGTCAGGACATTTGTGACCAATATGCTTTATTTATTCTTTCTATAGTCTTCTCTGATTTTTAAAAAAGACATTTTTTCTAATAAGTTCCTAACCACAGTGTCTGCCATATAGAGTTGTCTCAATACATGTTTGAATAAATATATTAATTTTTATGCTTCAGTCTCTGACACATTTCTCATTGGTTTTATTTCAAGGAGGGGGTGCAATTTTTCTTTCAAATTCTCTTTGACGCTTAAGTGAGCCTCTCCTCACGATATTCCTTTTGTCATTATAAATGCCCTGTGGGCCACTGTTATGATCTATATCAGTATTTCCCAGAAACTCCCATTTTAGTATATATAGCCCTGGCTCAGGAAAACACTGTTCTCTAGCACCATATACATAATTAATTCTTTATCTCTCCCTTTTTATTTAGTTTTGTTGTTGTTGTTGGGTTTTGTAGAGAGACACTACTTTCAAATGGTAGAGATAAAAATTGTACATTTGTGCTCCAAAGCCTATTTCCTATATGACATTACATTTACTAAACACATATCCTAATCCAGCATATTCCAGATTTACCCACAAACTAGCATAAGCAAACATTTGTTAGTGAATTTTATATTTCTTGGCAGGTTCTCAGTTATGTTTCACATTTATATTCTGGCAGGATAGCTTATTTCCTACCAGACATGTCAGAGCTAGTGCAGGGTCAATTCCTTACTCCCCAGCTAAAGGTACTAACCCTCATGACTAGACGTGTGCTCCTGGAGCTAAGAGCTATTTTCTAAACACTTGTCAGAGCTGCCAGTTTTTAGGTTGTACAATCTTCTAGTTTTTATTTCCCCCTCTTGTTTATAGTACCACAGATCAAGGTACGGCTGAATGTATGAATTAATGTAGTTATTAAAGCACAAGAAAGGGGCACCTGGGTGGCTCAGTCGTTAAGCGCCTGCCTTTGGCTCGGGTCATGGTCCCAGGGTCCTGGGATCGAGCCCTGCATCGGGCTCCCTGCTCAGCGGGAAGCCTGCTTCTCCCTCTCCCACTCCCCCTGCTTGTGTTCTTGCTCTCACTGTCTCTCTGTCAAATAAATGAATAAAACCTTAAAAAAAAAAAGCACAAAAAAATTAAAGAAATGTGTGAGTTGAATAATGCACCAAAATAGAATTTTCTGCTCTCTGAAGTCATCAGAGGCAAACAACTTCCAAAGTTGCCCAATTAAGGAGAGGGCGGTAAGGAGTAATCAGTGCTCATAGTTCAAAGATTATGCTGATTTTTTGAGGTCTGGAAGAAATTTTCCCATGCAGTAATTTTTTCTTCTTCTTTCTTTTTCAGTCATTCTTACTTTGGAGAGTATGTTATATCTACCTTTGAAGATGCCCACAGTAAACCTGTCAGAGACAATCTTGAAGGATCATTGGTTTGTTCCAGATCATAGTTTTTGTATTTTGGTGACAATACATTTGTGAAAGGTTTATGACTTTCTTGACAGACACAGTACTGGCTGAATCCAATTTTAAATATACCCAGTAGAATGATGGAAACAAGTAGTAATGCCCTTTTCCTCCATGCAACATTTACTCTATTCGGCACATGAGCTCAAGATGACTGCTAAGCCCACAGAACTTATTTTTAATTCGTTTTTAAATAAAAATGTTATCATGTGAGTAAAGCAGTGAGCCATATTTAACTTATGAAACCATACATTTAAGGAATATATTCGATTTGGAAAATTTCCCACATAGCATTGAAATAATCTCACTGTATGTTCAATGCCATGTTTGCATTTTTAATGACTTAAGAGACTCTGACTGTTTTGGGGGCACGGAGATATAATGACCAATGTAAAGGCATTTGTGCTGTAATTTTAGCTTTTGAAATTTTACATTCTGCTGCTTCCGGAAAGCTAATAAGCATTGCCTATTTAATAGGAAAAGGACAGTGCTAGCAACAAGGCAAGCAGACCGGGAGTGTGATGAATATGGAAGTTGGAGAGAAGCTTCATGAGCCTATTTCTTTCTCCCCCCCCTTCCACATTGTTTTGGCTACAGATTGCCTTTTCCTGACACTTTCCTTAAACTCTGTAATATATCTTAAAGAAACCCCATTGTGAAAGAAAATGAAAATAATGTT
The DNA here is from genome assembly GCF_964656455.1 of Halichoerus grypus. Lineage (NCBI taxonomy): Eukaryota > Metazoa > Chordata > Mammalia > Carnivora > Phocidae > Halichoerus > Halichoerus grypus. The sequence continues at coordinate 38,231,572 of NC_135720.1, forward strand.
GGCAAGAATTTGCTGCCTGTTTATGTTAGCCAGATATGAAATTCATGAAGACAATTCACAAACCTTACTAATCATTCAAATAGACATGAACGGTCTTTGTTATTTGTCCTTGTACATTTAAGTGCAAATATGTCACACTCCAAAAAGATGAACTTTAAATCGATGATTTATAAGGTGGAGATTTTCATGAAATTCAAAATATGATATACTTATCCATACAGAAAATAAATATTCAATATTCAGAAAGGATTCTAAAGTAGTTCAGAATGCTTTGCACATCTGATTTTGGTATCTTATGCCATTTTCACCATGTATATTCGGTATGTAGGCAAATATGTATGTTTAGCCGTACTTGCATTTATTTATATCTATCAGTTAAATGTAACCCAATTTTAAACTGTTCTTTAAGGAGGAATATTTTAAACATATAAATAGTTCAAACTGTAGCTATGTCCAAGGTCTCTGAATCTCCATTAGTGTTCTGTGTGGGCTCATTCTAGTTCCGGAGGTCAGCACAAATCCCTCGCCCAATCTGGGATAAAAGAACAGAGCTAATCCCATTCCCAAACATCCTAAAACTCTGCAATGTCTTTATTAAGATATATTCTACTGGGCTATCCAATAATCCTCATAAACATAAAAACGAAATGATTGGTTCTCATGGCAGAACTGATGATGGCCAAAACCAATTTCAAAAGTTTCTAGATTCTGGTTTCTTAATGTGAAAAATACAAAAATTTAAACTTTGGTAATGACACAAAGAAGAGCAACATAGATAAATGTATGTTACTGCTAATTAGGAAAATAAAATTTTATTTACATTTATTATCATGTTTCTTTTTCTCCTGAGAGACTATTATGTTACAGGTAATAAATCCCAGTTCACCTATTACATCTACTTACTTCTGTTCTTTCTTTAGTAGTTGTTTTCAGTTTATTTTTTTATTATACTATGTCACATTGTTTAATTTTATAAAGCTATCTTTTTTTATTTATCAGAGAGAGAGCGAGCACACAAGCAGGGGAAGCAGCAGAGGGACAAGCAGGTTCTCTGCTAAGCAAGGAGCCCGATGCAGGACTTGATCCCAGGACCCTGGATCATGACCTGAGCCGAAGGCAGATGCTTAACCGACTGGGCCACCCAAGCATCCCGTAAAGCTATCTTTTTTTAAAGATTTTATTTATTTCTCTGAGAGAGAGAGAGAGAGAGAAAACACAAGCCAGGGGGAGGGGCAGAGGGAGGAAGCAGGCTCCCCGCGAAGCAGGGAGCCCAATGTGGCTGGATCCCAGGACCCCAGGATCATGACCTGAGCCAAAGGAAGATGCTTAACGGACTGAGCCACCCAGGCATCCCTATAAAGCTATCTTATATTTTTTAGTAGCCAAGAACAAATCATAAATAAATAGATACATGACTAATCTCCTGACTATTTTTCTACAATACGTATAAAGCTCGTATGGACAGATGTTTGAGGTGAGAGGTTCAAAGAAAGAAAGTCATGGTCAATGAATTGTCCTTAGGGAAGACTGCATAAGATCACACAGTTTAATATCTTTTCTTATAGTTTTAATATTCCATAAGAACTCATTGAACAATGGGAAAAAAGAACCCATAAAACATTATAAAAGAGAAATGAAAACCCAAACTTGTGGCCCAGTTTTTCATACATATGCAGCCCAGTTTGTGGATGTCTATATCTTTAGTTTTGTCAATCATGGTTTTCTTTCCTATGCTAAAAATTCTAGATGACAGTACTCTACGAGTAAATAAAATAATTTACAATAAGCTTAGATTTGAAGGCTTTATAGGACTTTGTCTCCACAGGTTCAAAATTCTAAAGCATTATTTTAAAATGTTCTCATTTCAGTATTTATATATGAGGAAAGAGATGATTTCCATAGGAAGAGCCTGACCTAGCATACTCCTTTTTCTTGGAATCCAAGAAAATCACCCTAATATTCTGTTGTCCAAGGTTAGAAAATGAGCTCCTGTGATAAGACACCCAGTTATTTTAAGGTGCATTTTTCTGTCGTAGTTTAGTTTTTGTCAGATGTTTTATGTTTCGCTTGTTCTACATGCCTGTAAGCCAGCCTCTAGGTATGTCACTGAGCTGACTTGTAATTGTTTTCGGGGTCACACTTCCACATCTTTGGCCATTGGTGGCTTCTGTCATTTACTTTAATTATTAGTTCTTCTCCGAAGAAGCCTGGAAAAAATAAAATTATGCTATCCATTTGTAAACTGAGGCCCATGTCAGTTACCTGACATTCGCAAGGGGCTGGACAGCGTTTGGGACAATGTCCTCCACCTTGTGACTATAATTTAATTTCTCAGTTGTGATGAACTTCTTGCTTTTGGCAGAGAGTTACTGTCGTAACTCAACACCTTGAGTTTTTATTAATGAGATTCCAAGTGAACAAAAGTAATACTAATCAGTTCAGAGGGAAACATTTTTAAATGTTCTTTCCCACATCTTGATGAGATCCTATTAAAGTATTTAATGCATGGGTTATTTTCCCTTGTGACTTCCATGATTTTGCCTGATTTTTCATCTAATTCCTGTAATGTTCATCTGTAGAACAATGATTAGAGTCACTCAAAGAGTGAAACTAGGTTATTCTGAATATTAGTAATGAGGTGTGTTGGAAGTCATCAAAATGTGAAATTAAAAATATATCAATGAATCATCTTTATAAACACATTTCTTTTAGTATTTGCTACAAGCAAAGAGTTCTGCTAGATTCTAAATCTTACTTAACTAGCACAGTGCAAGAAAAAGAAGAGAAAACTTAATTTCCCTCTCTATATAAGATATAATACCAATAAAACTGTACTTCAATGACACTGTTCATCTTTATTATTATTTTTTTGCAGCACTTTTGGTTCTAAGAATAAGATTTGCGTATTAAGTTGAGTTCTCTTTCCAGCATTGTGAAGTTCAAGATAAAAATACTATGCTTTGGTCTGAGAGCTGTCTTAATTTTTTAAAATATCATCATCTTTTAATCACTTGTGTAAAATTTTATATGCCACTGGAATTGACCCAGTATTGACTAGAGAGCCCACATGCTATAACCAGTCCTCACAGGGAGAGGAGATGGAATATTGGTGAAAGGGCACAGAAGAAGTATACTGGGACTCAGCATGTGGAAAGCTGTTGCTTAAAAGAAAGAAATTCCACAACTATAAATTATGAAGAATATCAACAAAATGAATACTTACATATCTACTCAAGCCTGAAAAATCAGTGAATGTCTCTTTTCCCCTATCTGCAAGAGTAGGTAGAGGTTGAAAATAAATTAGTTTTAAAATATTGAAAAAAAATCACAGTTACAAATAGCAGAGAGGATAAAGAGATCAGGACATAATGCAGCATACTCCAGGTTCTGGAGGACAATATTAATATCCAACATTTATTGAGGGCTCAAGATATGGCAGGCACTGCTCTAAATATTTGCCTAGGGTGACTAACTCATATAATCCTCCCCCAAACCTTACAGAGCAGATACTATATAACTGTTAGGCTACAGCAGATTTTATTTTGCAAATATGATTGCAATGACCTTTCTTATCCCATAGTGCTCTTCTACAATGAGATCTTTCCACTCCCTCCATCATGATGTGGAATCTTAATTCTTCACCCCATGAATCTGGGACTACGAAGTTTAGGTCATAAAAGCCTTGGAGCTTCCTCTTGGGTCTCTAGGAAGGCACTATTCCAGGATCCTTGCCCCCTCCCAACTAAGCTACCATACTATGGTACAAGGAAAGGCTGGGAGTAGGCATTCTGATTTATCTCCCAGGGGAGCCCCCAGTGGCTGCTAGCGTCAACTGCCTCCTATGTGGAAGAGCCATCTTGGATGCCCAGTCCAGAGACAACAGCCTCCAGCCCAACCATCACCTGGCTGAGCTCCGTAAGTCAGAACCACCTCGTTGAGCCCAGGCAACTCACAGCACCCTGAGAGATAATTAATAAATTGCTGCTTTAAGCTACCAAGCTTTGGAATAGATCTACAACTATAATTAACTAGACTGCATTCCCATTTTAGAGATAGAGATGCTGAAGCACCAAAAGGTTAAAAATTTGCCCAAGATCATACAGTTAATAAGTATGGAGTTATTAGGGCTGCAATATAGGTAAGTTAACTCTCAGCCTTTAACCTACTGGAAAGCATTCTGTGTTGTTACTGGTGGTGACAGAACTGTGGCCTGCATGGATGACTCTGATGACCTTCTGTGGTAATTTTCCTGTTTCTAAATAACTTCCCTTCCTTTTTTCTATCGACAATGACTTTTTTTTTTTCGCTGCTGCTGCTGAAACATTGGAGTTGGACAGGGAAATTAAAATGGCAAATCTGATACAGCTTGGAAAAATACAGTACATAAATTACGGTCACATTAAGAAGATTATAGCATAGGAATGACAGTCAAAAGTAGTGAGAAAAGGACCTCTTTTCTAGAGTGCAAAGCAATTATCTTGCACGATTGTGAGTTGGCTGTAAATCTAAAATACACTGCCTGCCCACTTCTTACGCAGATCTGGTGTTGCTATGTCATTGTTATGTTACTTAATGATAGCAATTACTTAAAACTTAAGCACAGGGTATTTCGTGACATGGTATTTATTATAGCCAAGTAGAGATGATTTCAACTTTCCTTCAGGGCAGCACCACCTTTCCTGACTCCTTCCCATGCCTTTCATATTTTCCTTAGAGCTGTACTTTTTTCACACTAACACTTTTAGTAGAAATTTCCAACATAAAAAATTAAAAAGGTCAATTTTATGATGACGTACGGTAGTTTAGATATTCTAAATGGCACCCTAGACTCGAGAAGCTAATTGCTTTTTCATAGCATAACTCTCTGGAGTGCCCACTCAGCAGACTGGCCTGGACAAAGAGCAGGATGCGTCTCTCTCTTCTGGTTCAAGGTCTGCTGGGACCTCCTGAGATGAGTGAAGCCGTAAAGAAATAGAAATCACCTGGAGCCTGGGAAAATGATAATCAAGTAAAACTACAATTATGACAGTCTTAATCCATCTGTCTCTGTGTATCTGCTCTGTTTCATCACCTGCTTGGTCACAGGTGTACTCTTAATCAAGTCAGAAATGACACAACCCCCCAAACTCAGGCTAGTGAGTGTGGGACACACACATATCATTTCTAGCTCATTTACATAGACCAGCTGCAGAGATGGGTTACAAGTCTATGCACTGCCAAGTGTGGAGATACAGAAATTTTAAGGGCAGGAGGATGAAAAGAAGACCTGGGTTCTTCCTAGAGGAAGTGTTTCACGAAATAATCTTTTAATGATTTCTGTTAGTACGTAATAGCAGAACTGTCTGTATGCTTTATAGGAACAATAAAATTTAGCAATTTGGGGTAGAAAAAATATAGGTAGGAAAAGTTAGCTTAAGTGCTATAAATAACAAATGCCTGTTAACCTACATTTATTTTTGCAGGCCTGAAATCCCGCATTAGGTTTTGCTGGAGTTCATAAGAGCATTGTTTATGCAGGTAAGTATTGGTGTCATAGTGTTTCTCATTTAGGAGAGCTCTAGTGGAACAAAGACACCTAAGTGTACTTATAGCTTCAATATAAAAAATAAATATTTCATATGATGGAATAACTGATGAGCTAAAAACTCATGACCAAAGTTAGGTATTAGAGGGCTAATGAGCCACTGTGTTAAAAATCTATTGAGCAACCAAGGATTGAGTCAGAAAAACACTCTCACCTAATTTATTTAATTGTATTTCTCAACACAAAGCATATTTTCCTTATTCTTCTTCTGATTCCCACACCTCATTCTGCCACTATTTTTGTCATATTTATTGCCTTTGACCAGTTAGTTACCTTTGCATTCTGAACATTTAGTTGATTTTTTGGGCCACTTGAACGCCTCGGGATGCTGCAGAAGCTCAGGTTCTGTGTTCTGTTAGACTCTTAGTGATTATTGTGCACTTTAATTTTTTTAAAAAGAATTTATTTGACAGAGAGAGACACAGCGAGAGAGGGAACACAAGCAGGGGGAGCGGGAGAGGGAGAAGCAGGCTTCCCGCGGAGCAGGGAGCCCAATGCAGGGCGATCCCAGTACCCTGGGATCGTGACCTGAGCTGAAGGCAGACGCTTAACGACTGAGCCACCCAGGTGCCTCTGTGCACTTTAATTTTAAAAAGTTTTTCAATCATGGAACACTACATCAAGAACTAATGATGTATGGTGATTAACATAACATAATAATAAAAAAATTTTTTTTCAAGACTTAAGAAAACCCTGGGAGAAAACCGATTACTCTTATGAATTCTAGTTTATAATGGAGGAGACAGAGGCAACGGGAAAATAACTCTCTGAAGGTCGTGCAGTGAGTCAACAGGAAAGATGCCATTCCCCGCCCCCCCCCCCCCCCCCCCCCCGCCTTCTTTGCTGACTGAAGCACTTACTCATTAAGTCCCGAGTGAGCTTATTTGGAACCTACATTCATAAAAGTGGCAAACAAATAACAATGGCCTAAATAAGTCCTCATGCTGCCCGCTGTTGAACAAGTTCCCTAAATTGTTTTATTTCAATCTTCTTGACCTATCCGGTCACTGCTAGTTATTTTGCTGCATTCTTTTACTTTTTTGTATATACATAGATAGTCAAGTCCAGGAGACAATGCCAGTTGCTTCGATTCTCAAGAAGGGACCTAAAGTGGTTGTGTTTCAGCAGTTTAAGTTGTTGGGGTGACAGAAAGAGACAGTGTTTGTTTCTGTTACTGGGCATTTATGTGGCTTCCCTTGATGATGACACAGGAATTCCCTGTGTAGATAACTCCCGTTATCTACCCCAAGATACAGCAAATCTGGGGCATATTTTCAATCCCATAGGCCTCAGGTCACTCAAGGAATCCCATGGCCAGGACACAGGGCATGAAGAAAACTCTGAAGTGAAATAGGTTCAAATTATCCTCCATTCCTATATTAACATATGTGTTCTTGGAGCCCTCCCACTTCAGCAGAATTTGCCTTCCATTTTCTTTTTCTTCTAATGTGATTTTAAAATAAAGTGTTTTTAATGCGTCACAGTCTTCTGGAAATAAAGGACCTCTAAAGACATAAAGCAGGTTGCCCAGAATCCTCCAAGACTCTTGCTGGAGGATGGACATGATTTAGGATTTGGTTATTCAGTCCACTGTTATCAAGATGGGACTACTGTACTTGGTGAAGGCACAGAACAATATTTAACCTTCTTAAAACTCTCAAAAATCAAATCAATGAGTGGATTGCATGGCAAATATTTTCAAGAAAGTGATGGAATATTTACATTTTTCTGAGATTCATTCTACTGTCCATGTAAGACTTGATTTGCCTGGGAAACTTCTCAGTGGGTTTAGGCTGGGATTCTGGGCTGGCCCACTTCCCTGATACATTTGTATGCGTCTAAATCTTCTGCAGAATAAATTATTTTCAGAATCTGTGGCAGAGAGGACAGTTTATTAATTCCTGATGGACCACAAGGTATTGTCCTTATTGACAATCTGTTTTTCCTGGGAAGGCTACAGTAGCAGTGAATCCTATTAACTGAGTCAAAGTCAAATGAAGATATTAAGAGAAACAGAGAACAGTCCTTCTAAGCACCACTGAAGAAACACTGCACGAAAAAAGAGGGAGGTAGAGGAGGTTGAAAGGTATATATTGCATAGTACAAAAGTGCTACTAGAGTAAAAACAAACAAGCAAAAACAGCCGACTCTACAAAAAAAAAAAAAAAGAAGAAGAAGAAAAGAAAGAAAATAAAATTCTATTCACCTATTCCTATTCACCTATTCATACCTTTCAGGTAAAACAAAATTCAAATATTTTTATAAATCTACCGGCACACTTAGCTGACTGTGCAAATATAGTCTTCACTTCTGTCAATAAATATTCATGTTAATTTTCTGGATAAAAAATCAATTTCATGCTAGAAGGAATACTGTGGAAAGTGGCTAGATTAAACTATGGCTCCCGGCTACACGTTTCCAGCACCAAAAATAACCATATGGTATTGAATGTGTGCAGGTCACTCTGGAGATTTACTGTAATTATGTCATGATGTGCTTATTGTTATGGATCCAGCAGCCTTTCTTGCCTCTCTACCTGCTTTGTTCAAGAGCAGCTGCTGACTTCAAGCTGTTGTCTGTTTCCAGCACAGAGGCTGAATGAAGAAATGCTTTCTAGGGAAGTCCTGTTCCAAAGTAGGGACAGCAACAATAAATGGATTCAATGGGGGAACATAAAGTTCACTGGGCAAAAGTCTAGTAATCAGCCTGTGCTAATTTAATGCTGCCAGTTCCAACTGGTAAATAACACTGCCTTTGCAATTTATGCAGAGTTAAAAGGGATGGGGGATGTATTTAATGGATAGAGGAATAGAATATTACTTTGCAGAGGGCCTGATTGTGATCGTTTCATTAAAACGATTGCATGAGTGAGCCTCAACTACTATTCCTACTCACCATATGTGCTAAGACAGCAGAATTGTGGATGTGAGCATGCAGAACACTCCATTATTTTTTGCTAAAGATAATGTTCAGTAAAAATATATATACACATGTACTTGTTTAACTACGTGCCATATATTAAGTGTTCATATATGCAGACAGTGCTTTTAAGCAAATGCTTAAAACACTTGATGGAATGGTGTTTATGAGAAGCACATTTATGGTAATTGGCTTGGGTTACTGATTTTATGGCAATGGTGTCTGTTTTTCCCTTTGTAAAAATGTTTTAAAATTGTTTTTAAGGTGTACTTTTATTCTTTTAACAGTTTATAAGCAAGTAGATTGGACTAGAACAGATGCAACTTGTGGAACTTGATTTTTCACACCAGGTCTCCCTGGATTCTTAGGGTGTGTGTCCTTAGGCAGGAAGTGTATAATAAACAGAAGTTATAAGGAATGGCACGTTCATGTGCCCACATCCAGGGTCTCTGGACCTCTTTGGTTTCCCCTGGCATTTCTCCCTCAGTGCACTCCCTATGCTCCAGTCACACGAACACCTGGCCTTTCCTTTTTCCCTTCACCTACTGCTCCGTGGGAACTTCCTCTCATCCTTCAGAACTGAGTCAGGGGTACCTCACTTCTGCCCCTGCCTTCCTAATCTCCCCAGGCTGGGTTGAGTGTTCCTTATCTGAGTTCCCCTGTTACCTGGACCTTTTTTCTGTCGTCCTACTTACCACATCACCTTGTAATATAGTTTTTAAAGATTTTATTTATTTATTTGACAGCGAGACACAGTGAGAGAAAGCACAAGCAGGGTAAGCGGGAGAGGGAGAAGCAGGCTGCCGCCGAGCAGGGAACCCGACATGGGGCTCGATCCCAGGACCCTGGGACCATGACCTGAGCCGAAGGCAGATGCCCAACGACTGAGCCACCCAGGCGCCCCACCTTGTAATATTTATCTTCAACCCGGAATATACCCCTGAGGGCAGGAAATTTGTATACCAAATGACACTGTCCTGACTTAGAAGACTTCCAAGTAAGTATTTTTTTCTAAGAGCATGACCTGAGGGAGAAGTACAGTGGATATATCAGTGTAACGTACAGGCTAGATCATGATTCCCTAACACCTGCATTGTGACATGGGCTGCTCATTGTAAAGAGTTCAAATTACACTAATTGTTCCGATGAATAGTTTGGGTATTTGAAATCATAAAGAAATTATGGTTTCCATATTAAATGCATAGTTTATCTTGTGTTAACACTGGAGCCTATACCACATAACTGACTTTTTCATTGTGATTATAATATATAATAGTGGGGTCCCAACAGCCTCCATCATAAACATAAAAAAATTAGTTTCTATGAGAAAAATAACCACCTTAGTTTTTAAAAATTACTTGATTTTATGCCCACTTACCTCACTTAGCTTTATGTTTATTTTTAGATTATGTTGTGGGGAGAGACAAAGAGTACCTTCATGAGAATATGAGTACTTCGGCTCAATGGCTATTATGTCATCTACAAACCTTGCAATCATTTACAGATTCTGAGAAAAATAGCAAAGATACTTGCTTATTCCTTCTACCCTACATTAATACCTCATGAAAATATGAAAAAGTAAAGCCAGCATGGAATACTACTCTTGTGATGCACTACTCTTGTGGTGAATTAAAACTTTCTAGTTACAATAGGAGTTAAACCAGTACTTCAGAGAAAGTCAAAATGTATCAGTAAATGGAGTACATTTTATAATAAAGTTAGTTTTAAGTCCCTTTGATAAAAGATAGCTAAATACTCAGTTTTATCCCAATATTACATTACAGACTTTTATCCTGTACCTTTAAGTATCAAAATATAACTAACTGATGACTGATGACCATGGAGGCAATTAGAGTGTACCACACATAAGGAAGAGGTCAGAAGGCAGTAATCTGATTACTTTAAGATCTATATTCAAAAGAGAAGCTAGAATGTACATCTGAATGTGTTACCATGTGCTTTTCCCATTGTGTGTTTCCAGACTGTGTTGTTGTACATTGTAAGAGGAGGTGGTAGGAGGGAGGCCTCACTTGTTACCAATGGGGGAGTATCTTGGAGTTGAAAAATCAAATAGGTCAAATTTTCCTATGGATAATGCTGGGAGTATGACTTTTCTCCAACCTTATTTGGTCAGGATGGTCTTCTTGAAAGGGTTTAAGTAAATGGGCGTTACATGCAACTAATGAATCATTGAACACTACGTCAAAAACTAATGATGTACTATATGTTGGCTAACTGAACATAATAATAATAAAAAAGAGTATGCAGGAAAAAGTAATCTTGGATAACGCAAAAGAAAAAAGAAATGTAAAGTTGTGAGCTGATGCTGGAAGCAGTAGCTATGCAACCTGAAAATTAGGGACAGAGGTGGAAACAATGTATGAGGCCACTGACCTTAATTTTTCTAATTCCAAGTGAAGGCACTCAACTGAAGGGGGCCAGAAACATCTTTGAGAAGAATTTGGATTTTATGGAGGAGTGACAGGGAGCAAACACGGGATTTGGGGGACTGGTAGGCAATAAAGCTGGTTTTGGCAGCAGAATTTTGTGCTGAGTGGGAAGGAGACAGACTGAGAGCAGTGAGGACGGTTGGAAATTAAATTGAAGGGGTCCAAAAGTGTGGTGATGAGAGTGAAGATCACTACATGGGCAGTGGGAGGGTACAGAGGTGATTTCTAGAGACCTTTTGGTAGAAGTGATCCAGAATTTTTGGACAATCTTAATGTAGCATAAGAAAATATAGAGGTAAAGACAGCCTAATTCCATGCTTGGAATAAAAGTAATATTTCCTATAATGCAATTTAGAACGGGGGGATTTGAAGGGAAACAAAATGTTACAACCTAAGGGTGGTTCAATATTTGCAAATCAATCAATGTGATACATCACATCAATAAGAGAAAGGATAAAAACCATATGATCATTTTAATAGACACAGAAAAAGCATTTGACAATCATGATAAAAGCCCTCAGCAACGTAGGTTTAGCGGGAACATTCCTCAACATAATAAAGGCCATATACGAGAAGTCCACGGATAACATCATCCTTAATGGGGGAGAGCTGAGAGCTTTTCCCCTAATGTCAGAAGCAAGACAAGGACATCCACACTCACCACTTTTATTTAACATAGACTGGAAGTACCTAGCCACAGCAATCAGGGAACAAAAAGAAATAAAAGATATCCAAATTGGTAAGGAACAAGTAAAACTTCACTATTTGCGGATGACATAATACTATATATAGAAAACCAGAAAGACTCCACTAAAAAAAACCGCTAGAGCTGATAAACAAATTCAGTAAAGTCACAGGATACAGAATCAATGTGCAAAAATCTGTTGCATTTCTATACATCAATAATGAAGCAGCAGAAAGAGAAGTTAAGAGAATAATCCCATTCACAAATGCACCAAAAATAAGATACTTAGGAATAAACCTAACCAAAGAGATGAAAGACTTGTACTCTGAAAACTACAAAATGCTGATGACAGAAACTGAAGATGACACAAAGAAAGGGAAAGGCATTCCATGCTCATGGATTGGAAGAATGTATATTGTTAAAATGTCTTACTACCCAAAGAAATCTACACATTTAATGCAATCCCTATCAAAATGCCAATAACATTTTTTCATAGAACTAGAACAAAGAATCCTGAAATTTGTATGGAATCACAAAAGACTCCAAATAGCCAAAGCAATCTTGAAAAGGAAAAACAAAGCTGGAGGTATCACAATTTCAGACTTCAAGTTATATTAGAAAGCTGTAGTAATGAAAACAGTATGGTACTGGCACAAAAATGGACACATAGATCAATAGAACAGAATAGAAAACCCAGAAATGAACCCACAAATTATGGTCAATAATCTTTGACAAAACAGAACATCCAATGGGAAAAAAGTTTCTTCAACAGATGATGTTGGGAAAATTGGACAGCAACATGCAAAAGAATGAAACTGAACCATTTTCTTACACTATACACAAAAATAAGTTCAAAATGGGTTAAAGACCTAAATGTGAGACCTGAAACCATAAAAATCCTAGAAGAGAACACAGGCAGTAACTTCTTTGACATTGGCCACAACAACTTTTTTCTAGATATGTCTCCTGAGGCAAGGGTAACAAAAGCAAAGGTAAACTATTGGGTCTACATCAAAATAAAAAGCTTTTGCTCAGCACAAGAAACAATCAACAGAACTAAAGGCAACCTACTGAACAGGAGAATATATTTGCAAATGACATAGCCAATAAAGGGTCAGTATCCAAAATATACCAAGAACTTATAAAACTCAACACCCAAAACCCAAATAATCCAATTAAAAATGGACAGAAGACACGGAGAGATGACCAACAGACCCATGAAAAGATGCTCATAATCACTTATCATCAGGGAGATGCATATGAAAACTACAATGAGATGTTACCTCACACCTGTCGGAATGGCTAAAATCAACAAAACAAGAAACAGCAAGTGTTGGCGAGGATGCGGAGAAAGGACAAGCCTCGTGCACTGTTGGTGGGAAGGCAAACTGGTGCAATCACTATGGAAAACAGTATGGAGGTTCCTGAAGAAGTTAAAAATAGAACTACGTTATGATCCAGCAATTACACTACTGGGTATTTACCCAAAGAATACAGGAACACTATTCAAAGGGATACATGCACCCCCTATGTTTACAACAGCATTATTTACAATAGCCAAGATATGGAAGCAGCCCAAGTGTCCATTGATTGATAAATGGATAAAGAAGAGGGGGTATATATATAAATATATAATGGAATATTATTCAACTATAAAAATAATGAAATCTTGCCATTTGCAATAACATGGATGGAGCTACAGAGTATAATGCTCAAGCAAAATAAGTCAGAGAAAGACAAATACCATATGATTTCATTCATATGTGGAATTTAAGAGACAAAACAAGCAAAGGGAAAAATAAGAGAGGGAGACAGACAAATCAAGAAACAGACTCTTAATTATAGAGAACAAACTGATGATTACCAGAAAGGAGGTGGGGATGGGTGAAATAGGTGATGGGGATTAAGGAGTGCACTTGTCATGATGAGCGCAGGGTGTTGTATGAAGTGCTGAATCACTGTATCACACACCTGAAACTAATATTACACTATATGTTAACTAACTGGAATTAAAATAAAAACTTATAAAAAGTTACAGCTTAACCTGCTGCCTTTCTTGCATCCTTTTCTTTTTTCTTATTTCCTTCCTTCATATCATTTTAAACACCTTCTCCAGGCATGGTGGGAAGTTGGGAGAGTAAGGTAGGGAGAATGGGTAAGGGGTCTGAAATAATTTGATTCTGAAATGACAAGCAAATGTGGCAATATTAACACAGTGCTTTGGGGGATAAAAGTATGACAATAATGTATAGAACAACAGAACAGGAGAGAAAGAAAGTGGAGTCAGTGTGTTCCAGGGAAAGAGGTTTATAACCACCTAGGGGGAGACACACTTAGACAACCATGGTGGTGATAGGGATGAAGGCTCAACCTGAGATGCACCATAAAGGAAGAAGAGGTAGGAAGAACCCAACTGAGGCAAAAAGGGACAGGAAAAAAATTCTAAGGTTAAAAAGGCCTGAGGAAACAGAAAAAGGCATGGCTCAGAAAGATTCATTCAAAGTTAAAGACAGAGTAGGACGGTATAATGTAAACTCTGTTAAGGTGAAACACTGAATGTGATAAGAGAATAACACTTGGCTGGGATGCCTGGGTGGCTCAGTCGGTTAAGCGTCTGCCTTCGTCTCAGGTCACGATCTCAGGGTCCTGCGATCGAGTCCCGCATCGGGCTTCCTGCTCAGTGGGGAGCCTGCTGCTCCCCCCTGCTTGTGCTCTCTCTCTCAGACAAATAAAAAATAAAATCTTAAAAAAAAAGAGAGAATAACACTTGGCTATATTGTTATTTTTGTTAACACTTGGAAAATAGAAGGAAAGGGAAAAAAAGTTAATAGAAAATCAGTAATATCATTAAATTGGAGACATTAGAAATGTTTTTTATCAAGAGGACACTCACACTCAGAGTAGAGGAAAATTGACCTGTGATGAATAAAGTTGGTTAGTAAATTGTTTTCCAAAAGAGTAATAGTCAGCTGACTACTAGAAGCAAGAAAATAATAAGAATTGATCAGTGATAAAGGGACAGGATTATTGGATAAATGGAAGTTCTGTAAGATACTGTAACAGCCAGACTTTAGGGAACCCCCCGTCTCCCCACCTCCTGATGTTCATGGCCTTGCATACTTTTGAGTGAGGATATGACCTGTGACTTGCTTCTAACCAAGAGAATACACAAAGGTGATGGGATGTATATGATTACACGTCCATGATTACCTATGTAAAATTGTAAGGCCTGTCTTGCAGAAGTCTCCTGGTTGCTGGTTTCAAGAAGCAAGCTGCCACGTTGTAGGGTGCCTACGTTAAGAGATGTCTTAGTCAATTTGGGCTGGTATGACCGAGTACCATAGACAGAGTGTCTTATATAAAACAGAAATTTATTTGTCACCATTCTGGAGATTCAAAGTCCTAGATTAAGTTGCCAGCATGGCTGGGTTTTGGTAAAAGCCCTCTTCTGGGTCGCAGACTGTTAATTTCTTGTTGTATTCTCATATTCTCACATGCCTGAGGGCAGAGAGAGCTACAGCAAAGTCTCATGCCTCTACTTATAAGGGCACCAAATCCATTCACTAGGGATCCAACTTCATGACTGAATTACCTCCCAAAGGCCCCCACCTCCTAATAGCATCACACTGGGGGTTAGGATTTCATCGTACAAATTCTGAGGGGACAAAAAATTAGTCCATAACAGGAGGCCCACAAGACAATGCATTAACTGTAGGTAGTGTCTAGGAGTTGAGCGAGGCCTCTGTGCGACCACCAGTAAGAAACTAAAGCCCTCAGTCCTATAGCCACACAGAACTGAATTCTGTCAATGACCCCACTGAGCCTGAAGTGAATCCTTCTCCAGGCAATCCTCAGATGAGACCACAACTCTGACCAAAGCCTCAATTGTCACCTTTTTAAAAAAATTTAAATTCAATTAATATATAATGTATTATTGGTTTCAGAGGTACAGCTCTGTGATTCATCAGTCTTATATAATACTCAGCGCTCATTACATCACATGCCCTCCTTAATGTCCATCGACTGTCACCTTTGAGAACTCTGAAGCAGAGGACTCAGCTAAGCTGTGCCCAGAGTTCTTTCCCGTAGAAATTATGAGGGAAATATGGGTTGTTTTAAGGTACTAAATTTCTGGAAAATTGATACAGTGGCAATGAGCTAACTATCATAGACATCAGGGTATAATGAAGAAGTTTCTGGACTATTGAGAATAGAACCATATTTTAGTAGTCTAGGTACTTTACCTTTCTGAGTCATGGTTTGCCTTGTTCATAAAATGAGGGAGTTGGAGTAGAGTCTCTCTCACATTTTTTTCTAGCCTTAATTTGATCTAAATGAAGAATTCTTAGGACAAGGAGCTTTTATAATATAGCCCATACAGGAGTTTTATTCATTGTGCATTTGATCTGATGCTAGGCACAATGATAATCACTTTTCATACGTTTTCACTTTGATTTCCAAAAATTCCTTATTGCTATCCCCATTAAGATGAGAGTGCTCAGGTGGGGGATATTAAATTATTTAACAAATGCACAGTGTCAGAGCTGTGATTTGCACCCAGATCTGTCCAATTACAATGCCTATGCTATTAAACACCCCCTCCCATGAGAAGATATGGCTGGAGGATGGTTTGGGCTAGAAGTAAGCTTTATCTTTGTGGAGTCCTGAGGAAGCCAGGGCCAAGTAGATGATGAAATAGGATCTATGAGGTTGACATGTGATCAACATGAATACTGAAATCTTAATATCATCTTGACTCAGGGTTTTTTTCTCGCAGCTTTGTGGGGGTTTTTTCTAGGGGAAGACTGCCTTTTTTTTTTTTTTTTAAGATTTTATTTATTTATTTGAGAGAGAGAGAGAGAGAACACCAGCAGGGTGAGGGGCAGAGGGAGAAGCAGCCTGATGTGGGGCTCCATCCCGGTTTTCCGGGATCATGACTTGAGCCGAAGGCAGATGCTTAACCCACTGAGCCACTCAGGTGCTCCGAAGACCGCCTTTCTTAAAGTCACCTCACTTCCACAGTGAATTGACCAGAACAATCTCTAAAACCTCTTCCAGTTTCAATGTTCCAAGTTTGTTTCATATCTAGACTGATTTGCTTTGGAAAACATCTTGCAAATAATCTCAGATGTAATATGGTTTGCATGTTTTTAGTGTTCAGTTTTGAACGACAAATGGATCAATCTTTGAGAAATCACTTCATTAAACAATCACATTTCATATTTCATATTACTACTAATTATAATTATTTTCTGCCTTTTAGTTTAAAGTAGAATCCTTTACCTCTCCACAGGGACTCAAATTAGTAGAACTTTTTTATGTTGCTTAGGTCTCTACAGGAGCCTTCCACATGTTTAGTTCAAGTCACTTGTGTGACATATGAGAAATATCCCTGGTACCTAACTAGTTAATTTGACAGTCCCGCATCTTCAGAAGCCCCAGACCTAGTGGGTTTTAAACCTGTAAAGGGAGGGAAGGAAGAAGGAAGAAGGAAAGAAAGAAGGAAAGGGAAGGGAAGGGAAGGAAAGGGAAGAAAGGAAGGATGGAAGGAAAGAAGGAAGGAAGGAAAGAAAGAAAGAAAGAAAGAAAGCAAGCAAGCACATTTCTGTGAGAGCCCAGAACAAGAAATAACTAACGTTACCTGAGGAAGTCTGGAAAGACTGTACCTATTTGAGCTGGATCTTACAGAATGGTGAAGTCTGCTTGATGAAGCAGGAAGAAGAGGAGTGGAATAAAGTTTTAGAACAAGAAAAAGTATGTTCAAGTTTCAGAATCACTGAAGAGTAGGGAGTGAGACACATGGAGCTGGGTCTTATGTCCTTCGGGGTTGTGGTCATTGGATATGATTATTTGTCTTTCTCCAATTACTTGCTTGTGTCCAAAAGTAGTAAATATTGGTTAAGTGACTAACTGGCTAATGAATGAGGCTGGAGAAACAGATGGGGAACACATTGTGAAGAACTTTGTGTGTCAGACTAAAGCACTTATATTTTCATCCTCTCGGCTCGAAGAAACCCATTGCAATGATTAAATCTGCCAGATTTTCATTCTGGATTTTCTTTAATGGGTTCTTTATAGGTTCTATGAGATTTCTCTCTATTCACTTTCTCCCTAAATGTTTCAAAGTAATGTATAATGGGAACCGTTGATCAACATTTGGCTTTTGCTAAGGTAGTGGTTGCCAGATTTAGTGGCACCAGAATCACTTGTGGGAGTTGTTAAAACAGAGTGCAGGGTCCCATAGCACAGTTTCTGATTGAGGAGTCTGGGTGGGATCTGATCATTTGCATTTTTAGCAAGATCCTAGGTGCTGCTGATGCTCCTGGTCCGAGGATCACACAAGCAATCTCCACTACAAGTTGTCAGGCTGTTAACTGCTGTTCCATCTTTTAAAAAATGTAAAATATTTCAACAAATTCATGCAAACACAAAAGTTCAAGCAGACATATAGTTTTTTTTTTTTTCTTATAGCTGTTGAAGCTATCAGATTGCAGGTATAACCAATTTTATAGAATTTGTTTATTCCTGAAATTTTAGTCATAATTTGAATTCCATTTTATATCACTATGGAAACAAACCTTTAGTTCAATTCTCAAGAGAGAAATTATTTTTTTATTAACGTATAATTGACATACAATAGCCTATTACTTTCAGGTATACATCGTAGTGATTCAATATTTTTATACATTATGAAATGATCCCTGTGATAAGTCTTGTTACCATCTGTCACCATACAAGGTTATTACAACATCATTGACTATATTCCCTATGCTGTACGTTGCATCCTTATGACTTTATCCAGAGAGAAGTGCCTTATGATATAAATGCTCACCCCCTAATTTGCTGGTTTGTATGTTTTTATCATTTTGAAACTTAATGCTTTCTTACATGGGGAGTCACCATAAAGAACACATTCTCCTTTAGAAATTCAGTGATCTTTAGTGACTTGCAGGGAGCCCCAACTTTCCAGAGTGCTCTCAGATACCCACATAGATAAGCCAGAACCATGTGGGCTTCACCATTTACTGCCGAGTCCCAGATCTCTTTGCATAGTGACTGTTTTTCCCACTTGCTGTGAATAACAACAGCTGCTCCTTTTGTCTTTGCTTTTGAAGCCAGTGCATATGCTTGAGTGACTAAAGGGAGCCTGGTGTTGGCGCTTCATGTGCTGAAGTAGGAGGGGGATCAAATCTGGCGCTTGCAGGCTGGTCCATCACCCCTCCCCCCACCCCTCCCGCCCCGCCCCCCGCGAGACCGATTAAAGTGTGTGGCGTGCAGCTGCTCAGCCCTCACAGCCTATCCTCTGTGTGGGGTTCCTATCCGTCCGAACCTTTCATGGGGAATGTACTTGGCAAATAAATGCAATACCAAACTGACTTCTTCTGGAGGAAAACACAGCTCCTCTGCATGGAGTATTGACATGTGGGTGGCACAGGAATGACAAAGGGATTCAGAGCTGAATACAGAGATAATTTAGGTAAACACAAGAAGATGTAAAGAAATCTCATCAAAAAGTCCCCATGAGGCCTGCACTGAAATTCCGAGACTCACCCTGTTGCCCACAGGAAATGGAAGTGTCTGTTCTTGGGGGCTCCATTATAAGGGATGGGAAGATGGGATCTTTTCGGTGCCGAGGGAATGCGACTGCAGCAGTGAATTCACACTTTCCACTTACGGTTCATTCTGGTTTACTGAATGGCATAGGTGATATTGATATTTCACCTGTCAAGTATTTACTTATGTTTGTTCCAAGATGTGTTTGAGGAAGAGAGTGGGTGGGAAATCAAGCCTAATCTTGATGAGAGAACAGTGTGTATTCTCTTCACTTAGAGAGTTGAAAATTTATCACGACATATGCCGGCTGCACCGTCAGAACTTATCACCGCCCACAACTTCGGAAGCTCCTCACTGGATGGCGCGGTGGGAGCCGTTTCCTTAGCAGATGCAATCTGATGTGTCAGCTGCAGAACCTGAGTCAAACAGAGTGCTCCTGCTAGCAGGGCCTCCCATATGTGGGGCAATTGGGAAGGTTTCAACAGTTTCACCTTATAAAGATTTTTTTAAAGCACAGTTTTATCCAGCTTATGGTTCTCTGATGAGAACTGGTCATGATTTTAAGTTAAAATATATCAATCCTTATATCAAAGAACATTGATGTATACTGTCTTTAAAATGTAGATCAAGAGGAACATTTTTATTCAATTCAGCAAATTTTGTTTCTATTTTATCACAGGTATTAGGAGTATTTTCCCCTCTGGACTGAGATGACTTTAAATACTATTTTGCTTACACAATTATTTTTGAGGCAATACTGAGTTGGCATAATAATGTCCTATGGTAGTGAGTTCTTACAAAGATATCGGCCTCTACTATAAGAACTTTGTGTCACATAATCTAAAAGTTAAAATTCCAGCTAATAAAAGATTTTTAATGTTTTTGCCCCTAGTCAGACACTGTGACCCTTTTATAGATCGTAAATGGATTAATACTGTGACCACTTTCAAGTGTATGGTGTCAGCATCTCTTTCAAATAGCCTTTTTGAAGTTTTCTCACTTACTACCACAAAGTTTCCCTTCCTGCACCAAATACTAGTTATTAGAATTTGATATCTCTCTGATCGTACCTCTCTGGCTATTTAATGATTAGCCACTTCATGATAACTCTGTCCTCTGAATCTGCTCACCATTTCTTTTAAGCGTGTCACCAACCATTTTTATTCCTAAAAGAAAAATCTGGAATAATACTTGTATATAAATGTTTTTGGAATTTGAAATAAATCCTAGCTTCTTTGAAGAGTATGCACATTGCATTCTTTTCCAGTCTCAGCAACCCTCTACATTTCTCTGACATTTCCCATGCCTTTCTTCTGTCATTGTTCTCCTCCTTCCATTCCACTGTTTCTCTTTCCTGCAAATCTACCTGCTTCACTGATGCTCAAGGTATCAAGTCGGAATTTAAATGATCTCTCAAGCCTTTATTTTATTTCTGGTTTCTCACCTGTTTTTGGTGAGGGCGCTTAGAAAGAAAGAATTACAAGAAACACAGAAACTTTTCTCACATGGAAAGGAAACCAGAAAGATCCTAAATTATATCCAATTATAGATTTTCCAAGCATTCATTTTCTCTATCCCCATATGTCTCAATCTCCACTCTTCATTCCTAACTATAGCAACAGAATATATATACTATGCAGAGACTTTAGCCATATGCAAAGTAACCAAATGAAACAATAATGACAACATGACCCACTCTGAAAACAGCATCATCCAACAGCAGGCATGAGTCAAAGGCCATTAGGAGAAAAACCAATTAAATGATTAGATTAACAGTATACCAATATGATCCTTCAAACTATTACTCTATGAGCTTAGAAGATTTGAACTATATGTAATTTATGTCATTCAGAGATGTTCTTTTTTCTAAATAACATTTTTTCCAAATAAGTGGAAGTCAGTTAAGTGGTGTGATCTATCTCAAACAAGATGATACCTTAGTGGGAGATAGGAAGAATGGAAACAGAATGTTAAAACAAATTTCTACTGTTTTATAGTTGGCCTTGAAAATAAATCATATGTAAATAGAGTTCCACGTCATACTTCTCATGGTGTTAACAAAATACTATGTGAATACTAGAATCAATACAAGGATTTGGAAAGAATATAGGGCTATAGGATAGGATTGACTCAGTCTCAACCACTAACTAATTGACAGGCCAGAAAAATGAAGGTTTTAATAGATATGTAACAAGGAAATATGTACTATTGGGGTTCTTTTCTATACAGAAACACCTCACTTGCTCTTACATTGCTTTTTAAATTTTTTAAATTATTTTTAAATGATTTTATTTATTTGACGGGGAGGGGAGGGAGAGAGCACAAGCAGGAGGAGGGGGAGACGGAGAAGCAGGGAGCCCAATGTGGGGCTCCATCCCAGCACCCTGGGATCATGACCCAAACCGGAGGTAGACACTTAACTGACTGAGCCACCCAGGCGCCCTACATTGTTTTTTTTTAAAAAGTAAACTCTATACCAGGTACTTGGGTAGGTCAGTTGGTTAAGCGTCCAATTCTTGGGTTTCAGGTCAGGTCATGATCTCAGGATTGTGGGATGGAGTCCCACATAAGGCTCCATGCTCAGGGGGCATCTGCATCTCCTTTCCCTCTCCCTCTACCCACCTCACCGCCCCCCGCCCCGCTCCCTGCTTGTGCATTTTCTCTCTCTCTCTCTCTGACATAAATAAATAAATAAATACATACATAAATACATAAATCTATCTATCTATCTTCTTCTTCTTTTTTTTTTTAAAGCAAACTCTACCCCCAACATGGGGCTCAAACTCACAATCCCATGATCAAGAGTTGCATGTTCTACTGAATGAGCTAGCCAGTCTCCCTTCTTCAATTGCTTCTTCTTCTTTTTCTTTTAATTTTATTTTATTATGTTATGTTAATCACCATACATTACATCATTAGTTTTTGATGTAGTGTTCCATGATTCATTGTTTGCATATAACACCCAGTGCTCCATTCTTCAATTGTTTCTTAACCAAGGTCCCTAAACAGAATATGGTCACAAGTCAGGAAATGTGCAAAATACAGCCCAAGTTTCTAAAACATTTCACCAATCCTATGCATTTTATTCAGGGGGGAGGCCTTCTGTCTATGACCCAAAGATGAATTATTGTTATTTTAAAAATAATTATAATAATCTCAGTTTTCCTGTCCACAGAAGACTAAAAATAGGAAACATATAGAAGCGAAGAAGAGGAAAAAGATAATTTTGGTTAAATAAGAGGCAGACATAACTCAAATGACAAAAAGTGACTTATGGCCAACTCATTGTAAAAAAAAAAAACAAAAAACAAAGACAGACAAAAATATAGCTAGTATATGTAAGGACACAAAAATTTCTAACTATCTGTAGCTTTGTGATTAACAAAAACATTCCAACATATTTTCAACAGGGCTTGAATGTGCTGTCATATTTCCATTAAATAACTGGTATCTTTATCAAAGGTCTATTATGTAGTATGCTAGTTGCTTAATAGATGTTACTTTTAATTTTTAAAAATAATCTTTTAAAAATATTTTAAATAATATTTGTAATAGTATCTGAAAATATTCTAAGGTAAATATTATAATGTTCATTTTGCAGAAGTGGCAGGAACCAAGTGCAGAGTTGGATCTAATATTCTATGAAAATGGAATTTTCATTTCTTTATCCTATATCTGGTTTGCAAGCAATCTTTTAAAAATATAGTATTATACCCATTTTTCTCTGTTTAATAAATCATGAAACTATATGACATATTTTAGAACACTTCCTACCAAAATAATTTCATTCATTTATAAGAGGGTTCTAGTCAATATCGTGAACAGAACATATATAGGAATTTCCTCAGCTAAACTACAATTAAAATGAAAGTCAGATCTAAGTTTAAAAGGAAAGAAAAGAAAGCTTCAAGTCTAATGAACAAGATGGGATTTTAAAACCAAGACGATGAATGGAGGTAAAATTGTAATCTTTGAAGGCACAGAGATTAAATATGTACCCCAGGAAGAAGACTTTTATTATGCTAGAGGAACTGGGATCAGAAGACTCAGGTACAATGAATAGATGAAGTGTGCTTTCTCCCAAAAAGAGAGAGGAGATAGGAAGTGGCATTTTGACCATGAACGAAGCAATCCTGAACCATAGGTGGATGGAGTCAGTCACCACAAAAATTGAAGCCCTATGCTTCAGCTACGCATGACACTGGGGTCTAGGAACTACATGCATGGCTTTAGGACATTAGGCTTGGTAAATGCAAAATTGCCTTCCCAACTTAGGGCAATGGTAGAGCCTTTCTCAAGACAACTACTGATAAAAAGATGCTTATACCAAGTAATTACAAAGTGTATAAATTAATCCCCAGCTGCAGAATAGATAGCAAACAACAAAGATCTCCAGTCCAGGGACTACAGGTATGAGAACAAATAAATTATGCTTTAAAATCAATATGCTTAATGTAAAAAGAGATAAAAGAATAAAAATCAAAAGAAAAAGAAAAATATTTAAGAAACAGGCAGATTTTTAAAAGAATTAAAAAGAAATTATAAAATGAAAAATAATATTTGTTAAAGTTGAAAAAGCCCATCACAGGGAGGAAAGAAAAATGAAAAATATAAAAGTTAAGAACAAGAAACTCCAACACACAATTGAATTTCCAGGAGGTAAAACAATATTTGAAAATAAAAGGGTGGAGGGCACCTGGATGGCTCAGTCGTTAAGCGTCTGCCTTCGGCTCAGGTCATGATCCCAGAGTCCTGGAATCGAGCCCCGCATCGGGCTCCCTGCTCAGCGGGAAGCCTGCTTCTCCCTCTCCCACTCTCCCTGCTTGTGTTCCCTCTCTCATTGTGTCTCTCTCTGTGAAATAAATAAAATCTTAAAAAAAAAAAAAAAGAAAAGAAAAGGGTGGAGCATTTTCCTGAATCAAAGAGGAACATGAAAAGGCAAGCTCAGAGTGTCAAGCAGGAAATAATTTTGTAAAATCCCCATCTAATTATGTTCTTCAGTGATATTTCAGAATATCAAAGAAGAGGACAAGATTTTTAAAGCTTCTAAAGGAAATAGACTACCTAAAACTCATGATAAGCAGACTCAGAGCCAGTTTCGCCTTAGGAACAACTAAGGCCAGAAGAAAATAGAATAGTTTCAAAGTGTTTGGGAAGAATAGCTTCAACTGAGAATTCAACACCAAACAAATTATCATTAAGAGGTGAGGATAAAATAAATACTAGTTTTGATATATGAAGACTGAACATTTCCTTACCCACAGAAACTTGTTAAAGAGAGAAAATGATATAGAAGAACAAGAAAATTTATTACGGAAGGATATTCTGAGAAACAACAGAAGATGAAGCATCCTTTGAAACACGGGGGGAACCATCAAGAATTAAAAATAATAAAAAGTAATATAGTGGGGGTGCCTGGGTGGCTCAGTCGTTAAGCATGTACCTTCGGCTCGGGTCATGGGATGGAGCCCCACATCCGGCTCCCTGCTCTGCGGGAAGCCTGCTTCTCCCTCTCCCACTCCCCCTGCTTGTGTTCCCTCTCTCGCTATGTCTCTGTCAAATAAATAAATAAAATCTTTTTAAAAAAAGTAATATAGTGAATTAGGAGAGTTATAAAAATAAAGGTAAACATACAATAATAAATCATGGAATGTAGAAAGTTAGGGTGTTTGTGGGAGTTTAGAGCATTTTAGTGCCTTGTTTAGGACGATGCTAACCACATTGATTATATACAGCTTTGTTAAAGATGCAGGGTAAGATGTTGTGCTAAGCACTAATAAAAGCAAAATAGAAAATACAACTTTTTAAGAAGTACAGAACAGCCCTTTTACGAAGATGGCACAGAAGGCTAAGAAGGAAGCCCCTGCCCCTCCCAAAGCCGAAGCCAAAGCAAAGGCTTTGAAGGCCAAGAAAGCAGTGCTGAAAGGTGTCCACAGTCACAAAAAAAAGAAGATCCGCAGGTTACCTACATTCCGACGACCGAAGACACTGCGTCTGTGAAGGCAGCCCAAATATCCTCGAAAGAGTGTCCCCAGGAAAAACAAGCTTGATCACTATGCCATCATCAAGTTCTCCCTGACTACTGAGTCAGCCATGAAGAAAATAGAAGACAACAACACACTTGTGTTCCTTGTGGATGTCAAGGCCAATAAGCACCAGATCAAACAGGCTGCGAAGAAGCTCTATGACACTGACGTGGCCAAGGTCAACACCTTGATCAGGCCTGATGGAGAGAAGAAGGCATATGTTTAACTGGCTCCTGACTATGATGCTTTGGATGTTGCCAACAAAATTGGAATCACCTAAACTGAGTCCAGCTGGCTAAATCTAAATATAAATTCTTTCACCAAACCAAAAAAAAAAAAGAAAAAAAAGTACAGCATAAAGGAAGAATTTAAAATTCAAAAATCCAAAATAAGGCAGTGAAAAACAGTTTAAAAAATATGGTAAATAAAAAACACGAAAGGAAATTATAAGTAGGGTAAATATTTCAGTAATTCCTCAGAGGTGTGTTTAATCCTGCTGTACACTGTTTACGTAATGGCAATGGTACTGAAAAAAATAATAAAATGAGATTTGTAAGGAAGTACTAAGAAAAAGCTGATGTAGCAGTACTAATTCTAGACCCAAAGGAATTAAATATGAAAGCATTACTAGAGGTAGGGAACCATTATATAATGATAAAAGGAAAATCCACAAAGAAATTATCATTATGTTAGATGTCCAGAATTTTTAAACAAACCAAAAAACATATAAAGCAAACATTGAACTGTAAAAACAAAACAAAACAAAAAAAACCCCAACCCATTCATAAACATAGCAGGAGTTTTTAAGAAATTTGAACACCTGATATATTAAGTAAACTAAAAAAAAAAAAAAGAATGTAAAAGGCTTCAGTACTATAATAATCAAACTTATGTGACAGTCATGGTATAGAAGGCTGTATCCAGTATAAAATGAATCCACATTATTTTAAAAAACAAACAAAACACATGGTACATTTACAAGAATGGCCATATAATAGCGCACCAGGTAGGCTGAACAAAAGCACTAAAGGAAAAAGTTTCTGATCAAAATGAAATAAATTTTTTTTTTTTTTAAAGATTTTATTTATTTATTTGACAGAGACAGAGACAGTGAGAGCAGGAACAGAAGCAGCGGGAGTGGGAGAGGGAGAAGCAGGCTTCCCCTCCAGGAGGGAGCCCGATGTGGGACTCGATCCCAGGACCCTGGGATCATGACCTGAGCCGAAGGCAGACGCTTAACGACTGAGCCACCCAGGCACCCCAAAATGAAATAAATTTTGAAACAAAAGAAAAACTCCCTTTATCTGTGAAATCCAAAGCACAAAACTTCAAAGAATGAACAAATTAAGGGATAGTTCTAATATAAATTACAAATTGTTTAGAACTGAATGACAAAACATTGTTATATAACAAGTAAAGCAGCTGCAATTATCCTTAAATTTTTTTAAATTAGAAAACAATGAAGATAATAGGGCACAGTCACAACTCCAGGAGCTGGGAAAATAATGGCAGAGAAAAATCCAATAAAAGTTAAAGTAAATAAGAAAGATAAAAGCAGATTTTCTGAAGTTTTAAAAAAGCAGACATAGGAAAACAAAAGATGATTCTTTAGAAAAAATAACAAACCTCTGGAAATATTAATAAAGAAATATAAATTGAAGGCAAAAATATACAATGTTAGTAAAAAAAGAAGACATTATTTAAGAAATGTATATTTAAAAAATAAGATAGTATAAAATATTTTGCCAAGAATTTAAATAATTTAAGTAATTAAATAATTAATAAACTTTGAATATACAGGAAATTTTTGTGCTATATGAGCACTTGCAGGTATTGAGAAAGAAGAATATAATTCAATATTTTTGAGACTCTAGGATGGCCGTAATGTCAAGAGTAGTGACAGACTGTACAATTATAGAACATCATGGACAATTTAATTTATTAAACAAATATTTAACAAAATATTTTCATATTTAACTATTTATTGATAACAAAACAACAACATGAAAATGTATGATTTATGCAAGGAGTGCAAGGATAGTTCAATTTAGGATTTTTATCACAATTAACCACATTAAAGATCCAAGGAGAAGTTTTATATAATCATCAAGATAAAAAGGAAAAGTCCAGTAAATTTCACAGATGCTCTTAAAAAAGGAGGAAGAGAAGAGAACTTAACTTGATAAAGAATATGATACCGCCCAAAAAAGCAAAAAAAACCTACTAGACATCCTCCTTAATACAAAATTTTAGAGCTTGTATAATATAGGTCACAACAAGACAAACATACCAGAATCCTGCTATTAGATCTATAATTCATTATTCTGATGGCAAATTTGAGAAGACTATCCAAAGATGTAAGATTAAGGGAAAAAAGAAGAAGGAACCATATTATCATCATTTGCACATGATATGTCCACCTACATTGAAAATCCAGGAAAATCTGCACGTGTATTTTTAGAACATAACAGAGTCCTTCAAAGTTGCTGGACACAAACTCAAAATTACTCCTAAATCCCAAAATTTACAACTAGAAAAAGTAATAGAATTGTTAAAAAATCAAATTTGTAGTTCTAATAACATCCCAGGTACCTAGAGATTTTTTTAGTTACAATGAGATATGCTAGTCTTTTATGGAGATAATTATTAAATTTTTTTGAGTTATATAAGAGAAGACTTGAAAATTACAGAGATATAATATTCATAGTTGGAAATAATAATATAATGACACAATTTCTTTTCTACTCACTGTTGTAAGATGTTATTTATTCCATAATTAATCTGTAAAGTTAATGCAACTTCCACAGTGTTTTTCATAGAACTTGATAGACTAATTTAAAATCTACATGGAGGAATAAAAGCATATGAAAAGCCAAGTGATTCTGAAGCAGAAGCAAGGAGTGAGGCCGTCTAATGGATATCAAAACATATTACAAAGCTATACAGGGATACTCATTTTATTGTGCTTTGTTTGACTATAATTCTTAACACTGCGTTTTTTACAGATTGAAGGTTTGTGGCAACCCTACGTCAGTCAAGTTTATGTGTCTCATTTTCCAATAGCTTTTGCTCACTCTGTGTCTGTGTCACATTTTGGTAATTCTCACAATGTTTCAAAATTTTTCATTATTATTATATTTCTTAAGGTGATCTATAGTCAGTGATCTTCAAAATTACTATTGTAATTGCTTTAGGGCAGCACGAATCACACCCATAAAAGATGATGAACTTAACTGATAAATGTGTTTGTTCTGTTCACTCCACCAATCAGCCATTCCCCAACTCTCTCCCTCTCCTTGGACCTCCCTAGTCCCTGAGCCACAACAATATTCTTTTTTTTTTTTTTTTTAAAGATTTTATTTATTTATTTGACAGAGAGAGACATAGCGAAAGAGGGAACACAAGCAGGGGGAGTAGGAGAGGGAGAAGCAGGCGTCCCCACGGTGCAGGGAGCCCAATGTGGGGCTCGATCCCAGGGCCCTGGGATCACGACCTGAGCCGAAGGCAGACGCTTAACGACTAAGCCACCCAGGCGCCCCGAGCCACAACAATATTCTAATTAGGCCAATTAATAACCCTACAATGGCCTCTAAGTGTTCAAGTGAAAGGAAGAGTCACACAACTCTCACTTTAAATCAAAAACTAGAAATGATTAAGCTTAGTAAGGAAGGCATGTCAAAAGCTAAGATAGGCTACGAGCTAGGCCTGTTGCAGGAAACAGCCAAGTTGTGAATGCAAAGGGAAAGTTTTTTTTTTTTAGTGGAAGTATAGTTGACATACAATGTTACATTAGTTTCAGATGTACAACATAGTGATTTGACAAGTTTATACATTATGCTGTGCTCACCACAAGTGTAGCTGCCATGTGTCACCATGCAACACTATTACAGTATCATTGACTATCTTCCCTGTGCTGCATCTTTCATCCCTGCGCCTTATTCATTCCATAACTGGAAGCTTGTACCTCCCACTCCCCTTCACCCATTTTGCCCGTTCCCCACCCCTTCCCCTCTGGCAAAAAGAAAGTTTTTTTGTTTTTGTTTTTGTTTTTTTTTCAGAGAAGGGGAGGTGAGAGGGGCAGAGGGAGAGAGAATCTTAAGTAGGTGCTACCCCCAGTGTGGCGCCCAACATGGGGCTTGATCTCACAACCCTGAGATCATGACCTGAGCCAAAATTAAGAGTTCGAGGCTTAACCAAATGAGTCACCCAGGCGCCTCAAAAGGAAAGTTCTTCAGGGAAATTAAAAGTGCTATGCCAGTGAACACCCAAATGATAAGAACACAAAATAGCCTTACTGCTGATATAGAGAAAATTTTAGAGGTCTAGACAGATCAAACCAGGAACAATATTCCCTTAAACCAAAGCCTAATCCAGAGCAAAGCCCTACCTCTCTTCAATTCTCTGAAGGCTGAGAGAGGTGAGGAAACTGCAGAAGAAATGTCTGAAGCTCTCAGAGGCTGGTTCATGACATTTGAGGAAAAAAAAAACTGTCTTCATAACATCAAAGGGCTGCTGTAGAAGGTGCAGCAGGTTCTCCAGAAGATCTGGCGAAGATCAGTCATGAAGGCGGCTACACTGCACAACAGATTTTCAGTGTAGATGAAATAAATAAAATAAACCTAAGCATAGAGGTAAATGTGGTTTATTACAGAAATAGGATTACAATCAGTGGGGTCGTAAAGATTGTTCACTAAGTGGCATTAGGACAACTGTCTATTTTTGGGAAAGAAAGTCAGTTAGGTATTTTCCAGATATCACACTCATAAGGAAAAGTAAATCTGAGATAAATTAAAGATGTAAATGTGAAAAGCAAATGTTTACACCATTTGTTTCATAACAAATATAGGAGTATATTTTTGAGATATCTGATTTGGTAAAATATTCCTTATGTAAAGTTTATAAAGCACATGCCTTCATGGAATATATTTGATAAATTTGACCATATCAAGATGAAATATTTTGCATGATGGAAGACGGTATAACAAGGCTAAAAAAGGAAGCACTGGAAGAATAACCTCAAAAAGACAACTTTCTATAACATATTTTTTATAAAATAACAAAAAAAAAAACCCATTTAAAAACATAAACAAGCCAACTGAAAAGTGGACAAAGGGTAGGACTAGGGACTTCACAGAAGCCTGAATTTCTGCAGAGCATATGAGAAGATCCTTCTCTTTCAGCATAATCAAGGAAATACAGATTGAATCAAGGTAACAGTGTACACCCATAGATTGCCAAGAAGTCTAAAAGTCTAACTTTTCTGAGCTTTTAAGTTCCTTGAGAGGAGGAGAGCTACATTAGCATTTCTCTGGGTTATGATCATTGCCTAATTGACCTGGCAGCATTTAGAGGCATTAGCCAGCTGCACAACAGGGTGGGTGGTAACAGGAAAGGATGAATGGACGAAGAAGATTGCAGTGGTGATGCAGGGATGTGCCAGGAGCTTGGACAAGAAAGATGCCAGTGCTGGCCTACTGTTTATGCAGATCTCCAACTGGGGCCTGATAGCAAGCTAGCATCAGATGCGTAAAGATTTCTTGCCTTCCAAAGGGACCTGAAGAATGACCAATGTTTTTATTTATTTATTTATTTTAAAGAGTTATTTATTTATGAGAGAGAGGGAGAGAATGAGCAGGAGGAGGGGCAGGGAGAGGGAGATAGAGAATCTCAAGCAGACTCTCCCATGAGATCATGACCTGAGCTGGAACCAAGAGTCAGATGCTTAACCGACTGAGCCAGATACCCCAAGAATGACCAATGTTTTTAGTAAAGGTATTCGAATCTTGCTCAGCTCTTCCCAAGATCCTTATACAATAAGTGATTAATACAGAGAACTTAGTTGGAGATCCCTTTATTTAATCTCCTTTGACATGTGTTCCTTAGCTATTTAAAGACTTGTTCCTTGGTTACAAAATTAAGCAAAATAAAAGTGAAATGGGATTTCATCATGGCTGGCATTTGTAATCAAATTGCTTCCTTGGCCTGCAAACTGACCCTGAACTGAGGATATAAAGGTCAGTACAGGCTTCCCTTTCGCTGCACTGAGGATTTGATCTTCCATCCGAATCCACCCAGATTAAACAGTGCATTCACTGGATACAGAAGCAAATCCCTCAGCCAAGTGGAGATTCCCAACTTCAGCCTGAGACGCAAAAGTTATGTGGGTAAAAACTAATCATTGAATGTGTCAAACTCTTCAGCCAGCCTCTGTTCTTGGTGTTATGAAATGCTCATCTATTTCCAATTAAATAATCAAAGTACTGTCTAACTCAGAGAGGAGACACCTTTCCAAGATCGGCAGACTAAAAGCCAGTTAGTCGGACAGCACCTGCAGGGTTGTGTTTGTTTTTGGACCAAGCTGTCATTTCTAAATTGCTGACTATACAGAGATAAGACTCCACAGTCATGAAGGTCAACACCCACATCCTCTAAGCCATAATTGATAAAATAAAGGGATTTAGCCTAGAGAAGAGCGTCTTGGTAGAAAGGTAAAGAGGGAGGGCTATAATAACACCAATAGCAGCTACATTTCCTGGAGGCTCTCTATTAGCTAAGATCTATTTAATGCCCTTTACATGTGTTAAGTAATTGAAACTTCACAACAATCTCATAAAGTAAGTCCCATTATTATCCTCATTTTAATAAATGAAGTATTTCATGACAAGGTATTTGGGAAGTATCTGGTACCATAAGATTTCAATCAAAGATGGTAATGATGATGGTGAACATTATTGTTGTTGAGTAATGCTTCCAGTTAGAAGAAAATAGGTAGTCAGCCACTGGGAATGATTTAAAGAATGTTTTGAAAACATTCTCCCATGCCAGGAACAACATCCTTAATTCCTGCCACGGTAGCTCAATTCTACTATCAAAATTCATTCTTCTGAGTGCTAAAGAATTTTCTAATTCTAGAATCCTGTATTGATTTGCATGTTGTTTGCCCCCATCAGGGGTAGTAAAGCTCTCTACTGGCTAGCATATGTTTTCAAATGTGATAGCTGACTGAGAGTATTCTGTATGTTAAAACGAGCGTTTCTTACATACTAATCTGTTCTAAGCAGGCTACTGTGTTTAAGTGATATAAAAATGTTCTTTCCACCCTCTCATTCAAAAGGAGAACAGGAAGCAGAATGAGCGTCTGGGTTCAGGAGAGGGAAGGAGTCAGTGGAATCCATTGAATTAGGGACAGGTGGGGCTAGGTAGGGAGAAATAGGGGGCTATGTGATCAGGCTCACAGAAATCCCAAAAAACATGGAAGTGTGGGAAAACCCGGGATAAGGGGACAACTCAGACCATCCTGCCCTAGGTTGCAGGGTGGGTGTCTCTTTATGATAATCACCTGTGACCAACAAGGAATAACTAACCAGAACCTAAAAAGGAAGTAAGTCATTGAAGGTGTTATGACTAGTCCTTGCTCAATGGTGATATCAATAGAAATGTTAAAAGGATTTAAGTTCCCTGGTTAGTTTACTATACCAACCCTAAAGGCCCTCACTGGCAACCCTGTCTGGAACCCTCTCGCTCTTGGGAGCTTTTTCTGTATTTTCACTTAATAAACTTCTATCACTTTACTCACTCTCCTTTGCCCACGAGATTCATTCTTCGACTTCATGAGACAAGAACCTAGCTCTCCTGCATCACCACTAAGGAGGGGGGAAAGAGACCTGAAGGAAAGAATGTAAAGTTTCTAAAAACAATTTGAGTTCATCTTCCAATTTTTCCTATAGTCAACATGATTTTACACTCTCTGGTTTCATAAACAGAGGCCATACAATTTTTCAAAGGATGTTTTTTCTATATGAAAGATAAAAGAAGTTGTTGACTAAGGAAATGACACTTGGAATTTCAAAATAAGAACTGAGGGAATGTGTCTTGTAGCACAAGAGGCCAGTCCGTAGTCCCAGCCCTACAGCCACTCAGCTGTACAGCTCAGTGTTCTGACCGACAAAACAAAGAAATAACATTCAGTGACCTCTATTATCTGTTCCAAATTTTTGATGCTTTAAAATGATGTTTAGAATGAGATTACCTGGAATTGTTTGTCTTATATTGTTATCTATTTTGGCTTACTTTCCGTTTTTTTTTTAAAGTATGAAATGACAGCTTCTTTTATTTTTTTAAACATTTATTTCATAAAGAGAGAGTGCGTGCATGCACAAGTAGGGGGAGGGGCAGAGGGAGAGAATCCCAAGCCGACTCCCTGTGGAGCACAGAGCCCTACACGGCTAGATCTCAGGAGCCATGAGATCACGACCTGAGCTGAAACCGAGAGTTGGACACTTAACCAGCTGAGGCGCCCCAACAGTTTATTTTACATATACCTATTTGTTAGTTTCCTTTCTTTCTCATTTTATTTTATTAATATTTTCTAAGCAAAGTTAGATGACATATCTTATTGCACTTCTGAGGGAGAAGACAGTCACTTTAAAGTTTGTTTATAGTTCTGTCTTAGCAAAAGTATTAATCGAAGAACTCTAGCAGTTTGTTTTATTAAAACTCCATTTCGTCCTGTGGGAGTGTTAAGTAAAAACAAGAAAAAGAAATACTCTAAATTCTGGCCTGTCCTGTAATACCCTTGCCTACTTGCATGGATGATTTTTTGTATGCATGTGTTGAGTATTTGAATTTACAAACGTATTTCAATTTGTGTGATCTTTCAAGGAAAGTCACCTTATAGCCAAATACTACTAAGAAGTAAAATCCCAAGAATCTGGTTCCTGCTTGTTGGCACTCTGACATTTATGCCTGTACACTCTAGAGTGGACTCTAAATCATGATGCGAATAATTGATTCTGATGTAAACATTTCACATTGTGAGTGCTAACTAAATGTAACTAACTAAATGTCATTAACTAAATGTAAATTCCATTCTCAGACATGTACTGATTCTGTCTTTGACTCTGGTGAAGTCATCAGAAACCAGCATAGCATCTGTTTGTCTCTCCCTTTGGAAATTTGAAGGAAACAACACTTCTTATAAGGTCTGTGATAAATTTTCTTTAAGGAGAAACATTCTATTTTTTTAAAATATCTTTTGTATTTTTTTAAGATTTTATTTATTTATTTGACAGAGAGAGACACAGCGAGAGAAGAAACACAAGCAGGGGGAGTGGGAGAGGGAGAAGCAGGCTTCCCACTGAGCAGGGAGCCCGATGCGGGGCTTGATCCTAGGACCCTGGGATCATGACCTGAGCTGAAGGCAGACGCTTAACGACTGAGCCACCAAGGAGAAATATTCTACAAATGGTGAATGTTATCATTGATTTATCCTTTTTATTTGTTCCATAGTCAAAAAACCATCAAGTTTTGGTATTTACTTATGCCACTTTACAACTGGAGTACTACAGAGAAATCTTCAATATAATCGAAGGAAATTTCAATTATCATCACCTAAAAGAAAATAAAATAAGGTAGGTAAGTAAGAGAATGATAAAAATTTGGTGGCTCAGGGTAATGAATAAACAATGACATCTCTTGTTTCCTTATCTGTTTAGACACTTACAGTGGTTTCTCTTATCTTTTAAATCACATCTAAGCATCTGACCTAACTTTCAGATTCCTTTATCAACTGACACCCTTCTATTTCCTAACTCACTTGTGAAAATCTCTTAACAGTCACTACTTCCACTTTTTTTCTGAATAACCCTGACTGCTTCCTTTCACAAATAATAAAGATAAGAATAATAATAATGCTTATTTTTACTGAATACTTATTCTATGGAAGAAATGGAGATTTTTAAAAACATTCATCATCTTATTTTATTCCTATACACAAAACCCAGTGAGGTTGGGGGAGTGATGTCAGCAAGATGATGGAATAGAAAGCCTCAGACCATTCCTTCCCTCTCAGAGACACCAATTCATCAATACATAGTTTGTAAGGAAACAGAACTTCAACAACACAATAAGCAAAATGGACCTAACAGACATATACAGACCATTCCATCCAAGAGCAGCAGAACACTCATTCATCTCAAGTACACATGGATATTCTCTGATAGATCACATGTTAGGTCACAGAACAAGTTTTCACAAATTTAAGAAGATTTATAGTAAGTGTCATTTCCAACCACAATGGAATAAAATTAGAAATCAATAGCAGAAGGAAAACTGGAAAATTCACAAATATGTGTAAGTTAAAGAACACACTCTTGAACAACCACTGGGTCAAAGAAGAAATCAAAAGGGAAATTAGAAACTATGTTGAGAGAAATGAAAACAAAACCACAACATACCAAAACATACGGAATGTAGCAAAAGCAATACTAAGAGGTAAGTTTATAGAAGTAAAGGCTCACATTAAAAGAGAAGAAAGATCTCAAACAGCCTAACTTTACACATTAAAGAGTTAGGAAAACAAACAAAGCACAAACTTAGTAGAAGGACAAAAATAATAAAGATTAGAGCAGAAATAAATGAAGTAGAGAATAGGAAAAAAATAGAAAAATTTAACAAAACTAAGAGTTGGGTTTTTAAAAAATCAACAAAGTGGATAAAACTTTAGCTAGACTAATCAAGAAAAAAAAGGGAGCACTCAAATAAATAAAATCAGAAATGAAAGAGGAGACTTCACAAGTGATACCACAGGCATTAAAATGTATGAGAGAGTACTATAAAAAATTATATGCCATCAAATTGTATAGCCTAGAAGAAATGGATTAATTCATAGAAACATACAACCTACTCAGACTGAATCCTGAAGAAATAGAAAATCTTAACAGACTTATAACTGGTGAGGCAACTGAATCAGTAACCAAAAAATTCCCAGAAAAAAAAAGCTCGGGACCAGATGGTTTCACTGGAGAATTCTACCATACATGTAAAGAAGAATGACCATTTTTCTTTAATATTCCAAAAACTGAAGAGGAGGGAATACTTCCAAATTCATTTTATGAGGTCAGCATTATCCTGATACCAAAGTACCTTTAAAAAAAATTTTTTATTTATTTATTTATTTATTTATTTATTTATGAGAGAGAGAGAGAGAGAGAGAGAGAGAGAGAGAGAGAAAGGTTGTGCACAGGTGGAGGGAGGGGCAGAGGGAGAAGCAGACTCCCTGCTGAGCAGGGAGCCCAATGTAGGGCTCATCCCAGAAACTTGAGATCATGACCTCAGCAGAAGGCAGACACTTAACCAACTCAGCCACCCAGGTGCCCCCTGATACCAGAGTATCTTAAGCATTATGGGCTGCTATAACTGAATACCATAGACTGGATGGATTATAAGCAACAGTACTTTGTTTCTCACAGTTCTGGAGGCTGGAAATCCCAGATCAATACACCAGAAGATTCAAGGTCTGGTGAGAACTCACTTTCTGGTTGCAGATTGCTGACTTCTCCCTGTGTCCTCATATGACAAAGAGGGTGAAAGTGGTCTCTAGTGTCTCTTTTATGAGGGCACCAATCTCATTCATGAGGGCTTCACCGTCATGATCTAATCACCTCTCAATGATCTCATGATCCCCCAATAATATCTTACTGGGAGTTAGGATTTCAATATAATAATTTTGGAGGATACAAACATTTAGTCCATGACATTCCATTCTGGTACCCCCAAATTTATGTCCTCATATGCAAGATACATTCATTCCATCCCAATAGCCCTAAAAGTTTTAACTAATTCCGGCATAAGCTCTAAATTCTAAAGTCCAAAGTTTTCTTAAAAATTATATAAGTCTGACATGACTAAAACTCAAGGTACAGTTCATCCTGAGGCAAATTTCTCTCCAGCTGTAAACCTGTGAAACCAAAAAGTCAAGTACTTCCAGGGCGCCTGGGTGGCTCAGTTGGTTAAGCGACTGCCTTCGGCTCAGGTCATGATCCTGGAGTCCCTGGATCGAGTCCCGCATCGGGCTCCCTGCTCGGCAGGGAGTCTGCTTCTCCCTCTGACCCTCCCCCTCTCATGTGCTTGCTCTCTCTCATTCTCTCTCTCTCAAATAAATAAATAAAAAATCTTTAAAAAAAAAAAAAAAAAGTCAAGTACTTCCAAAATAAAATAACGGGGTAAGCATAAGATAGACATTCCCCTTCCAAAGGGAGAAATAGAAGAAAAGGATAATGGTCCCAAGTAAGTCTAAAACCTAACAGGCAAATTCTTTTTTTTTTTTTTTTTTTAAGATTTTTTAATTTATTTGACAGATAGAGACATAGAGAGGGAACACAAGCAGGGGGAGTGAGAGAGGGAGAAGCAGGCTTCCCGCGGAGCAGGGATCCTGATGTGGGGCTCGATCCCAGGACCCTGGGACCATGACCTGAGCCGAAGGCAGACGCTTAATGACTGAGCCACCCAGGCGCCCCATAATAGGCAAATTTTTTAGACCAGAAGGCTTGAGAGTAATCCTTTTTGACACAGTGTTCTACCTTTGGACCCACTGTGGTGGCAGTTCTGTCTCTCTGGCTCTCCTGGGCAGGGGTTGTATCCCCAGTGGTC
Source organism: Halichoerus grypus (assembly GCF_964656455.1). NCBI lineage: Eukaryota > Metazoa > Chordata > Mammalia > Carnivora > Phocidae > Halichoerus > Halichoerus grypus. The sequence continues at coordinate 38,269,219 of NC_135720.1, forward strand.
TCCCAGGATAAGGCCATGGCCCCATGGCTTCAGGTAGTCCCACCCACATGGTTCTGCTGGTTACAGCTCACACTGCAGTTCTTTGCAGGGGTCCCATCCCTGAGGCAGTAGGCAGTGCCATCCTGGTCCACCTTAATCAGAAACGCAGTCCCACCCTTTGAGACCTCTCTATATCCCCCTCTCCCTCCAGTCTCCACCAGGCCTCACACTGTGCGCCTGTGGTCAAAGGGGCAGCCCTGAGCTCTGAATTGCCTTGAGGCAGTACTTCTTTCCTTGTCTTTAAGAATAGAACCTGGCTTCTCTTGAGATGACAGATTAGGTTGGTATTCACATCATTATCAAACTGTTGCTTGTCCACACCCTTAGCGTTCTCTTTTGAGCACACTCTAATTTTTAAAAATTTGGCTAGCTGAGTCTTTTCCAAATACTTAAGTTCTGGTTCCATTTTGCTTAACAATTCCATCTTTAAACCATTTCTTTCTTCTTGCACTTTACTATTAGTAGGCAAGAAGAACCAAGTTGTTCCTTCATCAATTTCCTTAGAAATCACCTCAGCTAAACAGCCAATTTCATCACTCATAAGTTCTATCTTCAACCAAGCACAAGAACATAAACATGTCATCCACATTTGTTACCACTTTATGATAAGGACTGCCTTTTATCCATCATCTGATAACATATTCTCCATTTCCATCGGAGACCTCATCAAGTCTTTCCCATCCATATCTATTCTCGAAAAAGAAACTATAGCTATCCTTTTTTCTTTATGAGCCTTTACTAGAATTGCCTTTAAAATTCTGTTGCTAATAATTTAGTTTTTCCTAGCTAAAACTTGTACCTCAAACTTGTACAGTCTCTACCCATTACTCAGTTCCAGAGCCATTTTCACATCTTTAGACATTTCTTACAGTAGCAATTTCTACCTTAGTTGGTTCCTGCTGCTATAACAGAATACCATAGATGGATGGCTTGTAAACAACAGAAATTTATTTCTCACAGTTCTGGAGGCTAGAAATCCAGAAATCAAGGCACTGCTTTGATTTTAACAGAGTTAAAATCTGGTCTTAACAGAGCTGGTGTCTGGTGAGGGTGTGCATCTTGTTTGCAGACTGCTGACTTCCCTGTGTCTTCATGTGGCAGAGAGGGTAAAAAAGCTCTCTGGTGTAGGGGTGCCTGGGTGGCTCAGTCGTTAAGCATCTGCCTTCAGTTCAGGTCATGATACCAGGGTCCTGGGATGGAGCCCCGCATCGGGCTCCCTGCTTGGCGGGAAGCCTGCTTCTCCCTCTCCCACTCCCCCTGCTTGTGTTCCCTCTCTCGCTGTGTCTCTCTCTGTCAAATAAATAAAATCTTAAAAAAAAAAAAAAAAAAGCTCTCCGGTGTCTCTTTTATGAGGGCACTAATCCCACTCATGAAGATTTCACCTTTATGACCAATCACTTCCCAAAGTCACCATCTCCTAATACCACATTGGGTGGCAGGATTTTAACATATCAATTTTGGGGGAAGAATACAAACATTCATCCATAACACAAAGCCAGACAAAGACACTATGAGAAAACTATAAGCTAATATGCATGATGAACATAAATGCAAAAATCTTCAATAAAATATGAGGAAACTGAATTCAACAGTTCATTAAAAGAATCATACACCATAACCAAGTGGGATACAAGGATGGTTCAACCTACATAACCACACAATGAGATATCCCATATTAATAGAACAAAGAATAAAAATGTTGTAATCATTTCAACAGATTCAGAAGAAAAATAACTGAAATAATTCCACACCCCTTCGTGATAAGAGCACTCAACAAACTAGAAATAGAAGGAAATTACCTCAACATAATAAAAGCCATATATGAAAAGTCCACAGCTAACATTACATTCAATGGTGAAAAACTGAAAGCTTTACCTCAAAGATCAAGAACAAAACAAGGATGTCCACTCTCACCACTTCTACTTAACATAGTACTAGAAATTCTAGCTAAAGCTAAGAAAAATAAATAAAAGGCATCCAAATCAGAAAGGCAGAAGTAAAATTATCCCCATTTGCAAAAGCACATGTTCTTATATGTAGGAAATGCTGAAGATTCCACAAAAAAACTGTTATTACTAATAAATGAATTCAGCAAAATTGTAGGATACAAAATATAAACATACAAAAATTATTGGTTTTTCTGTACACTAACAACAAATTATCTGAAAAGAAAACTAAGAAAATAATCCCAAGTCTGGGGAGGATGGGGGCCACTGAGTAATGCAATCCCTATCAAATTCCCAATAGTGTTTTTGGCAGAAATAGAAAAAAAAAAAACAGTTCTAAAAGTTTATAGAACCACAAAAAAACGCTGAATAGTGAGAACAATCTTGAGAAAGAAGATCAAAGTTGGAGACCTCACACTTTCTGACTTCAAAACATATTGCAGAGTTACAGTTGTCAAAACAGTATGGTACTGGCATAAAGACAGATGTAGACCAATGGAACAGAATAGCGAGCCCAGAAATAAACCCATGCATATATGGTCAACTGATCTTCAAGAAGACTGTCGAGAATACACAATGGGAAAAGACAGTCTCTTCAACAAACAGGTTTTGGGGAACACTGGACATCCAAAAGAATAAAACCGGGCCCTTACACCACACAAAAATCAACCCCAAATGGATTAAAATTTTGAAAATTAAAAACTTTAACCCGAAACCATAAAACTCCTAGGAGAAAACACAGGGAAAACACTTCATAACATTGGTCTTGGAAATGACATTGAAAGCACAGACAACAAAAGCAAAAATATACAAATGGGACTATGTCAAATAAAAGGCTCTGCACAGCAAAGGGAACAATCAACAGAGTAAAAAGGCAACTTACAGAATGGAAGATAAAATTTGCAAACCATATATCTGACAAGCGTTTAATCTCTGGAATATATAAGGAACACCTACAACTCAATGGCAAAAAAGTAACCCCAATTTTAAAAACAGGTAAAAGATTTGAGCATTTTTTTTAAGAAGACATACGCAGGCTAAAAGGTCTATTTAAAAAAAAAAGATCACTGTCACTCTCATCAGGGAAATGTAAATCAAAACCCGAATGAGATATCACCTCACAACTGTCAATATGGCTATTATAAACAAAGCCATGAGTTGGTGACGATGCAGATACACAGAATAGAAACACTTGTGCACTGTTGTTGAAACACAACATGTGCAGCCATAATGAAAAGCACAATGATAGTTCCTCCAAAAATTAAAAATACAACTACCATATGATCCAGAAATCCCCATTCTGGGTATTTACCCAAAATAATTTAAAATAGAATCTCAAAGAAATATTTGGCGTTGTATATTCACAACAGGTAAGAGCTGGAAACCACCTAAATGTCCACTGACTGAAGTACAGATAAAGATGTGGCATATACATACAGTGGAATATTATTCAGCCTTAAAAAAGAAGACAATCCTGTCGTATGTGACAACATGGATAAACCCTAAGGACATTATGCTAAGTGAATTTAGCCCAGCCAAAGAAAAATGTAAACTACAAGATTTCAGTTATATGAGGTATCTAAAATAGTCAAACTTAGAGAAGAAGAAAGTAGAATCACGTTGCCAGGTACTGAGGGGAGGGGGGTATCGGAAGTTGCCACTGAGTAGGTACAGAGTTTCAGCCAAGCACGACAAAAAAGTTCCAGAGATCTGCTGTGCATCCATGTACATTATAGTTAATAATGGTGAATCCTTCCCTTTGCAACCCATATATTATTATAGAGATAATAAAAGAGAGAGAAAGTCTTTGACCATGAGTTTAGTGAGTGTGGAACGAGGGAGAGGACAGAGTGAGGTAGGTGTAACTGGATATTGAATAAGACTAAAAAATGTGGGTTGCAAAGGGGAGGATTTACCATTTCAGACACTGAAACTGTGTGCAAAGGGTACAGAGACAAACATCAGGCATCTTCCCCAAGCTTCAGTTTCCTCATTCCTCATCCACAATCAGCATAACTCATTGGGTTTATGATTATGATTATGATTGTTTTTTATTTACATGGTAAAAAAACACCTAACCTGAAATCTACCCTCTTAACAAATTCTTAATTGTACAATATCATTAACTATATTTACTATAGAACCCTGAGGAATATTTGATCTACTATAATTACTATACTATAGTAAATATTATAGTATTAATTATACTGTAATTGAAGATAATTAAACTGACTCTTACTTTTGCAGAACATAAGGATGCTCCAACTAAAGGTGCTCTTTTGTTCTTTGGAACTACAGATACTTCCCTTTGTTCTTCCAGTTTCCACGGCATCCAGTGAAAAGCACTGTCCCATAAGTCATAAAGTAGAAACTTGATTGATCGACAAGGCTTCAGAAGCAGACATAATTTAACAAAACCCAGTCTGTGTTTTTTTTGCAGATAATTTCTTTTAATATGTTAGAAAGGTGAAGGAGAGGGAAGCAGTTCTCACACTCAACACTCTTGGAGACTACTTTGGCAGGAATTTATTTTGTGCCCAATATTTAAAAAAAATCATCATCTTAATGATGCAGGTGAAAATAATAGAGGAAATTTCATTTCGTGGCTCACAGGATTTGATTTCCTCTATTAGCTGGAGGCATGCATCACTGCAGATTTGAAATCCCTTCATCTCACCTCTCTGAATCTCAGAGCAATATCTTTAAGTCCCACCAAAGAGTGTTAATGAGCCACAAAAAGATGTTCAATAGACTTTTCTCCTTCAGACTAAGAATCTAGTTAGTGGTAGACAAGTTAAGGATGGCATTTGAGTTCACCTCTTAAATATTTAGACCAGTTTCTCTTTTTAAAATGTGTCCGTTGTCAAGAAAAAGCTAAACAGTATATGGTTCTTGGTGGCCAATCTAATATTAAAGGTAACTGTCCCTCTCTGTACTTAAAATGACCTCAATTTGTAACTACCTGGATTGCTTCCAGAGTCATCCATAATTTAATTATATTTATCCCAGCTCACCTAGAAGAACTCAAAATGAAATGGTGACTTTGGTTTGTGAGGTTAGAATCAATAGCCATTAAGAGAATGAGGAGATTTTTAAATCTAGGAAAAAAGCAAGTACTTAAAATATCCCTTGCATCAGCCTCAACATTCTGGGTTCTCAGACAACACAGATATGGTGGAATTTTATCATGATGCATTATGCAGCTTTAATGCCCAGAAAGGTAGGAGTTAATGCAAGAGTTGATTGTCGATTAGAATAAGAGCTCAAAGTTCCGCTTTCAGAGTATTTTGGACTTGCGTGGCACATTTAGAGAGGCAGACAGATCCTGAAGGAGGACTGAAATAGATGAAAGCTATAAGATAAGAAGAAAATTCTATGTAAGCCAAGTGTATGAGTTTCTCTAATCATGTCATTGGCATCATGTAAATGCCAGACACCATTTATATACAGCTTAGATATAGCAGATGTTGGCATTTAAGTATAGGTTGCTTGAGAGAAAATTGCCCTTGAATGGAAGAGGAAGTTTACTGGCAGAGAAAAATGATTTTCTCAGTTAACAGTTATAACCCCAATAATAGAATTGTTTTCAACCAGAGGTTGCGGGGTGGGAAAGGAGGAGAGATATAATGATACTTCAATTCCTATCTAAAAAAGAAAAAAATCAGCTTCAGTTGAAATTGCGGATGTGTGGGTTGTATACATAGAACCTTCTCCTCCCTCTTTTCTAAACCTCAAGGCTTCATGTTAAATGGAACAAATCACATCCTTCGTGGTTCTGCTCTGTTTGGAACAGCTGCTAGCTGCAGGTGGTGCCCTAAAAATATATTGTTTGTTTATTTTGCCATGTAGCAGTCTGCAGAGTGGTACCTAACAGTGCGACAGCTCCCTTCACTTTCTGTCAGTGAACCCAATGATGCAAGATGGAGACCCCCGCCAGTCCTAGCACGAAAAGGTCCCAATAAGAGGCACAGGTTGCGCTTGAGGCTCAGCTTCCGATAAGTTCCATTTTCTTTGGATTCATGAAGCAAAGCTGACAAGCAGACTCTCTGTCATCAGAGCCTCTGACTGGGGCTCAGCGAAGCAAAGCGAAGCAACAAACCACCTTTGTTGGGAGAATCGGCATCCTTCTCTAGAGATTAAGGTCTATAAGCATATAGGGTTTAAAGGGAAAAAGAATCTGTAATGGATCACAAAAAAGAAAAGGAAAGTGAAGAATCATCTCAGGTAGATGTTCATGCGGATATATTGAAATAGAGCTTTTAATAATTTTTTATAACTTAAATGTTCAGATAATTTTTCCAGCCACACTAGCAGGGTTCTCACAGTTAACCCTGTTCGCCTCACAGAGCTGTTGACACAACACAATCACTTACACGGAAAGTTGTTTTATACACTATAGTGACAATACGGATGCACAGAATTATGTTTTCATTAATATGATTCTAAAGTTCCTCCAACTCAGTCCCAGATTAAGTACCACAGCAACTCTAAAGCTTTGAAGACCAGAAGTTTGAACCAAAAAAAAAAAGAAAAAAAAAAGTGGGCACCACGTGGCTAACGTCATTCTAATTCAGACCTCAGACTCACAATCAAAGGACAATAAAGGAGTGGCTAAACATATTTTCTCATTTAGTTTTGGCCACTCCTTTACCATCTTTTTAGTATTCAGCCTCCTTTGACAACTTGTTTCAAGCCTTTTAATTTGTAAGCAACACAGACTTTCCTAAATTTATGAACTAAGCACATTGCTGAAAACGAATAGAAGAACAACTGTTGAGTCACTGACATGGAAATTTTTTGTACCTTACAGTATAATTTCATTTAAAATTGATTTTCATTGTAATAGATATAGTATATTAGGACTAAATCAACCTAAACATGATCTGTAAGTAAGAGAATGGTATAAAATCACAGCAAATATCATTTGTAAAATATAGAAATTAGAAAAAAGAGAGAGAATCTGCCTATAATTCTGTGATGAAGAAAGAAATCAATAGGGTTATGGAAAATGGGTAGGAAAAGTGAAGATAAATGACTGGAAGACACTGGATAGTTCAGGGTAAAAGAAACAATTTGTATTTATAAAGTTGCTGATAAGAAGCTGGTTAAACTTAAGAGGTGGAGAGCCTAAGAATCAATAAGGAGAGGAGAGCAAGGTAGACATTTCAGAATAAAAGAAGAGATAAAGAAAACCAAAATATCCTTGGAGCCATGACACTCTCTAATTCAGTCCTTGACTTTGCAGCCATATTTGCAATTAGCATTAACCAAATCATCATGTGACAAGTAGCTGCCTCATTAGGTACAATAACATATAATATTGTGAATAAAGTTAGAAGGAAATTACAAGTGATAGACACATGTGTGCAAAAAGTTGTGGTCTAACCCTAACCCTAACCTTTCCCCCTTTTTATGGTGATCTAATTGCATTGGTTAAAAGCAGCTAACCAGTTCTTTAGAATATGCTCTCTAGCCAAGTCTAACTTTATTTAGATGCCGTACATGGACAAGCTTGATTGTTGAACCAAAATGGGAACATTAAACAAACATCACAGCCCTCACTAGTAACATTGGGACTTTGCTGTCAAGTGTAGACTCCTTCCCTCAAGAAAAAGCTTGTGACCATTTTAAATGGCTTGTCTGGAAACTTCTGTAAATCTTATGTTTTAGTAAAATATTTTTTGTTATTCTAAAAAAAAAAAGTTGTGGTCTTGATTCTCAGGGAATTTAAAATGGGTTGAGAGTCACAATAAAGGTCAGAGTTGGGACAAAAGCTACCATGATGCCATAAGGGCAGGAATGGGCAGGAGGAGAGTGAAGAGCAGGAATCATATGCCCAGTTGTTTGGAAGAATTAGAGTTTAAACTCCTATTTATAGGACTGGTAAACACAAAAGGTGCAGGAGAAACATTACAGATGGCTTTTTTTCTACTACGTAAACACTCTTTAGCTTAAGTGTGTTTGCCCATATTTTTATTCTTTTTCACTCAAGTATTACATGCTAAACAATAAATTATCCCTCATATTATAGCTGTCATTATCAATCGTCTTTACAGCCTTCCTTTGAGAATGCTTGCTGTTATTTGAAAACACGTACACATTCCACTATTATTATTCTGCCACCGTGTTTAGAAGATCCAGTGAAAAGGAAATAGCCATCAAAGACTTATTTCTTAAAAACTTTTTATCATAATAAATGATCATGACTGGAAAGACATCCTAAAAGACAGTGATGTTATATATTACAAAGGAAGATGGTAAACCTTTGTTCAAGGCCAGTAGTTTGTCATGTTTTTCAAAACTTACTCTACTTTAGTATATTTACATATACTTATTTTTCTGAAATAACTTCTGATTTAATGTACCTTATTATTTATTCTGAGCTAAGTTTATAATTACAAGATTAAATATAAGAAATGGGATTGTACACGGTTCATTGCACAATTTCAGACAATTCAACTTAAATCTCATATTATTAAAGAAAACCTAATTCTTGGTTATTTGTTGCAGCTTATAATCCTCACTATCTTAAATAAACTGGTATTTTTATTCCATGGTGTGTCTAAGTATTCTCATAGATCAAGTGATATTATGCTTCAGGGGTAAGCAAGTGCTTCAAACATTATGTAGAAAAGCAGATATTGCGCACTGGTGATAATGGTTGATATGGGATAAAACTTGCCCCTGTGTAGGCTAGTGTGTTGGTACACTGAATAGTATCACACTGCCTTTAAGAATCACTGTCGTATCTGAGGAGTGAGTAAACTTTGTAAGATTTAGTTCATTTTTGCACATCACTGTGAGTTATTCTGAAAAAATGATTGTATTCTCAATAAGCAGTGGAAGATCCTGAGCTAAGGAGAAAATAAATAACACCACCTTCATTGTTTTCAGGCAATTTCTTAAGAATGATCTCATTTAGTTCATGATTACAAAATAGTTTATTATACAGCTGGGTGTAAGATTTAAGGATTGTTACTCCCAGACTGTGAATATTTTACCTGATATTTCTGCTTTGCATGCAGGGTATACCAGAGAATATTAAAAGCAAAAAAGTCTTAGACTTAATCTGATTTTAGAGGCTATTCAAGTTCTTGCACTCTGCTTATTCACGGACTCACAGAACTATTCCCCAGTTTACAAGGGCACCTTTCAGAAATAAAGCAAAATACAATAAAGACCATGATAACTGATTACTCAGGGTTTATTTATTTATTTTTTTACCAAAACTTGATTGATAACTGTGGATAAGACATCAGGGTGCTATCCTTTGAGTGACAGTGTCAAAATGGCTTTATTATTGTCTAGAGGAACTGAGAGTAGATTAGAAAGTTAAAAATGTGCCCATTTCAGAAGTATCAATACATCTTGATTATTTCTTACTATTTAGGAATAAGCCCAGTCCAGGTTCTAAAATTAATTTGTGGAATGTTGTTTATATGTTTCGCAGCCCTCAGCTGTGCCAAGAAATGTCCTTTCCTGCCTATTTACTATTTACTGCCTTCATTCTCAGATTTCAGTAACTCTGTCATTGGCAAAATCCCTTGTTTGCAATTGCGATTTGGTTCTTCTTCCTGTATTTTTGTGAGTATTTGTATAAACTATTTTGATGTTACAGAAAGACAAATCACATTTATTTCATTTCTTGGGTTACCACCTTTGACAAGTGGGTCTATGTATCTGAGTACCCAGGAGAGCTAGAGTTGGAGCAGCATGTAAAACATTCGAAGCCAAGCAGCAAAGCTGTTGACCATCCTAGGAGCTAGGAAAGAAACCGAGTGCCTGTTATTCTGTCCATTTCCGTCACAGGCAGCAAGCAATTCTGTCCTCAGAAGAAAACTGTTGTAGAGTCATGGACACTGGACTAGGAATTAGAAGACTCAGTTTTCAGTTTGGGCTCCACACTAACTCACTCTTTGGTGTGGAGGTATGGCAGACACATTGTAGGTTCACAGATTCGGTACTTGATCACAGGGTAGACCCTGCAGTACTTGGAAGGGAAATGACTCTCAAGTCATTTCCAGGAACTGATGGAGCAACTGGAGCTGTGGTACCATTTTGGTTTTATGGAATCATTTTATTTTTTGACCAAATACCTTGCATTTCTGAGCAATTCAGGACAATAGAGGGATCAGGGAAGGGGAAGGGAAGAAAGAAAGGGAAGGCACTGATATTTCTGGTGAAAATTTTCAAAAATGACACCCAGCTAGGTCCTAACTTAAGCCTAAAGGGCACAGAATTTCCAGAAGTAGGTTCATGTTTATGGTAATCCTTTAAACAAGTGAGTAAATAATTTCTATTCTCAGCCAGCATTAAGAACCACTGTTTTAGAGTAATTTAATGCTTAAATGCCTTTAAGCATTTCCACTCCCATATATCCTGAAAGAATTTTTAAGAATTAATTTGAAAACTGTGTACATTTGAAATTGATGCTTGATATTTTTCATCATTATTTTTAATTTTTTAAAAAACGCATTTTATTTTTTTAAAGTAATCTCTATACCCAACGTGGGGCTCAAACTCATGACCCTGAGATCAAGAGTCCCATGCTCTACTGACTAAGCCAGTCAGGCACCCCCTCATCATCACTTTAAATAGCTGCAAAAGGGCTATTTATTTTGGCATATTATAAATATTAATATCTTTTAAAGAGACATATTAGTCTTTGAAATCCATCCAATAAAATTTGAATACCACTGTGATTTGAAATTCACCTTCTTTCATTTAAAAACATGCATCCCTAAATGTGAGACAGGAATCCATCAAAATCCTAGAGGAGAACATAGAGAGTAACCTTTTTGACATTGGCCACAGTGACCTCTTTCAAGACATGTCCATTAAGGCAAGGGAAACAAAAGCAAAAATGAACTTTTGGGACCTCGTCAAGATAAAAAGCTTTTGCACAGCAAAGGAAACAGTCAACAAAACTAAAAGGCAACCCACAGAATGGGAGAAGATATTTGCAAATGACATTACAGATAAAGGGCTGGTATCCAAGATCTATAAAGAACCTGTCAAACTCAACACCCAAAAAACAAATAATCCAGTCAAGAAATGGGCAGAAGACATGAACAGACACTTCTCCAAAGAAGATACACAAATGGCTAACAGTCACATGAAAAAATGTTCATCATCATTAGCCATCAGGGAAATCCAAATCAAAATCACAATGAGATACCACCTTACACCAGTTAGAATGGCAAGGAAGGCAGGCAGGAAACAACAAGTGTTGGCGAGGATGTGGAGAAAGGGAAACCCTCTTACACTGTTGGTGGGAATGCAAGCTGGTACAAACACTTCGGAAAATAGTATGGAGGTTCCTCAAGATGTTAAAAATAGAGCTACCCTATGATCCAGCAATTGCATTACTAGGTATTTACCCCAAAGATACAGATGTAGTGAAAAGAAGGGGCGCATGCACTCCAATATTCATAGCAGCAATGTCCACAACAGCCAAACTGTGGAAGGAGCCGAGATGCCCTTCAACAGTCGAATGGATAAGATGTGGTTCATATACACAATGGAATATTACTTAGCCGTCAGAAAGGATGAATACCCACCAGTTGCATTAACATGGATGGAACTGGAGGGGATTATGCTAAGTGAAGTAAGTCAAGCAGAGAGAGACAATTATCATATGGTTTCATTCATATGTGGAACATAAGAAATAGCACAGAAGACCACAGGGGAAGGGAGGGAAAACTGAATGGGAAGAAATCAGAGAGGGAGACAAACCATGAGAGACTCTGGACTCCGGGAACCAAACTGAGGGTTACAAAAGGGGAGGTGGTGGAGGGATGGGGTAACCGGGTGATGGGTATTAAGGAGGGCACATGTGGTGATGAGCACTGGGTGTTATATGCAACTAATGAATTGTTAAACACTACATCAAAAACTAATGATGTACTATATGCTGGTTAATTGAACATAATAAAATAAAATAAATTAAAATAAATATGTTGCAAAAATAAATAAATAAAATAAAAAACATTCATCCCTTCAAAATGAAGCAAGTTCACAACTCAGATTTACTATTTATCACTTTAATAGCAATGTTGTAAGCTACATTAAAATCAGGACCCAAATCTTTGATCACCAAATCTTTGTTTTTGAATATGTCTTTCCAGATTAAAGAAAGCATCAAAGTGCAGTGTGAGCAATAAGCAACTCATTTTCATCCGTGCACCATGCACGCCACCAACATCCAAAGAAATATTCCTGTGCCATTCCCAGTGCAATCCGAGATTAACTTGGATAAAGGCTTTTGAAGTCTTGAAAATTTCTCACCAATGGTATTCCTAGGCAAGTCTTAACAAGCCAAATAGCAAATATATATCATTAACTGGGAATAATTGGAAACATCTGTGGCTCCATCCATGTGAAGGCACATGTTTTAACTTCAAAAATTTTTTTTTACCACAATCTGTTAAACAATGATTTCCATTATTTTATGCACTCTAAAACATACAAAGTTTTCTGGATAGGGAATAGATATGACTGAAGGATGAACTTGACAGTGATCCTGTTTTTAGCTATGAACAGTGCACCAGGTATTAAGGCCTTTTCTAAAGTCATTTATGATGTTCCTGCTAATTTGTATATGGTTTCTAAGCCAATTTTAATAGTTGCAGAAAATAGTAAGCTTATTAACGTTTTTACCAGTATCCTCTGCTGGTATCCTAAAAATATTAATCATCGATCTGCTGTGAACTTAGAAGTGTGTTGGAAGTAAAGGAAATAAAAGAAAACAAAACCCAGCGATTTTGGTTGGAGAGGCTTAGCTTAAATTTAGAGATATTAGTCCTCTGGAGGTAACCAGAAAAAAGAGGGATTACGTACTTGTTTGTTTGTTTTTTCCCATGTATTATTTGAAACTGTAACATATATTTTAAAAATATAAAGTTACTTCAGTACTGCTATAAATATTTTTCCTTAAAGCTTATTTATTTACATTTATTTACATTTCCTTAAAGCTTATTTATTTACATTTCCTTGTAAAACACCCTCCACGTTCCATCCTATTGGTCACAGGAAGTGAGGTATAATGTGTGTCTAAAAACTATGAGGCACACACACCTCCATTCCCCTCACCCACGGCAGACATGGCTAATTAATCATGGCATTCTTTGCCACTGAGGAACTCTGAATTTGGGGGTTTCAGGAATCCATTTCCCACCAGGGATACCATTTCATCTCTGCAGGCTGCAGCCTATTTCCTATCCTTGGTACCAGAGGAAAACTTCGGTCAGCATGTCCATCCTCCCTATTTACTAGCTAAGACCTCTTGGGAAAGGCTTTTAACCCATTTTGCAGCCCTCACAGGACTGTTACACAAATCAAAAGATTTAATTCCTGTGAACACATTTTTGTAAACCAGGCAGTTGCAATCACATGTTTGAAGAAATTGGCTTAATTCTTTTGTAATGCGAACAATACCATCTCTGTAGTTGATCTCCTCCCTGGCTTTTCCCATACATATTTATTTGATCTATTTTGAAAGTGTGGGTTTTTTGTTTTGTTTTGTTTTTTTGTTTGTTGGTTGGTTTTATTAAAGTTGTGCACACCTGTATTCCTTTTGAATGCGATATCTGATACTAACTAGAAGAAAATGCTGCTGAAGGAGGAGAAGGCTAGAAGTCTCACACCTGGCTCATCATTACGGTGTTCTAGCAGTCCTCTCTGCTCGGCTGGAGGCTGTGTGATTAATAGCCCTTCTTCCCAATTATGTGGGTATTATACTCGTCTTCCTTTGGCTGTAGATGGAAGATATCTTATGTATGTGCGATGCAAATGTGGGCTTTGTGAATGCTAATTTCCAAATCAGCTAGGAGTTGATTGGCAGAAAACCGAACAACAGGGCTACAGGATTGCCAGGGGTCAGGAATCTGTGAAAGAAAAGCTGAATGAAGTTGGAGGAAATGAGCTAGAGAGATTTGGAGTGAGTCAAGAGCAGTAGCTGGGCGAGCAGCCCCTTGGGAAAGCAGATCCAAGCGAGATACCCTGGAAGAGAGGGCAGCTTCAAAGACATGTGGAAGCAAGGAGAAGCAGGAGTTTAGCTGACTTTACAGAAAACAAGGTGGAGCTAAGAAGACAACATTAAGCCAGAAATTGCCCAAACAGTATTCTCTGTCTACCATGTCCCCAAAATGTACCTATTTGCACCTGGTTTGTATCCTGAGGAACCTCGCCCTATTTTTGATTGTGACATCGTCAAAGTCAGGGATCCTGTCATTTGTTTCTCAGATGCCAGCAGGCGACAAGCCCTCAGGAAGAGTTCACTGGACCCGACTGAATTGAATGTTGGATTGTCTGGGGGGGGGTTTGCGTAACATGAAAAGGGGAGGGGCAGAGATTCAAGACACCATTTCATCTCTTAATCATGACAACAGAAGTGATCAGAATGACTATAGGAAAATCTAGTTGGAAGGCTTCCAATTAGTAGGCAGAGTAAATTGTTCACAAAAAGTCCCATTTTGGTTTCCATTCTAAAACTCTACTTAAGATATTCTAGGTTTTCTGCACAGCAGATGCTTTCAGCCTTGAGGCTGGCTAGACAACAGCAAGCTCAAAGACAGAAAGGGTTTTGAAAATTCTCCCAGTAACTGGCTTGGGTACACTGCTGCTACCTGACTCTCCGGTGATCCACAGTCAGCACCGCCAAAGAAAAATGCCTCCTGGGCGGAAGAACAGGTGGAAAGGGGAGAAGTAAAGAGACCACATCCTGTGATGGTTTGCTCAAACTATTTCTCTACTCAAATAGGGGCAATGTAGACAGCAGTGAGAGCCAGGAGCTTGAATTATCAGTCACATCTGTTCTTAGGGACCCTCCTTCCCTCTTCCTTGCACTCTAGCCACTTCGCATTTACAGATGATTTTACTTTGGGCAGTATGTCAGCCTCATGGCCATTATGTATTTTTTTTTAAGCAAATACCTGTTTGCCAAAATTTTATGTGGGTATAATAAATCTATGAATATAGTTTATACATACACACATTAATTCAACTAACTCTCTAAAACAGTCATATATAACTATCCATGCACATAAACTATATCCTTACAGCATCCTTGACATACAAGTGGAAGTTTTCCAAAATGTGTGGGTTCAGTAAAACAGGGACTTCCAATGAGGGGATGTTTTATATAAAACCCCTCTCTAACACATTATCTGTCCCCAAATGCCAGAAACGTTTTATTTTTCCTTTGTGAGAATGAATACTTAATCCAAATGGATTTTAAATAATGAAATGACTTTTTCCATCCCATCAAATCTAACTTATTTTTATTTCAAGATAATTAAAATGAACAGTTTTAGAGTTTAAGAGTATTGTAGAAGGGTGTATTTTTTTTTTAAAGATTTTATGTATTTATTTGACAGAGAGAGACACACAGAGAGAGGGAACAGAAGCAGGGGTAGCGGGAGAGGGGGAAGCAGGCTTCCTGCGGAGCAGGGAGCCCAATGAGGGGCTCAATCCCAGGACCTTGGGACCATGACCAGAGCCGAAGGCAGACGCTTAATGACTGAGCCCCCCAGGCGCCCCAGAAGGGTGTATTTGTTAAGAAATGTCTCAGGTTGCACATATTCAAGGGAGATCACTCAATGCTTTAGCCAAAACATAATTCAAATATTGTGGAAATAATTTATGCTGACCTCCCAAAATTTACATTCTCCCTTCTTCTTGGCCATTTTGCGGTTGGGTGGGACTGCGTGACTAGTTCTAGACAATGAACTGTAAACAATGAGCTTCTCTTCCCAAGGAGAAGCATTTTTGTGCCAGTGTAGATACTCCATATCTGTGCTCTCTGGCATGGCAACCCGTGATGACTGAGATGATGGCTTCTCCACCAACCTTGTTTTCTTAGTGACAGTGATTGACAGAACTTTCTACTGATCCATAAGAATAAACCTTTATAGTTTTTAGTCACAATGATTTGTTAATGTTTACTAGCACGGAATACTTAGCCTACTGTAATTTATGTGTGTGTATGTATATGTACATGTGCATGTATATATACATTCTTCATTAAAAAAATCTAGTAACTATCTATTAGTTATATAATCTAATACATATACATTCATATGGTTTTATTAGTTCCAGAAGAATTTTATGTGAACTAATTGATGCCATTCTATCCAGAACATGTTATGTCTTGTTATTTAAGAATTGTGAGTTAACATCACTCCCAAAGTAATTAACTGAAGAAAGACTCAAAAAGCAGATTCCATTTGCATTATTTGTCATTAACAATCTTGAGGCTATGCACAGCGGTTTCAGATCTACATGGAGTCTAAGAAAAATATATGTAGATCTGTACATATAGGATATGTAAGAAATAAATGGAGACATGTATAATAAAGTTGCCTTTATAAGTCCTATAAAATGATGCATTTAGGCTTAGTAAAAGTCCTTCTTGAGAAAGGATGTGTTTATCTCTTTGTCATAGTGATACGACATAATATGTTTTTTAAAAAGATTTATTTATTAGAGAGAGAGAGAGTGCATGAGTCAGGGGAGGAGCAGAGGGAGAGGGAGAGAGAGAGAGAACCCCTAGCAGACTCCCTGCTTAGCAAATAGCCTTACTTGGGGCTCGATCCCATGACCCCAAGATCATGACCTGAGCCGAAATCAAGAGTGGGATGCTCAACCAACTGAGCCACCCAGGCACGCCATAAAATAATATTCTATATAACAGACATATATTACAAATATGTTCTATAAATACTGGATACAAATACAAAGGAATCATTTATAACTCTTACTGCCCCCTGGTAGAGGGAGGGTTCTTTTTCAGTTTAATACTATGATAAATGGAGGCATGATAGTCCTAGAAGTAGAATTTATGAAAAGCTGAATTGTTTTGAAAAAGAGGAGAAATGATAGAAGGTGATGCATTGTACTTTGGGAAAGTCTAGGAAGAAGAATATGAGCAGAGAGGAGAATTCCCAGGGCTAGCAGCACAGACAGAAAGAAGCAATAGGGGGGAAATATCTATTGAAATCTTATAAATTTAGGCATCATAGCATGTTAGTTGTGAAGACTCTCTGATCTTTTTGCAGGAGTCTTTGGAAAGGTCTTATTTACCAAAAGCCAAATGATCAAAATTTGACTGGTTGGATTTCTTACATAAAATGCTGAAGATACCAAAGCCTATTTACTGATTTACTGACTGATGACATTTTACTTTGCCCTGGTTTAACCTAACAAATCCCTATAGAAAGAGGCATTAATTAGAAAAAAGCAAATAGCCACACTTTATCCACAGATTCCATTTGTGTGCACTAAATTTGCATGGAAATAAAACAATTCCAGAAGCACTAGAAGGAGTGGTTGGTGGTCAACACTTACTGCGAGGACAATCTGGAGGGAACTATGAGCCACTTCTATGTACTGGTACTCCAGAAAACACCCTGAGACCGTGATGTAGCGATGGTCTTCTGGGGCCCAGTCTGGTGCAGGTGTCACTGATGTCACCGTACATCCTGGTCCATTCTCCATCCACCAAGATCGGTGCATTGAAATATTAAAAGTCAGGATAAGGTCTGTTTCCTGCAAGAAGGCAATTTATAAGGATGAGAATTACTTTATAAATGTTAGTCAGCTTATTTGGGACTGACTTGGAGTTTTCCAATTGGAAATGTGGGTTTTTCCCCCCCTCCCCTCACCGTATTATGGACAGAAAGGAAGCATCCCAAGTAAAACTATTAGTTCCACTTGAAAGTTATGTACCTATAGATTCCATTTATGAGGTTGCCTGACTACAATAATATAAATAAAAATATTTATTAGTAAAATTATCAATGACTGGCATTAATTGTAGCACTGAAGAGTCCTTACTTGTGGGGACTTAAAATATTACAAAAGGAATGATTTAAACTATTTAATCATGTGAAGTTCATCTTATTTTAAATCAGCTACTTATTCAACCTCAGAATATTTACCTTTTATGCATTTAAATATTAAAGTTGTATTTCAATTTGGCAAAATTTAACATAATGTGACTAAAGCTAAAATTTGTAAGATCTTTACTCAATAAAACATATTACTTGGTCATAATATTTCTTAGGAAATATTAGCAAAATCTTCCAGGGTGGAGATAATAAGTCAACAACTCTTTAGATGAAGTTCAGCATGTTAGGTAATGGGTAGCTATAAATGGAATAGAAGGTAGATTTCTGCACTTAGAGAGCTTATAATCACATACACAAGCATGGAGCTATTAATAGCACAGAGACACATGTTTTCTTCCAGAAAGAGAATGATTAAAAGGAATACAGCAAACACATTCTGTTACACAGCAAGTCAAGAGAAGATGAATCCTAACAGAGAGGGTCAGTGGGAGAAAATGGAATTATTTCATTCTCAGTGGTAGTGCTACAAGATAATAAATACCAAATATCCTCACTCCCAAAACTAGGTGCTGGATTAACTAGGCAGATCCTGCATAGAAAATATCTTAAAAGAGGTTTTGTGACCTTGAACACTCACTCACACCGAATGCCTGAAAGGATTCAGCTGAAGTGGCCAGGGGGTTTGGAGATTGGAAGGATGATTCCTCTGGTATGTGTACCTGATCTCCATGGAGGGAGGGAGTAAATTCTCTTTCTTTCCAGCCTATTGACAAAGGCTTCAAAGTATCTCTTGCAGCCTGGGAGATATAGCAGACTAGTTTCTGGCTCAGGCCCAATAAATCTTAAAAGCAAGCCTATGGGTAGAGCTACCTGCAAATGGCCAAACAAAAAGTGTCTACACTTTTTGATTACATTAATTGGTTTTTGAATGTTGAACCAGTCTTGTATATCTGACATAAATCCCTCTTGGTTGTGGTGTGTAATTCTTTTCGTACATTGTCGGATTCTTTTTGTTAATATTTTGTTGAGGATATTCGCATCTATATTTATAAGAGATATTGATCTGTAGTTTTCTTTTCCTGTAATGTCTGTGTCTGGTTTGGGTATTAGATTAATGCTTGCTTCATGGAATGATTTAGAAAGTTTTCCATCTGCTTCTATCTTCTGGAAGAGGTTGTGGAAAGTTGGCATGATTTCTTAAATGTTTGGTAGATTTACCAGTGAACCCATTTGGATCTGATATTTTCTGTTTTGGAAAGTTATTAATTATTGGTTCAATTTCTTTAATAGATATAGGCCTATTAAAATTGTCTATTTCTTCTTGTGTGAGTTTTGGTAGATTGTGTCTTTGAAGGAATTTGTCTAGGTTAACTAGGTTATTAAATTTGTGGGCATAGAGTTGTTAATAATATTTCTTTATTACCCTTTCAGTGTTCACGGGATCTGTAGTGATGCCCCCTCTTCCATTTCTGATATTAGTAACTTGTGTCTTCTCTAATTTTTTTTCAGCATGGCTAAAGGCTTATCAATTTTATTGATCTTTTTAAAGAACCAGGTTTTTTTTTTTAAGATTTTATTTATTTGACAGAGAGAGACACAGCAAGAGAGGGAACACAAGCAGGGGGAGTGGGAGAGGGGGAAGCAGGCTTCCCACGGAGCAGGGAGCCTGATGCGGGACTCGATCCCAGGACCCGGGGATCATGACCTGAGCCAAAGGCAGACGCTTAATGACTGAGCCACTCAATGACTGAGCCACTCAGGCACCCCTAAAGAACCAGCTTTTGATTTAATTGATTTTCTCCATTGTTTTTCTGTTCTGAATTTTATTTCTGCTCTAATTTTTATTATTTCTTTTCTTTTGGTTTACTTTGGATTTAATTTGCCCTGCTTTTTCCAGTACCTTAAGATAGAAGCTTGGTTATTGATTTTAGATCTTTCTTCTTTTTCTAATATAAGCATTCAAATCTATAAATTTCCTTCTAAACACTGCTTTCACTGCACTGCATAGTTTGATATGTTGTATTTTCATTTAATTTATTAAAAATAAGTTTTAGCTTCTCTTGAGATTTCTTTTTTGATCCATGTGTTATTTAGAAATGTACCTTTAATTACCGAGTATTTGGGGATTTTCCAGTTATCTGTTATTGATTTCTTTACTTTTTTGTGGCATATTTTTCACTATCTTTCTGTACTCTTTCTATCACTAATTCTTTTTAAACTGACCAACGGAACTGTAAAAACTCATTCAATATTAACTTGCACGTGGTCTAACATTTTAGAACCAATCAGTTCCTTTTTTGTCTGTTTTTTCCTGGGGGCCTCTGAACTGGAATCCCACAGTCTTCTGCTCTCATCAGTCTCTATGCAACTGATGCATAAATTTGGACATGGGGCTTCACTTAATATCATCAGTTCTCTCTTATGTGGATCCCCAGTTTCCTGTATTTGACTAAGATGACCTTAACGTTCCCCTCAGTTTGACTAAACAGGTTTCTTCCTGAGTACAGCCCTTGACCTCACTTTCCTTAGAGCATTTTCTTTAGAAAACTTGCAATTATAAATTCTTCCTTTGCTCCTTCAAGATGTAAATTTTCTAAAACTCAGGAATGTCTTTCTCCAAGGCCCTGGAAGCCATTTCTTTGAAATGTAATTGTCAAGAAAGATAGCATCATCATCTCTCAGTCTCTGTGGATGGGTAGAAGCCTAACCCTGAGAAGCAACAATTAACAAACACAGATGGCCTAATCACATTGACGAACCTCCCCCACAATGTCCTTGGGTACTTTTCAATTAGCTCAGCCCAGCATTTACAAATCCTCCCAACTTTTGTTTTAGTGGAATTGATTTTAAGTTCTCTCTCTTGTTGCGACAGTCATAAACAAAATATTTCTTACTGTTTAACTTGGGGTTGAGCTCAGTTCTATACTGACATCTCTCTTCCCTACTACAGCAGTTAAGAAAACCTGTCTTGCCATTTTTAACAATTGTCCAGTGAAATTTTTCTTAACAGCTCTCATGTCTCTTACTAGGTTTTCTCCCTTGTTTCGCAGAGTACAAAATTCACTAGTTTCCTAAGAATAGGTGAATGATGTTAAGCCTTATGTGTTTTCATTCAGCTTTTATATTAATTGATTGATATTTTGGCTGGATATATGCTTCTTGGTTGAAGATGATTTCCTCTCAGAGTGGGTGAATATTTCTCCATTATCTTCTGGTTTCTATTATAACAGTTAAGAAACTTGATACCATTTTGTTTCCTGCAATTTTTTATGTAACCTGTTTTCTTTTTTCTGTTCTCTTACATTATTTTGTTTTCAATAGTGAAATATTTCAAAAACATTGAAAACTGTAGAGGGTATTACAGCAATATCATTATACCCATCACTCAGCCTCATTAAATCTGATGCTATATTTGCTTGCTGCCCTTCTTTTCATAAAATTTTATACATATAAATAATGCTGCCTCTGTATTCCTCCTAAATATTATTTCCCTCTCTCTTTCTCCATAGATAATTACTATCATGATTTTGGATTAATAGTCTCATGAAAGTTTTTTATAGTTTTACTAAATGTTTACATATTCATTAATAACATAAAATATTGTTTTTAGGTTTTAAAATGTGTATAATCACTCATGTGGAATCTAAAAAAACAAAACAAATGAATAAACAAAAAACAAACAAACAGCAGAATCAGACTTGTAAATACAGAGAACTGATGGTTGCCAGAGGGGAGGTGGATGGGTGGGATGGGCAACATGGGTGAAGGGGAGTGGGAGATACAGGCTTCCAGTTATGGAGTGAATAAGTCATGGGAGTAAAAGGCACAGTATAGGGCATATAGTTGGTGATATTCCAATAGCATTGTATGGTGACAGACGGTAGCTACACTTATGGTGAGCATAGCATAATGTGTAGAGATGTTGAATCACTATATCATACCCCTGAAACTAATGTAATGTTGTGTATCAACTATACTCAAATAATACATTTAAAATGAAAAAAATAAAATAAAATGCGTAAAATGTGTGTACCCTCTAACTTATTTTGGTTCCATATGATATTTTTGAAGTTTATATAAATAGAAAATCTTCTTGTAGCTTCAGGTTGTGAAGTTCTATAAGCAGTACTTTGATGGCTTTTTTTTTTTCATTTAGTTTATAGAGCATTTGGAGGGCCTTTCAATCATGAGACTGTTCCTTCCATTCCAGAAAACATTCTTGCATTTTATCTTAAATTGTTACCTCCTCTCTACTTTTTCTGTTACTGTAGAAATTTCTCTTAGTCAGACATTTGACTTCCAGGATTGACCTCTTACTTTCTTATTTTTCTTTCCCATTGTTCATATCTTACATTTCTCTTGACTCCCTTGGAGATTTTCTTTCCCAACTCCTCACAGTGTTATATTGAACTATATATTTTATTTTTAAAATTTTGAATTTTTAAGAGTTAATTATTCTTCTCTAATCACTGCTGCTGTATAGCTAATATTTTTTAATTGTTTCTGGGCTATAACTTTTCTTAGTTTTCTGAATTACTATTTTTTAAAAATTGTGTTTCCCACATTGGTTTTGTTTTATCTGAGTTAATTATTTTTACTAAACAAATAAGTAGATAAATAAGTAAATAATAATAAAATAATTATCAAGCCTCTACTATGTGTCATATGCAACATTCCTGCCTTTGAGTGTTCATCATGCAGTAGCGAAAATGAACAACAAATACATAAATACATAAAAATATCAGTATAGAAATTAACATATGGAGAAAAATAAATTCAAGTAAAGAAACAGGATAACTGAGAATTGAGTCATGGGGGAATGTAATGCTATTTAAATATAATGGTAAAAAAAAAAATCTATTATTTTGTGTTAAAAGAGTCCTGAATGGGGCGCCTGGGTGGTTCAGTGGGTTAAGTGTCTGCCTTGGCTCAGGTCATGATCCCAGGGCTCCCTGCTCAGTGGGGAGTCTGCTTCTCCCTTTGTCCCTCTCCCCTCCCCCTGCTTGTGCTCTCTCTCAAATAAATAAATAAAATATTTTAAAAAGAGATAGAGTCCTGAATAAAGTATAGGAGTGAACAGAGCAAAGATGGGGAAGAGCATTCCCAGCAGAGGGAACAGCTGGTTGGAATGCCCTGAAGATTTTTTGTTACATTTAATTTTGTCTGACTTTCCTGTTGGGAGTCTTTCCTTAAAAGTCTGGAGATCCCTGGTTGTTCTTTCATATCCAAGAGGAGAAAGTAAAGCTTGAGTGGCAGTTATTATGCATTAGTGAGGTAGTCAGCTAGTCACATATGATGACTGGGCAGTGCCTTCCAAATGCTAGATCTGTATGGATCTGTAGGACTTTGTTCTGGGTCTTCTAGCCTACTAATGGCATAGGGTAGGCACCAGACCACAGAATGCTTGGCCTGAACTGGGAAGGAATTGCTGGTTTTGCTACATTGTATGCACTTTTTTTTCCCCCAGTATGCAGCCTTTAAGTTAATCCTCATGTGTTCAGAAATTTAGCCTATACTTGCCGTGTGAAATTTAGCCCATACTTGCCGTGTCTCAAGAGTCTCACTTGTCCAGAGGAGAAGCCTGGCTGTATAAATTAAAGGAAGAACCTGGGGCAGTCTAAATTCTCTTTGAACAGATTATTCAGTCCATTCTCGTTTTCAGTCCTGTGCCCCACACACTCTGGCTACTTCTAAATCCTGACTTTTGAAGGGCTTGATATAGGTCAAATCTGTACATTGGAACTGCTCTTATTGGAACCCTTAAACTTTAGGCTTTTCTACTCTGCTAAGTCACTTGCCAATCCTGCATCTACTTTCTATCTTCTGAAAACTGCTGATACTTCTTGTCCTTTTTCCTCCTCTCCTATTTTCTTTTACTGTTAGTTTATAATTTTTTTATTCTTTAATATTACTATAGAGGAGTTTAGGGATAAAAATGTAAGTAAGTGCATATCTTCAACCAGCAATCATTAACTGGCATTATCTTATATTCTTATATTCTCATATATATACATATATAATCTTATATTCTCATTTATCTTCCTGTAGACATTTAAACAAAGAACTTTGTTTTTGATGTGCATGTGTGTATTCTTTTAACCACAAAATATAAATTTCTTGTTGTAAAACAGACAATAGAAAGGTCTTGAAGTTCCCTTTTAATACAACAGAAATTTCTGTGTGATCTGCTCCACGCATAATCAATAGGTTATTTAATTTCCACATATTTTGTAAGTTTGAGCTCAAAATTATAAGAACTTTTGAGACAAAGAACAAGTCTTGATAGCACAAAATAAGAGAGAAAACTATACCAAATCTTGTGAATTCTGCATGGATTCATATTGAAAAACATACAAAATGGTCTCATAATTGTAAGATTTTAAAAGTTTTAAATCTAAAGAAAACTTTCATAATTATATGTTCAGATCAGTACAATAACAAAACCCCCCTTTGTATCAATGTATTTATTCACTTCTCTTAGTAAGTCTCCAAAAAGTTCAGATTGAAGGACCCCATTATCGGTCATGTCAATTTTCAAAATAACAGGGTCTGATGTGTTACATGAAAGTTGTTATTAGCCACTAAAAAGTTGTTTCTGACAGGGGCTATATGGATTCAGGTCAACACAAGAACCCTAATTGCTCAACAAATAATAAGCATTTGGTTAAAAAAAAAAAAAAACGTTGACAAGCAAATGAGAAAAAGATACTAGTAACATCTCGAAATTTCAATAAAAAGCTAAAATTTACTTTCACAATTTTATGGCATTTGAAGAAGAGCATAGATGCATATATCTGTTCTAAGAGTAAGCAATGGAGAATCTATTGCAGAGATTAGAAGGTGAAGGGTGGGAGAGAAATTTTGAGTTGTAGTTTAAAAAATCTGAAATGTGGGTTCTTAGATTCTCGGAGTTTTCTGTGATTTCGTTCTTTTGGAATAATAATATTGAAAATGGATACTTTCTCAGTTCTAGACTGCTTAGTCACTATCAGAAAGGCTAGAAACTGTACTTTATAATAAGGCAATTAGGTTACAATCAGCAGCATAGTTGCAAACACATAATAAATTATTCATAACTATACGTAAAGCCATAAAGATGTGAAGTGATGGAAGATGTGATCCCTAACATTATGGGGCTTATTGTCTCTTTTTGAGGACAAGGTATAAAGATGAAATGTAGCAGTACAAGGAAGCATTTGATAAGTACCTGAAGAGAGGTGTGGACAGTCTATGCACAGGACTTTGGAGGGTGTACTGCGTGTGTACTCTGGTGGGACAGCCTCCTGGAGATGGGAACTCTATCTGGGGCCTGAAAAAAGGCCAGGCTTACATAGGCTCACAGCCTGGGGGGGAGACCATTTTAAGTGGAGGGCCTAAATAATCAAAATTGCAGAGCTATGAGTATTTGTATATTTAAGAACTTGTATATTTCAGTAGCCTTAATTTTATGAGGTGAGAGTGTTGTGAGAAGGCACAGTATAAAATGGCTTTGGGAAGATCTTGATTTGGGGCTGGATTGAGCAGGGACTTAAATGCCAGAACAAACATCCCAGCTTATTGAAAGATTTTTGATCAACAACAGGATGTCAGCATTGTCAAGCATGAACCAAGAGGTGTTGCAATAAATGTTAGTCTGCTGCAGGATTGAGGTGGGGCAGTGCAGGAAACATGATGGAGACCAGTATGGGTGCTGTTTTAAGCAATAGTCATTACGGAGGTAATGAATGACTTATGCTATAAAATTCAAATGCTGGACCTTATTCACCCCAGACTACTGTCCTGAGTTCTACAAGGGTTGAGGGAGGTAGGACTCAAACCGCTGGTTTCAGCAGTCAGAGGAAGAATGGGAACAAGTCAGCATTCTCCTCTCCTTACTTTCAAATATGCTTCTGGTGATAATATTAGAGGAATGCCAGCAAGCACATTTAATGGAAAGAAGCAAATTTTAAAAACAAAAATGCTCTGGGAGGTCCAAATATATTAATAAAAGCATGCACATTTTGGGGTGCCTGGGTGGCTCAGTCGGTTAAGCATCCTACTCTTGATTTTGGCTCAGGTGATGATCTCAGGTTCTGAGATTGAGCCCTGAGAGGGCTCCCAACTCCGCCCCCCACTCCACCCCGCGCTCTCTCTCTCTCTCTAAAAAGAAAAAAAGGCATACATATTTAGTTGTTAGGACTCAGAGAAGTACTTAGGAAAGCTTGGGATTGAATGATATTCTTTATTAGCCAATGATGCAGGAGTTGGAATAGTGGGGAAAGCTATATTTGAAACCAAGAATCCCTTTTTTTCAATGAACTCTTATTTATTTACAGCCAATATATACTGGGTTACAGTTTAAAATAACACCAGAAAGCATCATTCTATTTCTTATTGCCAATATCTAAATATGGATACCAATTAATAGGAAATGCTGAAAATTTTAAAAAAATTATCGTCATCCATGGCTTGTTTCCTGCTGGTGAACTTAATATTCTAGCCCTAAATATAGCTGTGTTTTTTTGTTAGGATATGCACAGATCTATGCAAATCTACATATAAAAACCGTACTGGTAAATTTATCCTGGTAACATATGAAAATCAGCGGCAGCAAATTATATTGTTCAAGATGCCAAGAAGAAGAAGTTGAGCAAATATAGATTTCAGAAGATAAGAAAAATCACAAATGCGCTTTATTTAACAGGTTGAATGAATCTTGCATATGTAGGAATGCAGCCCAGAACATAAGGAAATTCCTACCTACCAACTCCAAAATCCAAAGATATGATTCATCCTGCTATATGATGAACTTAAGGGAAGTAGATGGCGTATCAAATATACATCCGTGCCCTTACTTTCTTTTAGAATCTTCAACTATGGGCAACTTTGGGATTTGGATGATTATGGATCATAATTCAATAAAACACCATAGCTGGTGTTAACTCCAGTTCTTAGTTCTTGTCATTAATTATTCAAGAAAATATTTTTACAAATATTTCTGTGAGTGTGGAAAACATTACAACCATTGCTCTAAAAACAGATGAGGGAAATCTGATGGAATTCGGGTTGTTAAAATTTAGACTTTAAACACAAGATGTGTTTCTTCTCACTATATAGAAAGATTCACTAAAGATTTAATATAAAATGTTTAAATTTCATTGCTATTATATATTTTCATTGTTTCTTCACTGAAAACAGGTTTCTCATGTCTGTGGTCCAACAAAGGCCTTTATTTCACTTTTCCAAATCTTATCCTGACTGCCTTCTTAGTCCAGATAAATGTTTTATGTTCCCTCACAATAGGTCTGCACTTTCTGCATTCTGAGCATTGCTGCAAAATAGCCTTTTAATAAAATCCTCCTCAGTACCTCCTATTAACATCCTGTATATCTCTCTGCATTGAAATTAATACTCTGGGCTACTCCTTCTAAGAAGCTTTTCCTGATTAACTCCATTCCCTTTTCAGCACCACAATGTTATACCTAGTACTTCTTTATATATGTATATGAATAGCAGTATTATCTTGGTTAATTGCTTTCTTCTTACGGGTAAAGGAGGATGTGAAGCCCCAAGTATAGTCACTGTTGCTGGTCAAAAAACTCATATTAGGGCGCCTGGGTGGCTCAGCCGTTAAGCGTCTGCCTTCGGCTCAGGTCATGATCCCAGGGTCCTAGGATCAAGCCCCTCATCGGGCTCCCTGCTGGGCAGGAAGCCTGTTTCTCCCTCTCCCACTCCCCCTGCTTGTGTTCCTGCTCTCGCTATCTCTCTCTCTGTCAAATAAATAAATAAAATCTTAAAAAAAAAAAAAAAAAACCTCATATTAATTCTCAGCTGAAGAAGAAAGTTTGCTTCTGAACAGTAGAGAATTTTGTTTTAAGGTGATCCTTGTAATGTTCTGAAAGAGAAGGAAGGAGGGGAGGAGAAGGAAAGGGAAGCAAAAGAAGGACTGGAAAATAATTCAATAAGGAAGCCTCTGTGCTAATGTTAAAGTTAATCGAAACTTCAGGCTCGAAAGTCCTAATTTTTTTTTTAACCTTCTAAAGTTAGGACTCATCAGCTATGAGTAGGATCCAAGTTTGGCAAAATGAGTCTTCTCTCTTTCACACCCTTACTAGCAGATGCTAGAGGCAGAATTTTCTCAGTTGGTTACAACAATGAAAGATCAACTTCTCACTGACTTTATAGTTTTCCATGTACTGAAACCTCTTCAGGCAGCTTTTCCTGCTGTTTTCTCACTTCCTGTTTGTTCCTTCCCTGCAGGTATCTCTTCCCATCTTGTGAGTGTTCCTTTCCTGTCTAAGAGCTTTGAACAGCGATCTGCATTCACTCTAGGGGTTTAGGGAGGCAAAGAACAGGTTAGCTCTTTCAAGAGACCGTTACTGCTGTTTTAGCACTCACCTGAAGGCCACCA
Source organism: Halichoerus grypus (assembly GCF_964656455.1). Taxonomy (NCBI): domain Eukaryota; kingdom Metazoa; phylum Chordata; class Mammalia; order Carnivora; family Phocidae; genus Halichoerus; species Halichoerus grypus. Next base: position 38,297,442 of record NC_135720.1, read on the forward strand.
CTTCCTTTGTTTATAAAGCACATTTCTGTGGATTTTTAATTGGCATGGAGGCACACAGGTGCTGATGATATTGAAGGCTTGGAAATATCTAAGGAACACTGAAATGTCCTCTAATAGTTCCCCACTATTACTGCCAGGCATTTTCCCAACTATGTGTGCAGCCCACCCCCAGTCCTGACACTGTCATTTTCCCAAGGTCAGAAATTCTGACTTGGATAGCATCTGTGCTTGCCTCCACAGATTTTAGCTTGTCAAGGACTGAATTGGGAGCCTGATCTCACTTTGATCCATAGTTCAAAATGTCTCTGTTAAATTTGTTACCAGAGATGCTGATAAAGTCTAATGTTCTTTCCTTTGTTCATTCTCTTGGAAGAGAACAGATCGTGAGAAAAATGACCAAAAAATGGTAGCAAGAGTTATTGTTAATGTTAATGTTATTGATGATGGACTTCATAGTAATTTTTCAGTTATGGAGAATGACCATAATTGGAGATAAAATGAAATACTAATCAATAGAAATTTTCTCTATAAATCTCTATAAATCTTTTCATTTTGAAGATAAGTGTCTCCCAGTCCATTATGAATTCTGCAACTTATTGTTAAATTTGAGGCCATACATACTGCAAAGAAGAAAGGAGGTAAAGTTTATGTATTCATTACCTAGTATATGCTACAACAACATTTAAGAGGTAGGGATTACTATCCTTATTTAACAGAAGGAAAAAAAAAATGAGACTGAGTGCATTTATAACTCTATCAAGTTATTTTTTATTAAGGATAAAACTAAATTTCAAAACTGACTTCATGCCTTCTTACTGGACCTCATTGCCTCTTAAGAAAATTTTTTTGGTCACCTAATCGATCATTGCCAAAACACCGTACTTGGTATTCTTTAGGAGAATGTACTAGAATAAAAAATGGCAGACACAGAATTCATACAACTTATTTCAAAAATTTCTAAATGCTGTTCAGAAACCTACTCAGCACTATATAAGACCTTGACATGTCCTCTTAGGTGGTCTGTCGACTCTAATCCAAAATTCACAGTACCTTGCATTTATAGTACAGTTCTATTTGCCATGCATTTGGATGAAGAAGCTTTTAAAGATATTTTAGTTGTACTTTATCATCATGAGAGAATTTTTTTTTAAGTGATAAGATTTGTTTCTTGTCTTGTTTTATCCTGGCAAGTACATAGATCAATACTGCTTAGAATTTGTGGAGACAAATATAAATAAACCTCTAAGTCTAAATAAAACACCTTTAAGTACATGTACCTATTTCATTTGGTTTGCTTCCAGAGTGCTCTTTGCAGCTTTTGTAACACACAAGGCCAAGAGGCTACTGGTGGAAAGGTCGCTGTCTCGAAGAAAACATTAAAAAACAGAGAAAAATACTTGTCATCACATCATAGAGAGAGAGCACTTAGTTTCTTAGTCTCCTTTAGGAAGAGAGGATATTCTCCCCAGAAGTGTAAGGGAAGACAGAATTAGAAGTTGGAGGCACGAATACGGGGAAAGAAAGAAACAGTTCACTCATTTTTGGGGCAGTGTGGGAGAGATGAGAGTGGAGCAGTAGTACCTTAGATAATAGTTCATTCTAGAAATGGTGCTGACATTGCTGCTGCGTCCCCCAAACCTAGTTCTATTTAAAGGATCTGCTTCCTTCCAACTTATTTTTTTTCACTTTGCCTATAAAAAGGATGCATCATTATCAGAATATTCTTGTCTATTTATTGATGATTCTCCTCTTAAGAGTATCCAAAAATGACTTGAGAAGTCCTGTGAGAAGGAATAGCTTAATAATTCCCCCTCCCAAAGTGGTTGTGCAGAGCCATAAGCCAGGGGGCCATTTAATTTATGCACGTTAGCATGTCCAATATGAAACTGGAAATCACAGAGAGAAACATTGTGGTATAATTTTAAGTTACAGGTAGATTTTTGTTAAGCTGCTTCAATAAAGGAATAATAAGATGACCAGCTATTTTCCTGCAGTGAACATAAGGAACTGTTGACATCTAGGGTTCTCATACACCTAAGAGATCTTTATAGCTTTATGATCAGCCTGTTGGTTTTGGGCTTTGCGTCTGAAAACAGACACTGATAAAACTGCATCCTGACACTGTGTCCAGGGTTGTTGTGGGAACTAAAAATCAAGTTGTGAGGAAACTTGAGAGGAATTTGGGTTGAATTATCTGGAAAAGAATGAGAGGGACCCTTATAATTGTCTTCAAATGGTTAAAGAAATATCAAAAGTCAGAGTGATAAGACTCATCATTTATGGTTAACTTGAGGGTGGCAGTCCAAGATCCAAGCTGATGAATTTATCTGGAAGTTAAGGCTGATCAGCCTCAAAGGATTAGAAGTGCATCCAAATAGAATGGGTAGTGTTCTGCATAATGAAGTCCTATAGCTAGTGGTTTTCAAGCAAAGGTTGGATGGCCCTTTAAGAGTGAAGGGCTGTACTCAAAACTTGTACGGTCTCTTCCCTCACAATGATTCTGTGATTATATGAGTAGAGAGAGACTAAAGATCACGCTTGATATGATTCTGTTGCCTCGGTTTATTCAGGGCCACTTAAATGGACAGGGGAATGTGAACTTCTGAAGTACATGTGAAATAACTTAGAAAAATACACTATAATTTTAAGGCTACAAACGACTAGTTTATGCTCTACCGCTAAAAATCTGCCCCCACTGACAACTACTTAAATACTACACCATGCTGTATTTGACAATGGTTATATATAAATTCTCAGCATCAGGGCACTTGGAGAATCTCTTTAGCAGTATCAAAATCACTTAAACACTCTTGTGAAAAGGAGCAATTTTAATAAATTTTCACCAGTGGTTGCTCATAGTTAGAATCAAGGGAGTGACTTGAATTTACACAACGAATCTGGAAAGATTCCTACAAAAATCCAAGCAACCTAAGAATTAAATCTCATTAGACTACTAAAAAAAGTCACTTACTGTTATAGAAAATAGCCACATGATTTTGAGTACCCTCGTGCTTTAAAAAATTCAGTCATAGAAGAACTGAAATTCACTGTGAATCCTAAGGCTAAACTCAAACCTGACGTGTTTGACTCCTCTCACTCTAAAATGTAGTAATTAATTTTCCCTGGTGCTGCATTGTCACTTAGCATGGATTGAAGCTTTAGTGTTTATTAACTGTATAATTTGATTTCTCCCTAGTTGAGTCCATGTTAATCATTCTCCATAAAGAGAGATGTATGTGTCTGGCTGAGGTCACTGAGAATAAGAGAAAAGGAAAAAGTAAAAGTATTTCATGTTCAGGAAAATTTTGAAAGAGCTCATGTAATTCATAGGAATCACCTTTTTTTTCTCCCCCTCTTCTGGTCTAAATTACCCAGGTAATTATGTAATTTCTCTGCTCTGTTTGCCAGTAGAAACAGGGAGTCAAGATGGTGGGAAAAGTAAAAGACTGTGAGTAAGAAAATATGAGCTCATGACCATGGGCATCATTCTCTATATTGCTTTTTCATTCAGTAATACAGATGAGATATGACCATCTCTTTCCAAGTAATTGAATACTAGAGAAGTAAAATGGGAACTGTTACCTGTAATAAGGATGAATTTAGTCTTAGTGGTAAAGCTCTGTAGGGTACTGAAATAATGAGATTTCTGAAGATCCATAATAATTAACCATTTTCATCTGAAGAATCCTACCTTTGACTGAGGATTAGCACACACAGTTCAGAACTCTTTCCCATCACTTTAAGATACTTCCCACTATGGCCCAGGACAGCTTTCACAATCTTATTGCCCAGATCCTGTACCCTGGCTACTCCACCGTGTCACTTGGTCTGTAGTACTCCCCGGAACCCTTGCATCACCTCTGCCCGAGCGTAAGGAGCCTACATTTGCCTGTGTATATCTCCAAACATAATACTGGCTTATTTCCCTTGCTCTAGACCTTCTCTCCGCTGGAACCTAACACCCCAGGCTCTGTACATGGAGCCACAGTACCTACGGGACGTTTCTTCCTATGCTACTTGTGCTCTTGCTTGTGTTTCCTGATGTCACGATTGGCTTCGGATCCTGGGCCTCACAGTCCTTCTGTGCCAATTGCTTTTCTAGACCCAGTGCACATCAGCATAAATCCTAGAGTCTAAATATATTCCATAACTAATTACTGGTATAAGTAGCTCTTGACTATGACAAGCATCTAATAGAGCTTCTGAATTGAATTATTGAGTCAATAGATTTCATGTACATAAAATGAATGTATTGTGGTCATGTGAGCTCTCTCTTTATAACTTGGTTTAACATTTCTTTTTGACTAAAATGGATTTCTGGAAAATATAACAGTTTTTGCAATATCTTAATGCTGGAAAAATGTTGATGTGTATCAGATTTAAACCATAAACAAAGAGAGGCTAGAGGAATTGAATAAGAAACTTGTGTTCAATTAGATTAATGACTACAAGTAAGTATATCTTTATTTCTCTTAAGCTCCAGGGTACTTATTTTCTTCTTCGGTGGAAACAGCAAACAATATTTCTCCTGTGCACATGGGTAAATTATTCCTTCCCATGGGCCAAAATAAGTAAGAAAAAAAATCTTGATACACTAGTTTTGGGGGGCATAATTTGAGATGGGAAATATTATTGAGTATGAATTTGGGGGCTAGTAAAGTTTGACAGAAATCATTTCAGAGTGTTCTGGAGGCAAATGATAAACTGCTTATCAGTGTCTGAGAAAAAGACCTAAAATTGCAAAAGTTAGTTTTGGGGGCAAAAGTCCCTTGAAAGTGGGAAGACTGTTCTGGTTCTGTTCTGGACTTTTGACCCCCCCTCTCCTCAGTGAGATTGTTATACCCCTGAGGTTTACTTCTTAGATGAATGAATTAAGAGAAAAGTAGAAGTATTTATTTCCCACTCTTCAGGTTTTCAGAGATGAAAAAGAATTTCCACTTCATCCCTCCTCAGGAAAAAAGGATGGGAGAAATAAACCTCCCACATCTCTCCTTCCTCTTAGCCTCATCACTTCCACGAAGAATGACTTATTTGATGGATAAGTTTGGAAAAGAGGTTGAGTGTGCTCAGATCAGTCATTCCTCTCCTCTTATTTGGAGCCAGATTATCTGCAGAATGCATAGGATCTTTACTACTCCACAGGGTGAAATTGGAGGCACATGCTATATCTTCTTTATATCAATATTTATGTGGATATTTTATAAAGATACATTCATATTTTATATTGTTATCTTTTATAAAAATATACAACTCAACAGAATTTATGCCTGGTAGCTGAATGATACTGGACTGGAGAATGGGGAATGGAAAAAGGAGGACCAGGGCAAGTATTGGAGAGAAGTCTATACTACCCAAAGAGCCCACCATGCCCACAGCCCGCTTTTGAGGAATGCTGAGTTGGGACCCCAAATCCCTGTCCACTGCTAATTGGACAATAAATATAAACCTTATAAGGATCAACAGAACCAGTTAGATCCTGTCTCTTGCCCAGGTTGAACACAGTACATTTCGATAAATTTAACTGTATGTCACTAAAATATCCATATCCAAGTCATTTATGGTATTCTAAATATGTCTCGGTTCCTGGAAACTGGAAAGTGCCTAACTATTTCATGAAAATTAATTAAGATTATAGTTCTTCAAAATAATGAAGGCCATCACTGTAGAGGATAAAATGATAAGTAAGACATGATTATAGACTTCAAAGACTGTATAATCTAATACGCTGTCAATACAAGTAATTACATCATGAAGTAGAATGTGTCTATAACCCTAGTAAAGATAAAGCAAAACAAAAAAAACACACCACTTTTGAAATTAAGGTCACATCCTGTTGTGTTATGATGAAAGGCTTAATAGGGGAGTTGGTATTTTAAGTAGGCCTTATAAGACAGAGAAGATTTAAGTAGGAAGAGATATTAGAGGGAATTGTGGGTGAAGGTACAAAGTGAACAAAAGAATTCCAAAAAGGAATATTTAAGAAATGGTGAGTAGGTCTGTGGAGCCACAGTGGATTGCATTTGCATCTGTGTGTATGTGTATAACCTAATTATGCATGATTATGTGAGAGTGTGCGTGTGCAAACGTGAGTGTGTGTAAATATGCGTGTGTGTGAGTGTGTGCACGTGCCCCTGGGAAAATCACTGTGGGGTGGTGAGGCAGTGGAGTGGGGTGGGCTAGAGAGAAGATGAGAGTCATGGGGCACTAAGGCAGAAACAGCTGAGATGATGAAGTACCTTGGGACCAAAAGGGCATTCTTTTGACTATAACACCCACCAGTACCCAGGACTTTTGCACAAGCCAGGGAGACAGTGTGGGTGATTGAAGATTTAGACTTGCATTGCACAAGAAAAGATGAAGGATGGAGACACACATGTGCTGACAGCTTTACAGACATTATCTCAATTCATTCTCATTACAATCCTTTAGAGGGAATCTTCTTACACAGGGGGAGAGAAAACTGTCACTGAGCAATTAAGTGACTTGCTAAAGGACAGGTAGGACCTGGATGGAACTCCGACTTGTCTTATTCCTAAGCTACTGGTTTCTCCCCAACATTAGAGACTTGCAAATTTTAATTGCTTGCATACTTTCTTCCTTGGTTTGCCTTATTACCACGTGTATTAGTCTCTTATTATTTTTCTTGCAATTAACTTACACTTTAAATTTAAGTTATAATTACTTATTTTGAAAAGGAAATTCATATCACTATTTGATATACTGGTTATGCTTTTTTAAATAAAAATTTAGAATTCTTGTATAACATAGAATCCTCTAGCTAGCACAAAAGGCTAAGAAAAAGCCCACTCTCCCGCCCCTCCCAAAGATTCTGGCCTGGCTTTGCTCTGAATGAAGACACAGGGCTTGGTGAGCCAAACTAAGACTGTATTTTATTTATTTTTTTTTTTTTAAGGTTTTTTTTTTTTTTTTTTTAATTTTATTTATTTATTTGAGACAGAGAGAATGAGAGAGAGAGAGCACATGAGAGGGGTGAGGGTGATAGGGAGAAGCAGGCTCCCTGCCGAGCAGGGAGCCCGATGCGGGACTCGATCCAGGGACTCCAGGATCATGACCTGAGCCGAAGGCAGTCGCTTAACCAACTGAGCCACCCAGGCGCCCACTAAGACTGTATTTTAGTCTCTACCTCAGACAAGTGCCTTGGAGCAGGGTACAACCTACATAGCTTTATGTGGTGGCCCTGAATATACCCATTAAATTAAAAAACAACAACAACAACAAAAAAAACCAACCCTGCCTGACCATGTACCCCCAGAAATAATCTAGCACTCTTTTGGAAATACTGCATTTCACAGAATAAGAGGGGGCCCATCAGTTGTCTTGATATCTGTGAATTCGCCTTTTAGACTCCTACTTATGTATGGGAGCATTTAATGAGGCATGAGTCATTTCACAGAATGGATTTCCTGGATGTTTAATGCATCTTTAAATGCGTGTTAGATGGATAGATTTACACACTTGGTTATGTAAATGCTGCTTCTTTGGTCCCTGAATCTCCACTGTATAATACTGATGATAACAGCTCAGCTATCCCCGGACCTGCCCCTGATATGATTATATCATGACTCCATGATTCATTTACTGCATATTTTATCAGAAGTTTCAGTATTTCATCCATTCAGAGCCTCAACATTCCCACAGACTCAGGAGGGAGCTTTTTGAATGCGACTTTTGGAATCTGGCCCTTCACCACTGCTTTTACCCTACTTACTGTATTCCTACTTAGCTCAGACCCTGGCAATTACTTTCTCTTTAGACGGTCATACAAGAAGCAAACAGTATTTTTTTCTGTTTTTGAGTGGTATCAAAAATAAAGTAAATCTGATTATGATCATTACTTTTTTTAAAGAAGACAATGTGTTACAATAGAAAGAGTAGGGACTTGGGAATAAGACACACTTTGAATCTAGCATTTGATGGTTTCTAACTGTGCAATCTTAGCTAAGTTAATTCACCTTTCTGTCTTCCTTTTTTAAATGTGGATAATACTTTTACGTTTTTTCCGTGGGGCCAAAAACCATAAAGCATCTACGGCACAAGGTGGGTGCTCAATGAAAAGAATTTTTCTCTTTTCATAATAACTTTAAATCTTGTTAAAAGTGAAGGGAGATAAGCTATTCAAGGGTTTTGAAAAATACTTTTGATGTGCCACTGGATCCTATCCAACTATTTGGTATCTGATTATCGAACTAACTGGCTATTTCCTGCTTGCTATCATTTCAAGCAACACCTCCTGCCTAAATAAAAAATGAAACAAGGGACTATGATTTTACATTCTTGAATCATAAAATGTAGCATTTTTCTTCGCTGGTCGCTAGGGTCACAGCCTCAGTGCAAAGCAGGATCTGCTGTGGCAGGGAGAACAACTTTGCTTAAGAAACTGACGTGTAATCAAGTCTCCTAAGCAACTGACTGCTGCCCGTACAGGTGAAGAAGATTTCTAAGAGAGAATATGTTCCAGGGAAAGAAAGAAATTACACTCAACTATGGCTGTGCGATTTACGTTTTAGACTCTTTGATGACTGTGTTTAGTTCCTAAGTGGAATGAAGGAAACGCTCGTGTCAGGAAGACGGAGGAGGCAAACACAAATCAATATTGCAGAGGATGCTCAAGGAAATGACTTTTCTCCTTCGTGGTATTTTTGATCTGTGAATGATGCACCTTAGCAATTTAACTCTCTTCCTTTAGAACAAAATAAATATCCCAAAACTGGATTTGAGAAAGCTAGAAGTGAAGATGGAAAATTTTAAGAAATTAAGCACTACAAATGAGCCAGCAGAGTGTATTGAAACGATCAGGTGCGAACATACAATGATGAATTATTTTTAATTAAATAACTTGTAACCATTTGCTCAAGTGATATCTTCAGATTCAAACCTCTAATTTTAACAGGTACCTACTTTGATTCAAGACAAATAAATCCACACCACAAATAGACTCAAACTTTTTGAGAACAACATATTGCCCAAATTAAAAGTCCTACTGTAAAAAGTGTAATTCTGTTTGCTGCTTTTGAGAAGGTGCAGAATAAATAATATTCTGGCTTCATTTGTAAGACTTTCCTCAGAGTTGGGATTTTGGGAAAAAAAAAAAGGTGTACCAATGAGCAGATCAAAACGTTGAGTTTAGCTTCTGCTAGATGTTCGCTAGACATTCTTTCACTTCAAGCCATCTCACCATCTCAGGATAGGATAAGAAAATTGGCATTTAAGCATTGGAACTGAGCTCACTTTCTTCTCTCATTTGTGTAATCCTTAGAGTCTTAAAGCCACAAAGGACCTCAGAAATTATATTATTTGCTGGTAAGTAGCAGAACTAGATGAAAGTCCCAAATCTCCTAAATCTTATTGCATCTTTTAAAACATTTTTATTCTCCTAGAGTGGACAAATTATGCACTCTTGTCCTACTGCCCTTATAGAGATCATCATGCAAACAAAATATCCTCCCTTTTTTCTTCCTTTCTTCAACATCTGGAGCAGGCTATGATTACTTTTATTGATCCCTTAGACTGATGTATGCATCTAACATAAGAGTCTAGGGAAGTTTTCTCTTTTGAAGAGGTTGTAACGGGGTCTCCATTATTATTACCTGACTGACATCCCTTTCTCTTTTCTGATAACAGGAATCACCTTGCCCTGTGATGTTAAGTTGACTAATCACAGAACTTCATCCTCCTAAACACAGTGATTTAGAAAAGGGAAAGGCCCAGTTTCAAGTAGGGACAATCAGCATCCATTTTGGAGGACTGAAGTGAACCTCAGAGAAAGAGTATGTCTCCTTCTGAGATTGAATATACTGACGACCGAAAAAGTCTGCAGAGGCCTACTGGCATCTCTCCTACCATCGCAGGGGGCATGGCTGGGAGGGAAGCAATAACATAGAAGAAAACAAGTCAGAAAAACAGTAGAAAGGGAAAGACAAATTCCTGATGGGTTCACCTCATTTGTATCATTGGATTCTGCTGATCCCGAAATGAGCACATCCTTAGATTTTCTAGTTCACAAGCCAATACCGTCCCTTTTTTTTCTCCCTAAGCCAGTTTGAGTTGGGTTCTTGTCACTGGTTTAAAAGAGTTTCAATACAATATTATTCTTTATTTGCATCCTCAAATTTTCTACAGCTAACTGCACTTGTTATTATGCCCAGTCATCCTTCTCTATAACTTTAAGATCTAAGGAACCATGCCTCTTCTTTTCTCTTTTCTTTTCTACTTAAAAATTTCAGTAGTGTGTATTGTGCCCTGAGGAATTACTTTTGGTCTTCTGCTGAAATCCATACATGTTTTCAGAGATTCCTGTTCTCACAGCCAAGTGTTCCCTTTCTCCACAGATGAGAAGTCCACCCTACTCCTTCCCTTGTAGCCCACTCATGCATGTGACTAGCCGAAGAAGATTCTAAAGTGAAAACTCCAAATGGGTTTTATTTCCCAGGATAAAATGACTAGAAGCTGAGGAACAAAGAGCATTGTTGTGGGTGAAATGATGCCCCCCTCAAATATATCCATGTCTGAACCCCCAGAATGTATGAATGTGGCTTATTTAGAAAAAGGATCTTTGCAGATGTAATTAAGTTAAAGATCTCAAGATAAGATCATCCTGGTTATTCAGGTCTGCTCTAAATCCAAGGACAAATGTCCTTATAAAAGCCAGAAAAGAAGACATAGACACACAGAAGACTCTGTGGACTATGTCTACAGGACTATGTCCAAGGAATGCGTGGAGCGACCAGAGCTGGAAGAGGCAAGGAAGGACTCCTTCCTACCGCCCCCAGAGAGGGAGGATGGCCCTTCCCATACCTTGATTTCAGACTACTATCTCCAAAACTGTGTGAGAACAAATTTCTGTTTATGGTAATTTTTATGGCAGCCACAGGAAATGAATACAAGTGTATAAAACATAAATGCAAAAACCAATTATTTCAGAACAAATGAATGGATTAGGTTATTTTTGTCACTGAGGTTCCCAGCCTGGGACACAGCCCTGGTCTGCCCTTGGACAGAATTAATTCTGGAGCAAGAAGAGGGAGGGCAAATGGATGCAAAGCAGAGATGAAAGGGAATACCTCCAGTCAGAGTGCGGGAGACATTTTCAAATATAAGCAAAGTCTTATTTGGGGATCTCTTCTTTCTCAAATTCTTCATGAGAAAAGAAATATTTTCTCTTCCAATCGAACTGGAATATTTTCTTGAGGCAGTGATATATAGTAAAATGTGCATGAACTCTGTAATCAGGCAGGCCTGGGTGCAGATTACAGCTTCAGCCTCAGCTCTGGGATCTTGAACTGTCTCTGATCCAATCAGAGCAAATGAGACTTCTGATCAGTCTGAGAAAGAAACCCTTGCTCTCCTCTTACAGATTCAAATGTGAGAAGAATGTAGTGTTAAGAGTCATTGATTTATCTTCTGACTCTGAAGGGACATCTGGTCTTAGAATAAGGCCAACCAGAAAAATTGAAACCCAAATTGGGAGAGAAGTAAGACACTGGTTACATGATTTACGGTTTCCAATTCTGTTCTGTGGTGTCCTCCAGACTTTTTAGTTACAAGACCCAGTAAATTACATTTTGTCCAAGACACTTTACCCAAAGACTGTTGATACACAATGTAAAGTCACTTAATATAATTCTTGAAATGTAGTACATACATTATAAATATTAGTATCTTATTAGCCTGGAATTCCATCAATGAATTTCCAAAGGAAGTGTCTTAAAGTAGTGGTTTTTCAGCCTTGGCTGCACATTAGAATCACCTGAACAGTTTTTAAAAGCTCCTGATGACCAGTAGCATTCTATACTGATTAAATCAGTCTCTAGGAGTGAGACTCGGGCTTTGCTATGTTCTTAAAGCTCCCCAAGTGATTCCAATGTGCAGCCAAAGCTGAGAACCACTGTTTTATGGCTCACAAACAGATTTGAGGGGAAAGGGCAGGGGGTGGGGGTGGGGGGGAAGGAAGGTTTTTACTTTAAACAGCAACCCTAAGTATTACCTATTTATTGTGTCAAGATTTTGAAGTTCACTACCTCTGTGGAGACAGCTTCTAATCTTATTTTTGTTCCCTCTGGCAAATTGTTGCTAGTTTTCTTTAGCAGAGTCGAGAATATCTTCTTAGCCTTGGTAGGCTATGCTCATTTATTTTTATTCTGTGAAAAACCCTCCAAGCTTTTGAGCTCGTTATTTTATTAGGGACTAATAAATTTAACTTAACCATACACACTTCTAAAAAGCTTAGCGTTCCATATGAGGCAGGCCAACAGACTGTGTTATCTTTAAAGCTTTCAGCTTAGCTTATGAAATGTATTAGTGTTACATTAATATCCAATGTTAAATTGTGTGCAAATTATGGGGTTTTTTTTTTGGTTTTTTTTAGATCCCAGCCTCTGTGACCATATAATACTGAAGATCACTTATCATGAACACTGGAAACTTCTAGAACAGTGGGAATTTGAAGCTAGCATGTGGCAAAAGAAAGAATTCTGAGTGTAGGGTCATAAAACAAGTTTTTCTACCACTAAGTAGCTTTGTTTGCCAACTTGAACTTCAGTTTTTCTCATTTGTTAAATTAAGTGAGTAATATTTCCATCTGTAAATCTTACGGGATAAATAAACCATAGTTATTTGCATGAATAAGTTTTGTAAACCAACCATAAGGATAAAATATAAGTTAGAATTTTTGGAAAGAGTAGGATTACTATACATATGAGTTTTGCCTGCATGATTCGAATAATAAAGATGGTTAATAAATAGTAAAGTAATGCTTATCCAAAAAGTCATGCCTTCCAGATCAAAGAAGAATCAAACCTGCAAAAAGCATCTGGGTCTATGGTACTCTCTCATCTTTTCTGTTTAACATCAGTGTGCCAAAGGGAAAGTACTTTAATATTTGTAGGCATCTGTAGGCCAGGCAGTTTTAAAACATCACTTATTAGTTTCACATTATTTTTTTGACTACCTGACTGTACGAGGCACTTCTCATTTAAACCTCACAACAAGGAGATGAGGAACCCAAGGCCAGCTCAGGGATATTAAGAAATGTAAGGCTATGTTGCAAATCAATGGCAAAACTAGAATTTAAAATCAGGTCTAACTCTCTAGCTATTTGTCTGCAATGATGTTACACTGATCCCCAGTTCTAGCACAAAACAGGTTTTCATCTAAAAAGGGGTAGGAAACATTGATGATTGTCACACTTTTTTCCCCCCTACCAATTGCTTGTTTAGAAGGTACAATTCAATGCAGGAACTGTGGCGGTGCAGATTTCTTGTTCACCCTAGCCAGACCCTTAGTCAGATTTTAGTTTGTCATCATAACATCTCCCTACTCTCATTACCAGAGTAGTACTGCTTTTTAAGGGACACTGGCCTCCATAAAAGGATGGGATTTAACAAAATGTCTACCTTCTTGTTCCTAAGTACCAATACTTCTTTTAAGAGTTTTGAATTTTTTTTTCTCCCTCACGCGAAGTGGAATTACCAGGTCGAATAACTGAATGCTTTTAACTCTTAAATTTGTTTTAGGGACCATATTGTGAACATGAAATGTTTTATTCTTTAGGGACCATACTGTGAACATGAAATGTTATATTCTCTCAGTTTCACAACAAAGATATTGGAGGCTTAGGAATTTTCAGATAATGGAAGAAACATATTTCAGAATAAGTTACAACCATTTCTTTTACCCACAATCTCCAAATAGTCCTACTGGCGTCCAAGAAGTGTAGAAAATAATTTATCTGATAGAAATCCTCCTCCATTTTAACAGGAATGGAATCATAATGCTAAGGTGGCACCGTCTGAGAATCTTTGAAAACCTAAGGAAATGTGGTCCCTCCCAAGCTCAGATACTTATTATGTCTCTTTGATCCTCAGGTAATAAATTGAAATTGAAAATAATTTTGTCTTTGTGTTCTAATTATGCAATTTAATTCTTTTCCTTAAATGTGATGATTAATGTGGAAACCTTTCCAGGAACTTTTGGGAGGAGAGGAAGTTTTTTTCTATTTTTTCAAAAAAAGACTTGTAGAAATCTTAGATGAAATGCAGTCTTATTTTAGATTCACCCAAAGGAAACCAGTGCTTTATTTAAAAAACTCATGTACACAGAAACACCTGGCCCAGAAGATGATTACCATATCAACAATGTCACAACAAACTATTCAGAAGAAATGCTTTATGAATATATGAACCATGTTTCTGCCTTTTTCACATTTAGTGGGCCTGCAATCTTAACATGTGTCTCAAAACCATCTTTTGATTGAACTAATTCCTCCCCCCCAATTAAGGCATTAAAATAATCTATGAATTTGCTCCTCATAGCCACCAAGTTCCCCATGCTTCTAAGTATCTTTGTTTTTGGAATTGTAGAATGTACCGTTCCTTTTGAAATTTAGATTCATCAACAAAGTGGTTTCAGACTTATTGACTCCTGTTTGGAGAACAAATGTATATTTTATTTATTTATTTATTTATTTATTTATTTATTTATTTATATGTGGGCTCAGGTCTTGAACTCATGACCATGAGATCGAGACCTGAGCTGAGGTGAAGAGCAGGATGCTTAACGACTGAGCCACCCAGGCACCCCAGGAGAACAAACTTATAAAGTGAATATACTGGCAGTAACTTCTAAGTAGCTATACATAAATATAGAAAGGAATTTGTAGGGAAATGCAAAAGGGAGAATTTGTTCTTCACTGAAACAATCCAAAATAAGATATTAATGACCTTACTACTAGAGTCATTCTATGAAAATTACTGAAGAAGAATTAGTGAATTTCAAAGAGGTGCTATTGCTGACATAAACTTGTACAGAAATTGTGCCCCTTTACTCATCATATTGCTCATTTTGAATAAAATATTTGCTTTTGCATTCATTTGTCCAACTACAAGAAACAAATGCCCCATTCTCTGCCTTCTCTACTCCAAATTTGTCTGTAAGCACTGTTTCTTAAGCCCAACTATTCCTTAGAATTCTCCCATTTGGATGTAGGGGTTCAGCTGGGTATTTGAATTATTCAAGATAGTCACAAATACAAAAAAATATTAATCTTCTATTAGGCCTACATTTATTAATATGTCTCCTCAGTACAACTCTTCTCATATATGGTAGTCAAATCATAGAGGGTTAGCATAGTCACTACTTGTGGGGCCCCACTAAGGTTTTAGAATTTATCCCACTCACAATTTTTGTAAGCTGTGTATATCCTATTTGTTCATTTATCTAACAATCCTTTTGGACATGAGTGAGTCCTTGCACTAAAGGAGTCAATAATTCAGCAAATAAGGCAGCTAACATATGCTTATGAAGTACTATAATATGAGCTAGAACCTGATAGTTACATAAAAATATAAAATTATGCTGAAGAGATTTGCATGAAAAGAAGATGGGAGAAGGATTCAGTGTCGATGTTATTTAAGCTGCTCCTTGAGGGATATTTAGGAATTCATTAAGGAGAAAAAGAGAAAAAAAATGGTTTGACCAATGCTATTGGGCAAGTGTGAGATACGTCTGGGTTATAGAAAACAGTGGGATTTGTATTGTGTAGATGAGTCAGAAAAGTGTGAGAATAGATAGAAAATTACCTTGGAACCAGATCAAGGAAAACCTTGCATCTAGGAGGAATAACTTTTGTTTTTATGTCTCTTATTTTAAAATACCTGTTACCGAGCACTGACTACGTACCAGGCACTAAGAGAGCTACGTTATTTGTAAGATATCTATCAATTCTCATAATGATTCTTTGAGATAGATATTATTATATTTAATAAGTGACAAAACTAATATTCAGATAAACATTTTGCCCAAGTTAGTTATAAAGCTGTTCGGTGACAGATCTTGAACTCAAACCCGAATTTACTTGTCTCAAATGGCTGTTCTTTCCATTGCACCATACTCCTGGATATTGTTCTTCAGGAAATGGAGGGCTGTTGAATACTTCTGCAGGAGGGCATATCATGACCATAACCATTCTCTTACACGACCACAGCTATGCACCAAAGAGGATAATGTCAGTCGTGTGGAGGACGAGGAGTAAGGTTTTAAATAAATGTAGCCCTGAGGCAAGGAAAGTTTTACCCAGAAAGATGACAGTAGAGAATAAGTCAGAGAGGTAATAAGAATACACAAAAAAATATAACTTGTGCTTTGAATACTTTAAATAGAAATAGATTTTGGATTCTGATATGGTCTAGTAAGCTACCACTACACCAACACTCCTGCAAATAAGAACCACAAAGTTTAGACAAAATACAAAAAGTCTGAAGGCATTGGAAAGTGAAGAAAGGCAGGCAAAAGTAGAGAGGATTTAACACTTGGAGGAAGACGACGGCACAATGCAAGTGGCATATAAAATTAGAATAAAAACCCACTGAATTTCTGGTCAGAAGAATAAGAGAACAGGGCTGAAGGCAACAATAGATGTTGGGAAGTAAAGGAAGACCACAAAAAGGAGACAGCCAGAGGGGAATATCCCCAAATTCTGCGTATAAATCTGCCTAAATCTCTAGCTGTGTCATGAACCACAAGAGCTGACTCCAAGTAGTAGAATGAAGAATTAAAGAACCAAATAGAGATTTGAGCTACTGCTCAAGGGACAGAATTTGACTCATGGTTTGAATCCAATGAAGTTAACTGTCTACCAAAACTATAATAAATGGGAGTGAAATAAATAAATAAAAATAAATAAATAAATAAATAAAACTAATAAATAAATGGGAGTGAAATCTTCAGAGTAGATTCTGTTATCTTCAGAGTAAAAATAACAGAATCCTAAGTCTCCACGATATAAAAATGACAATATTCAGGGTAAAGCCCACATATGGAGATTCAAGAAAAAAATTACTCATTTGGAAGAGAAAAACAATCAACTGAAAACAACCTTGTAATAACTCAGATTTTAGAGCTAGCAGATAGGTTTTAAAGCAGCTGATATAACACTGAATCATGGGAATAAAAATATCCTTACAGCAAATGAAAAGATAAGAAATATCAGCATAGAAGTAAAACAATTTTTTTAAAAAAAGAACCAAATGAGAATTCTGGAACCAAAAAACAAGTATCTGAAAAATAATACCCACTGGACAAGTTTAATAGCAGATAAAGATGGCAGAAAAATGAGTAAAAATGAAGAGAGAGCAATAAAAAGTATGTAATCTGAATAACAGAAGGACTAAAAAGAGAAAAAATGACCAGAACCTTAGGAATTTGTGTTACTATTTCAAAACTTTTAACAGCCAAAAGAAAATGTGTGAGATCTATGTGATGGAATATTACACAGCCATAAAAAAGGATGAAATCTTGCGATTTGTGACCACATGGATGGACCTAGAGGGTATCATGCTAAGTGAAATAGATCAGACTGAGAAAGACAAATACTGTATGATTTCACTCATATGTGGAATCTAAAGAACAAAACAAATGAATAAACAAACAAAAAAGTAGAATACAGAGAACAAACTAAGAGTTGCTAGAGGGAAGGGAGTAGCATGATGGGCAAAATCGGTGCAGGGGAGTGGGAGACACAGGCTACCAGTAATGGAATGGATAAGTCACAGGAATAAAAGGCACAGCATGAGGAATATAGTCAATGATATTATAATAGCATTGTATGGAGGCAGATGTGGTCACATAGAATAAGGTATAGAGGATGTTGAATCACTATGTCATACACCTGAAATGAATGTAACACTGTGTGTCAACTATATTCAAGTACAATTTTTTTTTAAGTTCTAATATCCATGCAATTGTAATCCCAAAAGGAGAGGAAAAAGAAATTGGAGGGTGCCTGGGTGGCTCAGTCGCTAAGTGTCTGCCTTCAGCTCGGGTCATGATCCCAGGGTCCTGGGATTGAGCCCCGCATCGGGCTCCCTGCTCAGTGGGAAGCTGCTTCTCCCTCTCCCACTGCCCCTGCTTGTGTTCCCTCTCTTGCTGTGTGTCTCTCTCTGTCAAGTAAATAAATAAAATCTTTAAAAAAAGAAAAAAAAAAGAAAAAGAAATTGGGTCAGAAAAAATATTTGAAGAAACTATGGCTGAAAATTTCCCAAATCTGGGGGAAAGATACATAAATTCAAGAAGGATAAAAATGAAGAAAACCTTATATAGGCACTTCATGGATAAGCTGCTAAAAAGCAAAGGTAAATACATTTTTCATGACAGACTACATCAGAAACAATGTAATTGAGATTACTTGCTTAAAATCAGCATTGCAATTAAGTTGAAAAATTGAAGTGGCAGCAAATGTGAACAAGTCTCATGTATTTATTCCACATACATTTCATGGTATCTTCCATGTTTCAGGCACCGTACTAAGTATTGGACAAAGAGTGATGAACAAAATGAAGTTTTTGTCTTTCTGAATCTTACATTCTTGTGGGAAATTAAAAAAAGAAATTAAAGATTTACTTTTCAGTAATTCTGCTTGAAGTCCTTACATATATATTGGGTCAGCATAGCTTGAAAGATACTCAAGGTGCTATTATATTTAGGCCTTCTCTTACTCCAAAAGTAACTGAGCATTGACCTATATAAAATGATTATTTAGATTCTCTTGGTAAATTGTCTACATTTAGAAATAGGTTGATGAATGGAGTGTTACACAAAGAAAAGCCAGCTGGATCTAGGTAAAAACTCACTGGGTAATGACTCCATTAATGGCCTCATCCAGAAACCTGGCCCTCTGCTCTGAATGACCAGACATTTCTTGGTATCCATGGCTTTTGTGTTCCGAGTGTTGATTTATGTTAACTAAATGTCAAACAAAATTGGGGTACTTATTTATTAATTTACAATGGGAAATAATACTTATATAGACTAGAATAGTCACACTGGCAGGATATCCTCCCTGTGGGAAAGCACATAGGACACCAAATCATAATCAGAAACCCATTTTAATTTTCCACAAGAAATCACTGTGATAGCGACAGGCAATATTCAGAGTATAGATCCTCAGTGCCCTTTCTTCCAGAGGCAGACATCATAAAATATAATCAGAAGGTAGCTTGGTGGGCAGAAAGTCAGAAAATGGAGTTAGATGAATGGAGGTTCTAATAGCGTCAGGACGAGATAACCTGATGAATTCATCTCACTATCTCACAATGGTCTTGTTATTGATATGGAAATACTGAAAGTGCTCAGCCTCACTTCCCGCTGGACTGTGCTTGCGTGGGCTCTGCCACCAGCTGTGCTCTCACGCTCCCTTTTCTCTTCTTCTAATTATTTCCACGTCTGCACATGCATGCTTTGGAGATATTGTCACATTCAAAAAGTTACATTCCAGTCCTGCTGGCATGAGAACTACCTGCTCTCTTTCAGCTGACTTTGTATTTCTTGGCTCTTGAACATGTCAATTTGATAGTGTAATTCCCAAAAGATTATCTTATTTCCCTTACTTTTGTAGTTGGTTCTTCCCAAATTCAGATATTCTTTTAAACTCTCCCATGCAAATAATACATAATAACCACATCAGTAATCATCATCAGAGATACATAATTGGAAATGATTTGAAGTTATATTCTAAAATGTCTACTGACTTCTGGGTATTGTGATTATATCTTTCCTGGACTTCTTTTTTCTTTTAATCCATATATTCATAAAGCTTAAAAGTGATCTTAGAGATCATCTGACTCAATAGCTTCTTTTATAGGAGAGGAAGTTCTGCCCCAGAGATTTTTAAGCCATATAATATGTAAGTTGTACATAGTGGAAACTAAAGTCGGGGTCCACTGACTTCAGCCTCCCCTATTCTCTGCTGCCTTTGGGGCATAAGACTTGAAGAATTAGATTTCCACAGAGATTTACCCTGTACACTACAGGCTGGTAACTCCATCTTTTGAGTATTTTACCATAGGGTAAGCACGTGAAAAGAAGTAAGTTCAAGTTAGTCAATATTGCTGTTAAGTATTGTGAATTCAACTTATCTGAAATAAATTGCTGCTGTATCACAAATAATAAGCAAGGGAAGAATTTCTCCTTTAATTAATGCAAAGCAACCTGTATTACTTGATTCTGGATTTTTTTCCCCTAGCAGTTTTCACATAAAAGCCGTGTTCCTGTAAATAAGACCTTTAACTATTTCAAAGAGATGGAGTGATTCAGATGAAATCTCAGCACAAATTAAATAATCAAAACCAGGATATGTATAAATTATGGAAGAAGGTGAATATTTATTTGAGCTATAAATGGCAATCTTTATATGAACTTTGAGAATGAATGGTAGTTCTAAGAAGAAGAAATTAAAACATAACAGTAGAAATACCCACTATTTGTTTCTCGTAAGACTGAAATTCAATTGATGCCCACACATGACACTTCTCTCGTAAGTCAGATTGAAATTCAACTGATGCCCACACATACGGTAGAATTTAAGGTTGATAAAAGAAATTTTTTTTTTTTAAATTGTACTGGCAGTAAAACACTCAAGATTCCACCCCCCCCATCTTGAGTCTTTGTCACATTATGGGGACCTCAGGATAGAATGGCTGGTCCAGTTTAGCCCATTTGTATGCCTCAAGGGAGTCACACTTAAGCAATCTTAGACAAGTTCATTACATTATAAACAGCCAGCACAAGGGAGGCCAAATTTCTTTTAGTATCTATGTCTATATATCTCTTTGGTTACACACACACACGCGCACACACACACACACACACACACACACAAACATGTGACTTTCTCATTCTGTTCTATCTATTCTGTCTATAAAACAGGATGTTCACCTACTTGTTTTTAATACTATTTATTTTCTTATCTCCTTTATTCTCCAAGATGTAAATAATTCCCATTCCTTTAACTAATGACTTAGGCCAGATTTCCAGCTCTTTCATGCCCTAAAGAAGATGACCAAGCTATTAATAACAATAACAACTTAATGAAATATTATTTTAAAAAGGAGAATTTGGATAATATTCAAATGAGCTAGTTCTAGTTTAAAAAATAGAGTTAAGGACACTTGGTCAAACCTCTGGCATAAAATAGTGTTTTCTAAATTTTTCTAAGTGGCCTTTGATTTAACGCAATTAAATGTTTTTTAGATTGAAGTCAGGAATTCAATAATGATAAGAAAATTCTATCCTTTATATGTATACTTAATAAAATAAGACAATAATGATGCATAAGGTTACAACAGAACTTGTTCTGAGTCAGCTTTTCTGATTTATAAATATTCTATTGATAGTTAAGTAAATTTTCCATGAAAAAAAAACCTTATAAAATATACTACATCAGAAGTGTCATTTAGAATTTTTTTCATTTTTTTATTTCACCTGGTGTGGTCAAATGTACTGAACTCGGGGAAGTGAAATAAGTAAAGCTGCTATCCGCTTCCTCTTTCAATGTGAATCTAGAGAGAGCAAGGTTGTGTTTTGGAGATAGGCCCTAATGACACTTGCACAGTGCAGAAAACTTGTGTCAAAGACAGCAATATTATGAGCTTATAGCCAAGTGTGTGATAATACTGCATTTAAAAGTGAGAAGAGTCAGAGTTTACTAATGAAAGTGAGTGAAATGGTAACATAGCCAATATTTTACTGAGTACAGATAATTTCACTCTGGAAAAGATACTAGAGTACCTTATGCTATGACAAATATCAAGTCAAAACCATAAAAATGCAGTATTCATTCCAACGCATATTTAATCTAAATGCAAGGCATGAAATGGTATGAGAATCAAACTTCATGCACATACTTTCTCATTCGTTTATCAAACTGACATATTTTGAGTTTGATGTGTCAGACATTGGAATAAGTTCTGGATAATATAACACAAGATTATAAACTTTGTGCCTTGAGTAAGCCCACAGTTTAGAAGGATGAGTAAGTAGATATTATAATACACTATCCTATGCATTTTTTTAAAGATTTATTTATGTCAGAGAGAGAGAGAGCACGTGTGTGTGCGTGCACAAGTGGGGGGAGGGGCAGAGGGAGAAAGAGAATTCCAAGCAGACCCCCCACTGACGTGTAGCCTGACTCAGGACTAGATCCCGGGTCCCTGAGACCATGACCCTGAGATCATGACCCTGAGATCATGAGCTGAGCTGAAACCAAGCGCTGGATGCTCAACCAATTGAGCCACCCAGATGCCCCTGTCCTAAGCATTTGTGAGTGAAAGGTCAAATACAGCAATTTGTCTTAGAGAGCAA
Organism: Halichoerus grypus; assembly: GCF_964656455.1. Classification (NCBI taxonomy): domain Eukaryota; kingdom Metazoa; phylum Chordata; class Mammalia; order Carnivora; family Phocidae; genus Halichoerus; species Halichoerus grypus. The sequence goes on from NC_135720.1 coordinate 38,319,594, forward strand.
ATACTTGACAGTGCTATGAACCTCCTATGGCCCAGGGAAAGGAAAGCACAGCTAGGCAAAGCCAGCTTCACAGGGAAGCGGATGTGAGAAATAGTAACAATAAGAAGGGGATGTGAGCTAAATCATTAATTTAAACTTAGCACTACACTGGGTTTGCTACATGGCTAGAAATCTTCCATGCACTTTTATCTACCAATTAATTTTTTTAAAGATTTTATTTATTTGAGAGAGAGAGAGAGCATGAGAGGGGGGAGGGTCAGAGGGAGAAGCAGACTTCCTGATGAGCAGGGAGCGAGATGCAAGACTCAATCCTGGGACTCTAGGATTATCACCTGAGCTGAAGGCAGTCACTTAACCATTTGAGCCACACAGGCGCCCATATCTATCAATTAATTTAAACTTCAAACTTATCCTGTACAAAAATAAAGAAAATTCTATCCTTTATATGTATACTTTGTAAAGTGTCTTTTGTAAAGATAGGAAACTGAAGCACTATTGTCTCTATTGTAAAGTTAGGAAACTGAGGCACAAGTTCACAGGTAGTAAGGGATAGAGATAGAGAAAAAAAAAAACCCAGGCATTCTGGCCCCAGAGTTTAAGCCCTCAACAACAACTCCATTCTCTTTCCTTCCCCCTCTTTTTTTTCAGGTAAACAATCTCAGACACATGGATTCGAAATCTTTGAGTTCAAAAGGGGTGGGGCATGTCCATGGAAAAGTGACAGGTGTGGGGCTGCGGGAGGCCAGGTGCACACTGGTGAGAGGATAGGAGGGGGGTGGGAGACAGGTAGCGACAGACTGGGGACCCGCCATCATCTTCACTCATCCTCCTGTCCCCCTACGTCAAATGTTCAAGATGCCCTTTTAAATTTCTCATACATCAGAACTTCTAGGGGGCCAACAACTGAATGAGTTTTAGAAATATTCGATTAAACAATTCTTAACATTTGGAGATTCTATGATTTCTCTTCATCTCAGAATCTTCCAAAACATCCTATAAAACCGTTCTATGGCCAATGATGAAAAATAAAACAAAACTGATGTTAGCCTCAAGCTTTGTAATGATTATTTTGGCTTTCTTTTCTTCTTTTTTTAATTTTTTTTTTTTTTTTTTACTTTCCAAATTAGGTCAAAAGAGGATTTTTGCCATCTCTTGCAGCTACAAGAAAGAGTATTTATTTTCCTTCATCAGATCATTTCAAGTGAGGGGAAATATTGGTCAGGTAACTAGGAGCACTGTTTGCATTCCAGACAACAACCGAAATTAGAGGTGGCTTTCTGGTTTCTTGCCTCACCCATATATCTTCTCCCTGAACAATTCCTATGTTCATTTACATTGAGGTTTCCAAGCTCTTAAGCCACAAATACTCCCAAACCCAGAGTTTCACCAAACAAACCACAACATAATAAGAGACAGCTGATTTTCAGCCATTAAGAGAATACACCACAGACTGACAAAACTTCATGGACATATGTACTTCCTCACTCAAATGTCATTAACACTATCACCCTGTAGCCAGGTGACAGTGGGGTGAAGAATTAGAGTCTGTAGGCACCTGCCTGTGGTCAGCGATGTTGCCTAATCAACATCTTGACCCTCTAGGTCAGCTTTTCCATTCCCGAAATCATGTCAAAACTGTCAGCCTCAGGGCTGGATGTGAGCCACAGAAATATTTTGTTTGTCAGGCACAGTGTTTTAAAAAAATATCTCAAATTGTTTGCCAACATTTAAAACTCAGACGTTTCCATAAAATATTGGAATGCCTAGCTTCTTTGGAGAACTTGGAAGATTTGACAACATAGGGTTCATTAGGAACTCAATTGGAACGGAGTGGCCACAGATCCCTTTAGGGAAGGCACATTCTCCACGCTCAGCACCATCCTGGGACTTCACCACCAGACTGCCTGCTTAGCTCCAGCAGATTTTTGAATTCTCTTCCTCTGCTGCTTCTGCTGCTTCAGATGGTTAGACTCCCCTCCCCTCCAAATATATTGCCATTTATTATCTCCATCTTCTTAAAGGGGAAGATAACGAAGATAATTGGGTTCATTTTACAGAACATTTACTGAGTACCTGGTTTGTGCCAGTAATCTGTTAAGTGCTAAAGGTAGGGGGGAGTTCATATGAGTAAATGTCGTCTCTACCCTTAAAAAGCCTGCAGACTAATGGTGGAAGAAAACAGATATTGACAAGAGATCATGGTAAAGCCAAAAATTTGATTCATTTGGTAATGAAAACACAAATTTTATCACAGGCAGTTCTCTTTTTAGCTTACGCTTGTAAGAAAGACATATCAATCTATCTATGTATATATATATATATACACACACACATACACATATGCACGTATTTATTCATATATGGGCAAACACATGTGTGTATACGTGTATAACAAAGAGTAAGATTAAGTTTTGCAATACAGTGTGACAGTAGTAACTTGAAGATCATAGTTATATAATAAAATCATACTTTATCATAATCATTTAAAATGAACATTAGGGTCTAGTGTCTTTACAGAATCCATCTGAATTATTCCAAAACTCATATAAATTATGAGTGACAACAGGTTTTCACAGCATTCCAAGTTCAATCCTCTCTATCCCATTTCATTTGTCTTCCAGAAATGACTCTAAGTCCAACAAAACTCCAAACTTTCCCTTCCATAATTTCACTTTCCCCTATTGCTGACAGTTGATCCTTACTCACATTGATGAATGACCTGACAGTGCCATCTGCTTTAGTAGCATAGGAAATGATTGTTAATTCCCCACTTACGTGAGCCAACTTTATCCTAGTTAATTGTTGACCGATTTAACTAGGGTCCTTTCTTGAAATGTAGTTCAAAATTATAAATATGGATTCTAAACCCCCTCTTTGGAAGAAGCAAGAATGGGGCTGGTGATATGAACACACTGACACAGATGATAAGTTCACTGATTATTACTATTTACTATTACTGATTTACTATGACTATTACTGACTTCATGAAGATAAGACTATCATAAGTTCTCTTTCCTTTTACTTCTCCACTTTTCCTCATTCCATTTACCTTACTACTAGAGTTATTTTTTGAAAAGGGTATATTATTATTTCCATTATTACTATGCACTTATCATTTATATAAAATGCTAGAAATTATGAAATTTTAATTTTCTTCCTTGATGCTAAGTTCCATTTTGATATCCCTAATGGATGTACAATTAAAGAAGATGTTGGTAAATTTTACAAAGCTTTTCAATACTTCAATGCAAAACTCCTTTGATAGCTGAGTTTTTAAAAATCTACAGTGTTGAAGACTATAGCACTGAGATATTACTAAATGGAAAGAGCAAGTAAAGGTGTGATTGGGAACTTACTCAAACTTTCACTTCTGCTCCTTCACCCTGTAAAAAAAAATTACTCTTTTTTGGACAGAAAATGAAGTTGGCATGAAATTAAAGAAAAAAAAAAAAGAAAGAAAAAGCAGAAGTCTTCTGGGAAAAGCAAGCCCCAGGATGTTATCTGCTTTTCTTTGCTCTGAGATCAAGGTATTTCCAAGAAATAGAATATTTATGAGTACAGAGTTGTAGGAGGTGAGAAGAGGTACTATCACTTTGGGAGGGTTTAAAATAGAGGCCAAATGGAAATTTTAAATATGTATAAAACCTAAGTGATGAAAAACAGCACCAACCTAACTTGAGATCTTTACTTTGAAATTTTTTTTCCTAAAGTCCAAACCCTTATGTTTCAAAAGCTTTTGTATCCCCAAAGAGTTCATCTCAGAAAAATATGTGTACATTAGGAATACCACACAGAAACAAAACCACTGGGGGCATAGGCCACCTCACCCTCCCTGCTATAGCAACCCCACTGAAAAGACTGTCCCTTGTTCTGTAATATCTATAAACTAAACGGATTCAGTACAAACATTATCAGCAAACACAAATAATTTTAAAGGAAATCATGTTGTACATTACAAAGTTATTTTTCTCTTTTAGGTAGCTGTAGTAACCTGTCCTAAATTCATGAAATAGAGGGTTCTTCAGAGTAATCTATAAAGAAAAATTCTGATACAGAATCCCTTTTTCTCATCATTTTATATGGCAAAATTTGAGCTCAAAAATCTACTGGGGAAATACCCCCATGAAATTCCCCATAGTACAATTTGAAATACTGTGTATTCCATCTTCAATTAATTTTGGCATGTTTCAGTACATGGGGAGCCAACATCTCTTTCCCCCTCTCCGACTTGTAGTTTGGAATTATTAATGGGAAATGTGCTTAATTATATTCAGTTTAGCACTTTGTTGTACGTAGTCTTGTATTGTTCTCTAATTGTGCTCTAAATCTTGCTTTCCATCAAGGTTGCATGCTACAGAGGAAGAAAATATGTCATGTACTTTATTTCTTTTAACTCAGCTATGCCATTTTTAAATAGTACCATGAAAACAGTAAAGGCTCAGTAAATGCTTATTAATCATGACCCTCAAAGCTCTCTAACTACACCACTAACCACTAACTTTCTTACAGACTCAGGGAATAAAAGTAACAACCAGTCCATAACTCTCCTTAATATTTCAAATTATTTGTTTGTATAAAACATTTTTTCTTTTACTTTCTTTTTACATTTCCTAACAACTACAAAGATTGAATTCAGTTGTTAAAATACTATTACAAAGCTACACGGAATAGGGGTTATTACATTTATGCCGTGAAAGGGTCTCTTTACATGTTTGATTCACTTATGAACCCAGTGTGACAAGAGGAAGCCCAGGTGTTTCTGTTCCTCTGTTCATTCATTTGACAAATATTAATGGATGTCTTCCCTGCATAAGACATTCTGCTAGGAGCTGTTCAGGATACCAGAATGCATCAGCAGAGATCTTGCCCTCAAGTCTTATGATATTTTGTTGTAAGGAATAGAGTCAAAGGCAGGTGGTAAGGCCATTGAGTTTAGAGCCCTGAAATCTGTAACCAACAGATTCTTACAGCATGACATGCAAATGAATAAAGTAACTGGGAGGGTAGATTTCATTTCTGAACTCAAATAAATAAAATGCTTAGAGAAGTACCTTTTAGTTGGGGAAAACTGATGTATTGTCACTTTTCCGTTTTTATATTTTTACTTTAATATTAAGTATCAATATTAAAACACATTTGGTGTTTTTTTGATGAAGATAATGAGGCAAAACTATCAGAAATGGAGAAAAAGATCTAGTGATGATCCATCTATTTCTCATGAGAAGAGGAGGAAGGCAGAGAAAGAAAAGAACAGAGAAGAGGGGAGGGAGGGACAGAGACTCTGGGAAAGAAAGAACTTTAGAAAGCCTGAAAATGCTTTAATTCAACCCAAATTTATGAATAAAATGCAAATTGTGGAGGGTTTTGACACTTGTTAAGACAACAAATGAGCCAGAGGAAGGTCTAAGAAGGAATGTAGTAGCAGTTAGGGATTATACAACATTATTTTAGTATTTGTATTTAATTAATTAATTTTTTAAAAGATTTATTTATTTTGAGAGAGAGAGAGATAGTGCCTGAGTGGGGTGGAGGGGCAGAGGGAGAGGGAGAGAATCTCAAGCAGAGCTTCTCAGCCTGGCAAGGGGCTCCATCTCACGGCCCTGAGATCATGACTTGAGCCGAAACCAAGAGTCAGATGCCCCACCGACTGAGCCACCCAGGTGCCTGGTATTTGTATTTAATTTAAATCAGTGCTTGTCAAAATGTAATGTGAATATGAATCACTTAAGGAGTTAGTTAAAATTTCATGTTCTTGGGCCTTGGAGTTTCTAATTCAGTAGGTCTGGGGTGGGGTCTGGCAATCATCCAGTGGTCTTCAGCTATGAGAACTCTAAGAAATGCTGCTTGCTACTCTACTCTGGTCTAGCCCTTGCAGAGAAAGCTATCGCCTTGATCCTCAAAGAAAAAACGTGTCCGTTACACTCTTTACATCTCAGACCTACAGTTGTGGCATGGCCATCCTCCGACGGTAGCAAACCCCAAATAGCTGAGACTGTCTTGAGACGGTAGCTAAGCCCCTGTGAAGTTAGTTTTGTGACACTTCATTTCCTGAAACCAACATTGCTGAGATCTATCTTGGATTGATTCTTTTGAGTTAGGTAAGGGGAAATGGTCATATTTATTTGGTCACTCTAGGGTGACCACACATCTCAGTTTTCCCAGGACAGTCTGCTTAGCCCTGTTGTTCCATTTTCTTGTTTCTTTTCACTCTTGAAGTGTACCAGTTTGGACAATAAATTATATGGTCATCCTATGTAAATATAATAGAAAGGAAGAAATAACTGATACTATGAAAACCCTAATTTGTAGAACAACTCAATGAGGAATGATAGATTTTGATGCAGCTTATTTAATCAAATATTCTATTTTATAACTTTAATAATTTTAAGCTGATTTAACAGACACAGAATAAGTTAAATTGAAGTAATTTGTTAATTCTATTTACGAGACAGTTGAAATGAATAATTCTTGATTTATTTCTCTGAGAAGAATGAAATATTGTTAACCAAAATGTATGTAATGAAAGTGGAGATGCAGAAAATTAAGGAAAATTAATATCAAAATTGACTATCAACAAAACCATTTCAAATGACAATAGTAATATGAGTACATACTTCGATAAGAGTACAATTTTGCTTTGAAGGCAGACATGACACATAACTGTGCAGAATCATTTTCAGTAGCAGAGAAGAGGGAAAATATCAAGATACCTGGAGTTATTAGATCTTTTGGAATAAAAGTATGTGGCTTTTGTGGGTTTGGGTTCATTTAATCCTTGTGACTGCTCTTTTCTTCTTCTGTAAACTGGGGATCACATCTCCTAACAGGGTTGTTGTGATGATTAAATTATAAAGGTGAAATAAAGTAGCACATATTATAAATGATTTATAACTTCTGGTTGCAAAGCATGAGCCTGTCTAATCTTTATACTCTATTATGCCCATTGTTCAGTGTTTTTATAAGTAGATGACTAGATGTCATTAGATGAGATCTTTTAATTAGGTATGACCGTAGTTGATTCTTTTTAGGTGTATTGATTTTAGGTCAAATACCATTAGCAGCAATTATTATACATAAGGACATTGTGGAGATAGAGGGGACACAAAGGGGCTTGGTCTCATGGGGCTTGTAAACAGTGCAAGTTCTACATAAGAGAATGGAGGTGACACAGGCCAGGAAATCTTTAAATTTTCATCCTCAAATTCACATTTTAGAAAAAGAAATGTGGATCAACAATGTCTGAGTTTCCAAAGTAGGGAGTTAAAAGAAGAACAAAGAACAAAAGAGTAATTTTGCAGAAAATAAAAGCAAAAAATAAAAAAATCCTTCACCATCATAGTTTCTAGCCTCTTCCTTAGGGTTTTTTTCTTTCTCTTTTTCATATTCTGTCTTCCTTTCTCCTTTTCTTATGCAGAGCACTTTATGCCTTATGTCAATTCTCAAAATTCATATAAAAATGGCTTATGATATGCTATCAAAGTAAGTTATTTGTAAGAGAATTTTGGTATTAGCTGTTAGGTAATCATCATTTATACCTATTACAAATAGGAAACTGCATTAATGAACCAGAATAAAATGATGTTTAATATAAAATACAAACATAATTTTTATGTAAAGAAACCTTTGAGACTATTTAGCCTCACACTATCAAATATAAATTTTTTTCTCAAATGCAGTTAGTATGAAACACTTACTCATGTAAGCTCAGTTTTAGAATTAAAAACACCTGAAACCACACACAACCTTAGAGTCAGTCTACTCCAGTCCTTCATTTATTCCTCATCTATCCAGTATATTTAGATTTATGGAGTCCCAAACAAACACTAGGGACAAATGTAGAAGACCCCAAATGGCAGCCTGTGGGCAGATTTAGCATCCAGTTATGTTCTATGATGTCTATACAATGGTGCTAACACCTAAAAGTTAGGAGATTCACATTAATATCCAAATGTATACTTTTTTTTTTTAAATTAGAAGATGACAGCACTAATTCTAAATTCCTACTTGAGGAGCAAATGTCTGGACCCAATTTGCTGTTGTCCCCACTGGCTGGGCTCTCCAGTTTGCTATATAGCCTGTCAATTCTCATTATCTGACCATTAATAAAACTTTTCCAATCATTTGCTTTGTCTGGCTCATGTCAGTTGTAAGCATCATTGGAATTCCTTCATTTTTCCCTCATCTTTATTGCCCACACCCTAGTCCAAACTGCCATTGTCAGTAGCCTGGATATCTTCAGCAGCCTTCCAACTGGTACCAATGGTTTCTGTCTTGCCCTGCTGCCCATATTTCCTAATCAAATGGCCACTCTTCAGATATATACCACACTTTCTATGATAAAAATCTGACCATGTCACAATGGCTCCCCTCTTCCTGGGCTGGGCCTTCTCTTTACTTCTGCAACACCCATGGTTGGCACTTCTGAACTGTATACTCTAACTATGGGAAATAAGCTTGAAATGTGGCATTTCTAAGAGTATTAAGATAAAAACATTTGTCTCAGATAGACAAGCTGATTAATTTGAAAAAGAAGCTTACTCACTAATCCAGCACTTCAGGAGCACAGAATCCTGTAAGAACTATGCAGGGTAGTTGTCAATGGACACAGGCGTCAGAGCTTGAGTTCAAAAGATCAAAATCAATAGTATTAGAGGGCATTCTTTCCAAAGCATGGTAATGGTATAACTCCCCTTGGGTTTAATGGAAGTCATGAAGCTAACATGCCATGTAACCTTTTAAAAATGGAAGGATTAGCATTCAACTGGAGCTGCCTCATGGTGCGTCTATTGACAGAGCATTATGCATAGAGCTTGAATTGATCAGAGTGACTTAAATTTCTTCTCTTTCCTCTGATGTAAACTGAGTACTATATTAACCTCCCTGCCTATATGGTAATGACTTGGACACTCAAAATGGAACTCGATGGGGATTCAAAAAATACCATCTGAAGCAGGAGCTTTGGGAGATTTTATTTAGTCTGATGATTCTTCTTCACGGTTTCATTTAAGAAAAATATAGAGAAGGCTTATTAAGTGCAGGTCACTGTTATTTATTGACAAAAATATTTCTGATCAAAACTGAGAGACTACTTCCTTTTCTTCGACCCACGAAAATACTTGTTTTCCAAAAAGGTGAAACTGAATTATTATCTACAGGGGGTGTACATGAATTTTTTTCTGTGACATATTAAAATAAAGGGAATTAATTAAACTATTCTGCAATTGTAAAAATCAAATATTAATTTTATGCTAGACAAATTTAACCCTTTGGATTCTATTTGCTGCTACCCATGGATTCCTCAAATACTGAAATAATTTCAAAGTAAATTATTTACTTTTAAATAGCTAAACATCTAAACATATAAGTGAGAATACCAAAAAAAATGAATTTTAAACATGAGTTCCTGAAAATAAATATTTTTAGTAGGGTTCTGTCACATAAAATGTTTAATATGACATAAATCATGATTCAAAAATAAATTTCCTTTGTAAAAATAAAATTTAGGTTCAATAAGGTTGACTGCTTTTATATTATGTATTACAGCACATAAATATGCCGTTGGTTTCAGATGCTTTTATGGGTTGCCTTGAAAAATAGTTGTTTCCACTTGAAAAAGTTACATATATGGATGGCATTTAGAATTTAGCTGGATGCTAACCTCTAAATGTTCACTGTGTCTATGGGTGCCCAAAAGCAGTCACTTATTACATCCTCCTATAAACAATCCCTGAACTGCAGTGATGGCATCCAGTCACATCACAGCTGCTTGCTTTGCTGAAGTGACCATTAACACTCTCTTGGACTCACTGTGACATGGTTCGCACTCAAACAGTGGTCCAATCCTTCTGCTTTCACATATATTCCCCAACATAATGAAATCCATTGGGAGCCCTGGAAATCTTAAGCAGCACAGATTCGAGAAGTCATGCTGCCAGATCCCTTAACAGGCTATTTGATGCTCTGACCAGTTTTGACTTCGACAGAGCCTCTGACACAAACAGAGCATACCCTGTATATTTCAGAGCATTGTGTTCTATTTCACCATACCCCAAGGATGTCACTTATCATCACCTTGGTCACGCAGAGCTGAAAGAACAGGAGAGGTAGATATTCTCTGCCATTCACAGCTGGGCTCCCTTTTGGCTGCGAAAGAAGCTACTTGACGCGTTGTGGACCATTTCTTAGCCATTCAATGATATTCAAAGAAGAGCAAAGAGCACCTTTCATAAAAACGGCATTTCAACTACTCTATCTTTTCTTATTTCTAGCCCTCCCCCGAGAAGTATCCACTATCCTAATAGATGATCAGTTTTGAAGGGGACTCAGGGTACAAGGTCCATAGCTGTGTCTCTGCCTTCACAAAGATTAAAAATGATTTCTAACTATTTTGAGCTGCAATACCATGTGCTTTCTTTCCGCAGGGGATTTCTATGGGATCTATTGCAGGGAAGAAAGACTAAATGGAACCATGTCTTGCTCCAATTAAATATGTTTTACTAAAATCCATACTCACTTGAGGCTGTAAACAGAGGATTTTTTTCCTACAGTCTCCATGCCTCAAAATCAGTTTCTTATCTTTCATCCATTAGTTTATTTTACCTAATTTACCCTTAGTTTTTCTTACTCCTCATCACCTTTTTACTCAAGTTCTTAGTTTTCAATATTATCTATATTACGATTAAAAATGTAGGATGAAATCTCTAGGACCTAATAGGGGTTTGGCAGAAACCAAAGACAGGAAGTAATCATTAGGTTTTCTAAAGGAGACCAATGGTTGAGAAGAGGCTGTCTGCATGCTCTGTGATGAAATTTTAGGTTCTTTGGGCACCTGTGTGGTTCAGTTGGTTAAGCGTCTGCCTTCAGCTCAGTTCATGATCCTGGAGTCCTAGGATTGAGCCCCACATCAGGGTCCCTGCTCAGCAGGGAGTCCACTTCTCCCTCTTCCTCTACCCCTCCCTTTGCTCCTGCTCTCTCACTCATTCTCTCTTAAATAAATAAATAAATAAATAAATAAATAAATAAATAAAATCTTCTTTAAAAAAAAGAAATTTTAGGTTCTTGAAAGAACTACAGTGGAATATTAGGTTGAAAGACAGAAAATAGATTTGTATAACTCATTTCCTTTATGAATTTGAATATTAGTCCCCTTAAGGTGAATCTAGAAATATTTGATTTATTTTCTTCCTGAACAAAGAGATAAGGGGAAGAGGGATCTCTAAATAAAACTTTAGGAGCATGTGTGCATATATCCTTAAGAGGGGGCCAAGTAGAAATGAACAGAAGATCTATGAATTAGGAAGTTATGTTCCAATCATGACTCTGTTAATAAACAACTTGTGAACTTGGTCATGTGGTTTAGTCTATTATTTCTTTTGGACTTTAGTTTCCTATGTTAAATAGTATGTGTTTTTTTTTAATTCAAAATATTCACTGGACTTCTCTCTTGGGTTTATTCCTATGGGGTCCACCTTGGTGCTCCTCTCTGAAAGGAGCAAACTTCCAACTCCATTCCCACCTGGTCTGGCTGTGAACTTGCTTTGCACAATGGAATGTGAGTGGAAGTTATACATGCTACATCCAAGCAGAAACATCAAGACCTTTCACACGGTTGTGCCATTATTCCCTTTTCTTCTGCATCAAGACCATATATCTCAGTAAAGGGATATTAACTATGAAGAGAAAAGATGCCAACAAAGCACATTTTTTCCCCATGAATTTTAAGCCTACTGGTAGTTTAGATATTTATTAATTCACAAAGTGATGTAGAGTTGACAGTTTTAAAGGATTATGATAAAACCAAAAAAGTTTTATGTTTTTGATTCCTTATGAAAGAGAAAGTAGATAATTATAATTTTAAACATTCAATTAATTGGGGAGATATAACTAATAAACATGAGGCATTCCAATCAACAAGATCCACAACTACTTTTTCCTGGAAAGGCAATAATTAAAATGGTTTCAACTGTAGTTTCTCAGAAGTACTTTTTAAGGAAGAAGTTACTCTATCTAGGTAATTTTTCATAAAATGAACTTCCGCTTTGAATTTTCTCAGAAAAGGTTAGACAGCTTCAAAGTTAGATGTTTTAAGAAGGAAGAACTAATGACTATTTGACAGATTTAAAATGTCGTACTTGACAGCATGGTTATAGCTGTTTGATAGTAAGACTTAGATGTTCTGCTTTATTGAATGTCAGGCAGCAGAGCTGAAAGATCATCCGAATAACTTCTCTTTTTTAAAACCAGCAATTTTTCATCTAAAAGCACAAGAGTAGTTTTAATCAAATGATGACCCCTAATATCTGTTATAGCTCTAAAACTCTATGGTTTTATGAGCTCAAACCATTTGTTCAGGGTTAGAGGAATTTTGGTTCTGTTATTTCACTCTGAACTAGAAGTCTGGTTATCCAAAGTCTCTAAGAAAGCTGGCGGTGGCTCTGAGGCAGATAAGTAAATAATCTTCTAACTACCTTTTCAAATATTAACGCATTAAGAACATGCATTATTGGTTGCTATTCCCAATGCATTTTCACTGCAACACACAATACGAGTACAATTTATTTTTCATGAAAATGGTGTTAAATGAATGAAATGAGCATTTCCATCTAATTTCATATTCCAATTATTACTCATTCAGGTACAGAGGATGATAGTAGGGTTGCCAGATAAAATAGAGGATGCTCATTTAATTTTAAATTGCAGATAAACAATAAATAACATTTTAGTGTATCTCCCAAATATTGCATGGCTCTCCTAACACCTTCGTCTGATTAAGTAGGTTTTCAGTCATTTGCCAGTTATCAAGAGTTTTAATCTAATTATGAAGAAAGATCCTGTTCATTTTTATTTATTTTATTTATTTTATTTTATTTTATTTTATTTTATTTTATTTTAATTCTGTTCATTTTTAAACTTCTGGAATTTGGATGGCATGATGGCTAATTTTATGTGTCAGCCTGACTGGGCCACAGGGTACCCAGGTATTTGGTTAAATATTATTTCTGGATGTGCGTGTGAGGAGGTTTCTGCATGAGATTAACATTTGAATCAGTATACTGAGTAAAGCAGATTAGCCTTCTCAGTGTGGGTGGGCACCATCCAATCTATTGAAGGCCTGACAGGAACCAAAAGGCTGAGGAAGGGAGAATTAGCTTTCTCTGCCTAACTGTACTTGAGCTAGAACATCAATCTTCTCCTGCCTTTGGATTTGGACGTGGACTAAAACTTATGCCATCAGCTTTCCTGCTTCTCAGGCCTTTGGACTCAGACTGAAACTATATCATCTGTGGCTTTCATGGGTCTGGACTTCTCAGCCTCTCTATTTAGGTGAGTAAATTCCTTCTAATGAATCTCTTTATATATATATATATATATATATATATATATATATATATATATATATATACACATCCTATTGGTTCTACTTCTCTGGAGAACCCTGACTAACACAGATATGATGGAGAAAGAAGAAATACCCATTTTTTATATAATTGAAAACAACAAAGTTGCTATGCCCTCTGTTGTCCTGCTCTGTTGATCTCACTTATTGTGTATGGACTTGTTGGGGGTGGGTGACCTCAATACGCTCTGCTACTGAGGAGGACTCAGTCTCAAGCATTAGTCCTAAGCATAGGTTGTCCCTTCTGACCCTCAGCCATAACTAGCAGCCATCACCTGGAGTTCTCACGTGGCATTCCTTTCTCGCTACCCTGCAAGTCTTCAACAAGCAATCTCATCCATACTCTAGGACCGAGTTCTGAGCAAGTATGGTGATATTCACCTCACATACACTTTGGGCACTGGGAACTCTAGGGCATAATATTTGATGCCTTCTCCCTACCTTACCAGTATTCCTTCCCATATTCAGATAGTACCTAAACAAGTCAGCAAGACCTAGGTCATGCAGACATCAAGCGGAAGACCAAGGCATCAATCTTTCCCTCTCGTAGACAACTAAACATGATCAGTAATTTTGTTGGGGTTCTCATTCACCTTTTTTTCACCCAAGGAGAACCAGCAATTCTAGCATAACCAGGAAGGAGCAGGCAGGGTCTGTGGTCACTGGGAGGTCATATGAAAGTGAGACAAGGAAACTGAAGGGGACCACATGAAAAAAACTGCTTTTTTTGCTCCTTTTCCTGCTTCTATTCTTGCTAGGACCTGCACCCCAGCCCTACACATGGCTTATAGTACAAATAATGTATGTCCTCCTTGTAAAGGTCAAGGCGTTAATGATTTCTTTGGAGCCTTCCAACACAATAGATAACATCTAAGGAGTGACCAGGAGGGGTTATAGTGAACATTTTCCAAGACCACTGACTCCAGACACCTTGAGGCCAAGACCCCTGGTTCCAGGGCATAAGTGACTTATGGAGGACATCTGAGCACTCAACCTTGTTTTGACCAGTTCCTGGGTGCCTGAGAGGACACGTATATCAGATCACCATCCTCAACAAAAACCCCACACCCCAAGCAAAGATGAGACTCCTTCTTCCCTTTCTGAGTCTCTTAGATGCTCTGTCTGTATCTGCACTCTCCCTATGTCTTCAATAAACTCTGCTCTCACTTCCTCTCAGATCACATTTGATTTCTATCTTCCATGGAGCCAAGGATCCTCTTGGCTGATCCTGCGGGACCAGTCTGCATTAACAGGAGAGCCACTGTCCATGGATATTGCACTCTGTCAAATGGAGAAACGCTCACACTCCCCTCCCTCTCCTTCCTATCCTCCACTTCCCCATTCCACTCTCCCCCCCACCCCCCAATCCCCACTTTAAATTTGTGATGGTCAAGGCCGCCAAATAAGTTTGGTCTCTCTAGTTGCCAGGAACCTGGCAGTTGTACATTAAGAAATAGGTCTTGTTTGAAATTGGCTCTGGGGAACTCAGTAACATCATCATTCTCAAAGCTCTGCCATAATCTTTGCACTACTCACTATTTACCTGGGTGAGAAAGATGTCAATAAGCAACACATGACATCATATTAGCACAAAGAGGCTAAATTTTAATAGAAGTTGAATTCCCTATTAATGTTTATTTATTTATTTTTTTTTTTAAGATTTTATTTATTTATCTGAGAGAGAGAATGGGAGACAGAGAGCATGAGAGGGGGAGGGTCAGAGGGAGAAGCAGACTCCCCGCTGAGCAGGGAGCCCGATGTGGGACTCGATCCCAGGACTCCAGGATCATGACCTGAGCCGAAGGCAGTTGCTTAACCAACTGAGCCACCCAGGCGCCCCTCCCTATTAATGTTTAATTTTTGCTTTTATTTCCCTTCCTTTCCCCCAAAGTGTATGCATTAAAGTAAATTTAACATTGTTTTGAGGAAAAAAACATACCTCCAAGAAGTTCCCTGAGATATCTGGAGGCACACTGGGGTTTCACCAAACCAGGGTTGGTGATCACTTGCTCACAAATGATTGTTCTCTCAGATCCTCAGTAGGGGCTGGGCTGGGGGCCTGACCACAAAACAAAGAGTTTTTCTGCAGTTGTCAGACCACCAGGTGGCTCAGAAGTCAAGTCCTGCCATGTTAGCACAACCAGGAGGGGGCAGACAGGGTCTGTGGACATGTCCAGATAAAGGCTATGGTGCCCCATTTGAAGCAGTGTTAAAGAGGAGATCAGGCTCTGAGGTTGCAGTCAAAGGTAAGAGGTCAAGATAAAGTAGAAAAATACAGAGATCAGAACCTAGGCAAGGAGTCTGAATGATAATTATGGGCATCAGTAATAAGAAGAAAGACTGATACTGAATAATAATCAGTCTTGTGAAAAGAAGCTGATTGATGATTTTTAATCTCAGTTGAGTCTTTAGGATGGCCCCAAAATCTTCTTATGTAAACCCAGAGGGCTCTTCTTTGATTCTTTTATTTCAAACTTTTAGATTCCTCTTCAAACTTCTGACACAACTACTTTTCACTTTTCTCTCAGTAGACAACACTGACTCTCATTTCACTGAGCTCATCAGGAGAAAATATCTCAGTTTTCTTCCTGAGCAACCGTATTTATACACTGCCTGTCCTTATCTTTTCAGCTGCCCTCCTGTGGCAGGTGAGGAGGTGCTTTTCTTCTGGTCTAATGCAATCCCTGCCCTTTTCTCTCAATCTCCAGCCTCTCCCATTCTCCTCTCTCTTGATCTGGCACAAATAAATATACTAAAGTCTTTCTATTTAAAAAAACAAAACAAAACAAAAAACACACCTCACATTTCCCTCTAGCTATAGTCATTTCTCCTTCCACTCCCAACCAGAATCTGATAGTCTCACTTACTCATGTCCTCTATTCCGCAAACCTCCAGATGACTGTGTCAAATATTAAGTCTTACTGCTCCCTGGATATATTTCTAGCTACATCAACCTCCTCTTTCTGACACTTTAGTCCTTATTCTAAAGGAACTTTCTGCAGCATTTTATAAGGCTGACATTCCCCCCCCCCCCAAAAAAACCACACCTTTTAAAAAACTCTTTTCTCCTAATACCTTGATTGTCTGAATTCCTGTCTACTATGTTTCATCTTTCTTAGGCTCTTCTCTTGCCTCCTCTTAAATGTTGATCTGCTCAGGGCTTTGTTCTTGGCTTAATCATCATTTCACCCTATTTGCTCTATTTATGTTTAAGTTGATTTAATAATTTAAATTCATGACTTTCACTGTACTGAAGACTCTTCAAGCCACAGCTCTAGGCAGGTGTGTTTTGTTGTGTTGAGTTCTGTGTATCTGACTGGTTGTCCTGCAGGAGGCCCACTTCCGACTTGACGAGTCCAAAACACAATTTCTCTGCTGCGCTCACCTCCCCTCTCCTCCCTCACGCTGACCTTAACCTCCTCCTATAGTCTGTATCTCTGCCAATAAAAGATTTCATGCCAAGAATGGTACAAGGCACTTCAAATGCACTAACTCATTTAATCTGTATAGTAACCCTGTGCCTTAGAAACTCTAATTATGACAAAATATAATAGCATCAGTAAATACCTACTTACTCAAAACATGAACTTGGAGTTTACTTCAGGCTCTTCTCCCACTAATACCCTAAATATTTCCCAAGTCCTAGTTAATCTACTTCCATAATATCTCTCAAATTCTCCCTTTATCTCCCGTCTAAGTGAGTACAGCCTTAAGTCATGGGTAGCAATAGCTTCTGGAACACCTTCCACAATGGAGTCACAGTGATCGAAAATTCAAATCTTACTTTCTCTCAACGTTCAAAATCCTTGAGTAGCTCCCTGTAGCTTTTAGAATAAAGTTCAAATTTCTTAGCATAGAAGACTCTTCATGAACTGATCTCTTTCTATTTTTCTGCCAATTTTCTCACTTTGAAAGGAGGTACCTTTCCCTCTTTCAGCTTCCTTAGAGGTCCATACACTATGAACTTCCACCATTTGAGAGCTAAGGTAAAGGCATCTTCCACCTCTGCTTGCACAGCTCCCTCCCCCACTTTCTCCTTCTCAGACTAAATGGTAAGACTGGGGAAAAGGTCAGTAGAACTTAAAAACTGGGATACATACACAGTGGTACTGCCAGATGACATCAATCTTGTGGAAAACAAAGTTGTTAGGCAAGGGGGTAAAAGAGTAAGGTCATGAAGAAAAAGAAGCATGCTGGAAATCCCTTAATTCTTTCTCCACCTTTGGCCTTTTAGTAGGTGAGGCACACACAAAAAACAAAAAACAAAAAACTCATCATCGCCTTTGGATGGCTGAACAAGAAAGCATTGCCATTAGAGTAAAGACAAATTTCAGTTAGAAGTTGAGGTGGAAGAATTGTTCTGGGAGGAAACTAAGGATTAGAAGAGCCTGTTTACAATGGGAGTGAAGTTCCAGAGGGCACAAGGATGGGAGGATGTCAGCAGAGGGAAGGATAAATTGTTCTGCTGACAGAATATAAGAAGAGATCTTTGGAGAGACTTCCATTTGGACTTTGGTAGAGGAACAGCTAGCCTCAAGTTCAAAGCAGTTATGCTACCTACCACTTTTGAATTCTTATCACATGCCCAGCACTTGTCCAAGTACTTTAAATGGAATATTCTGCTCTTATTTTACCTCAGGCAGAAAACGAAACAGAGGAACACCCTCTTACATAGCTGTAAACTTACAGAGCTACAAAGTGGCAACTCTAGGTGCAAATTTAAGCACTCCAGGATGAGAACGGGATTGTGAAGTGAGCATATTGCTAGCATGGCTTGGGCCCAAGTATTGGTGAATAAATATTTTCATTGCCTCTGCAACTTGGTTCTGGGTAAAAAGAATGTGAATTAGATCTCTTTAAAATTCTCTGAAGTAGAGGTTTCCAAAGCTTTATGGCTCAGGCAAACTTTAGCTTTCCTCATAGTCAGTCTATGCCCTTTCCACAGTTAAGTGTTAGGAATCAAAATAATTATGCAAAAGATTATGCAAAATGACTCATTATGGTTTAAAGAGTGACTTGCATATTTCTGGGGTTAAGAGATTCCTCAATTCCTGCATTTTGCCGATGACACTAGCCATGTATTAATGTAAATCTCCACTGAAACATTTTCTTGCATGTAACAGATACCAGTGGAGAAAACATTATGTATATGAGTACATAATCATATGAAAACAATTATCTAAATTTTTGAAAACTGGCCAAAGCCTTATGTACCTTTTTGTTGTTTGTTTTGTTTTGTTTTGCCCCCGAGGCTAATGAATATAACCTCTATCAGACTCCAAATTTAGCTCAAACTCTACAGTCAAGGACATTTTCTTTAGAGTGGCCTTTCTTCATCCTCATTAAAGTTGAGCAAGCATCAAGTCTTGACTCTTTTGGGGTTATTCTCTGAAGAAGAAAGGTTGGTATAGTGAAAAGTGTATGGATTTTTTATTCATCAAGACCTAACCTTAGCTTTATTTTTTATTAACTACGTAACCTTAGGAAGGTTACTAAAATTCTAAGCTGTGATTCCTTAAGTGGTTAGGTCTTTACCTGAGACCACAACCCTGCTCAGTTCCTCACCCTTCCCTTTCCCACTTCACTCCCTCAGTAAGAGGTTTTTCTTGAAGTATACTCCCCCAATAAATCCTATACATGGAATCCTTATCCCAAACTACTTCAAGGGAACTTGACCTATGACACTTGGCACACTCCCACTCTTGTTTCATTGTTGCTACTGGAGATGGTGGTGGTGGGGGTTTTTGTTTATTTGTTTTGATTTGGTTTTAAGCTATGAATTTCCTTTTCTCTGAACACCCGGTTGATCCCCTGACCTTGACCATTGCTCTTTCTTCTGGATTTCTGATGTAGTTGGAATATACTTAATATTGTAACAACTACACATTTTCATTGTGACCCTGTGCATGTCTCATCCCTAGACTGCACGCTCCAAGAGGGCATGGCAAACATTTTCCTTTTTTTAGCCTCAGAGCTTCGCAGAGTTCCTTATTCACAGAGAATGTGAAATAACAGTGGAGTATACAATGATGGAGGAAGAGAAAGAAGAGGAAAGTATTTATTACCTATCTGGTTCTCTATTATTTTTTTAAGATTTTATTTATTTATTTGACAGAGAGAGAGACAGCAAGAGAGGGAACACAAGCAGGGGGAATGGGAGAGGGAGAAGCAGGCTTCCTGCAGAGCAGGGAGCCCGATGCGGGGCTCGATCCCAGGACCCTGGGATCATGACCTGGGCCGAAGGCAGACGCTTAACGACTGAGCCACCCAGGCGCCCCTGGTTCTCTATTATTTTTATTAATACCCTCAGCAACAGCAGTGTCAAAAACAAGAACAACAAAACCCTTTCAAATTGCTTTTGTAATGGACAAGAGGCAGAAAATTGTATGTGTAATGGGCAGTGACAAGTACTGATAGGAGAAGGGAGGGTCTAAACCAGTCTCAGGAGAAGAAAAGGTAGAGGCTGAGTGGAAATGACTCAAGGCTGTGAGAACATCCCCAAAAGAACATACTGACTTGTAGGCTTGCCTCTCAGAGTTCTTCACTCCTTCATCTTCCTGCCTTTTCCACATTCAATTTCATACCCTCTGTAGAGTTTTCTTCTCTACCCCTCACACCCAGTCTGATCAGCTTTTTTCTTCCTTTCTGTCACAGGGACCTTTCTGATCTCCTTCCTTCAAGAGTTTCTTGCCCCAGACCAGCAAAATCTAGAGCTATAAACAACTGACTTATAAATGACCTTGGGCTGAATCCATGGTTTTCCTTACAGCGATGGTACATTCCAATTTGTGACACCGCAGACTTTGAAAACAATCATGTGCTTGTCATTTCTTGACTTCTCTAGAGTTTCCCAATTTCTCACAAGGGAAGTGGGCACCAGTGTCCATGATCTTCAGGCTCACACTGACCCTAACAAAAAGCAAAGTCCTGCACCTGCCCTGTTGGTGATGGCTGGGATTGCTCTTTGCTGCTAATAGACCTAGTGCCTCTCTCATAGAAGCAAGAAATCCAAACATGATGTAACCCTTGAGTGACTACATTCTCTATTCTTACCTTGTTGATCCAGTTAGGGCCTTTTCAGTTTTTCTTCATGCATCCCAATTACCAACTGGAACCTAAGCACCTTGGGGGTGCCCCAACATGCTTCTCTGGATCTTGAAGACTTTGGCCAGCTTTGTTATCTACTTCCTGTGGGCTGATGGAAGTTGTTCCTTCCTTTCTTAAACCTCCTGTGAAGCCACTGACTAAAGTCCTCTTATGAAGAACCCATGCCAATGCTCTCCCTGTGATTTTGAAAGTCACCTAAGACTTGAATTTCTCACTTTCTCCCACCCCCTAGAAATACCACCCTAATGCTTGCCACAGACATGAAGCATGTGCCAGGAGCCACAAAGCCACTAACCCCCATCGTAAGGTGAAAATGGCATCCCTCCCGCTCCCAGATTCTTGGTTCCTACATGTTCTGTCCCTGAGATCTAAGTATATCCCCTGACAGAGTCGGTTCTGAAATGAAGATATATAGTGTCATCATTTCATATATTTCTTTCAAGCAATGAGAGCATGGGACTGTGCAGACTTCAGTCATCTATATAAAATGGATTTCAAAATTCCTAATGCAGTTAACATGCCATGCATCCAAAGTACAAGTTCCTTGCAATTCTAGTTCATTGGGACAGAGTCCTGACACTGGGTATGACCCCAAACCTCTGAGCACAGAAGTATTTGTCACAAAACGTCAGCATTGAAGAATAGCCTTAGGGTCTCAGGGAAGAAACTGACTGCTACAATTTAGCACATAATTATTGATTTGTTTACCATCTGGGTTTCCCAACTCAGTCAATAGCTCAGGTCAGGGCAGCAGCAAAATAGAGGGGAATGGACATGAGTTTACATCGGAAGTAACACAGGTGAGAAGTAATGACTGAGCATCTGGCAAGTAGTGGGGAGAGGAACAAAAGCAGGAGCATTTTGCTGCATTTTGGGGAACATTTTAAGAATTAATAGACAGTTCTGGCATTCGAAGATATAATCCCACCTCACGTTTTCATGTTTTGAAATTACCATGTATATATCTTGTCATTGAGTCTACTTAATATTACTTTATTTTTCCTGGAAGACTTCTTTTTGAAGCAATGGGATTTCCTAATATGAAGTCTTACAATGGAGGAAATGTGGTATTAATAGTCACCCCAAATTATTAAGAAGAGCTTAAACTGTATTTGAAGTTTTTCTTTCTTTCTTTCTTTTTTTTTTACTTAGGGAGATCTTACAATATTTAATAAATATTAGAATATCTCTTATAGGGGAAAGAGGTTAAATAAGTAGTTTTGAAGATTATTGAAATTTTAGCTCAGTTATCTGGAAAATTCACTTATTGAATTCTCCAGCAGCAGCAGTAAAATGAGGCTTTATGCTGAAAAATCCCTACTTCTTCAGTGTTTGTTTTCCTTTAACAAGCAAAAACATTCTGCAGAATGACCTATATTTTGTGAAAGCATTTTTGCACAGACAATTTCTGTTCCTTTCATATTGATTTATAAAAGTTAGCATGCTATATTTAACTACATAAATACATATTTCTCTGATTCATAAGTTTACCTTTTGCCTTTTGCTTTTAAATGATTATATACTAGAGAGATGTATCTATTCTATATACAGATGAATGAGGAACATAGTATCATTATAAGGAAGCATTAAAAAGGTGTAATATATTATTTACCATAATGAGAAAGTACCCAAAATAGATCACTGAAGTAGATTCTCCCAATTGCAAACAATACTTTTTTTATTATAAGTCAAGATAGGAAATATTTTCCAGAGGTTGCACAAACAGACTAAACCACAGAGATAACATTATTTCAGATAAATGATCAATCTCTCTATGGTCCCTGAGGCTTATTTTAAAGGATCTTTCAGCTGGGGGTACACTAGAAAGTCTGTGATGCATGTAATAGAATCAAGATCTCTATTACAATCCCAAATTGGTAGCACCTCTGAGTATCTCTGGGCTCACTTTCTTGAGAAGGATATATGGGCCCAAATAACTTACCATAGCTCACCCAATTATTAGTACACATAACTGAAAGTGAATTTCATGTATTGAGCTGACCTGTGTTCCAGGTTCACTTTAGAACCTGATAAATCATTTTAAATGATGACAAAAATTCAAAAATAATAAATCCAAAGAAAACATAAATAAATAATGTTAAGTAAATAATACATAGTTATTACTATAACAATTATTCATACAGGCCTCAGATTTTTAAATTCTTATGGTCAATTTTTTTCCAAGTTCTAATTGTCCATGAATATTTATTTTATTTTATTATGTTAATCACCATACATTACATCATTAGTTTTTGATGTAGTGTTCCATGATTCATTGTTTGCGTATAACACCCAGTGCTCCATTCAATACATGCCCTCTTTAATACCCATCACCAGGCTAACCCATCCTCCCACCCCCTCCCTTCTAGAACCCTCAGTTTGTTTCTCAGAGTCCATAGTCTCTCATGGTTCGTCTCCCCCTCCGATTCCCCCCCTTCATTTTTCCCTTCCTACTATCTTCTTCTTTTTTTTTTTAACATATAATGTATTATTTGTTTCAGAGGTACAGGTCTGTGATTCAACAGTCTTACACAATTCACAGCGCTCACCATAGCACATACCCTCCCCAATGTCTATCACCCAGCCACCCCCTCCCTCCCACCCCCCACCACTCCAGCAACTCTCAGTTTGTTTCCTGAGATTAAAAATTCCATGAATATTTTTTAAATAAATGACACTCTTAAGTTATGGGAATCTTAGTAAAGATTCTTAGCAATTCTTGGAAGCAGAGAGATGGAAAGGGTGTAGAAAAGTAAATTAAAGGAGATTCATATTTATAGCTATAGTATACACCATCATTTTGATAGAAGTAATTTTTTCTTTTCTTTTTTTTTTTTTTTAAAGTAGGTTCCATGCCCAACCTGGGGCTTGAACTCATGACTCTGAGATCAAGAGTCAGATGCTCTACTGACTGAGCCAGCCAGGCACGCTGATAGAAGTAATTTTTAATGAATTATCTTTCCATGATGCTGTGTTAGGCACCATTCATTGATAATTAAACAGACATGATCCCTGGCTGCTATAAAATTTGTACCTAGGAGAAATCACTGAGACCTCAATGATATGTCGTCATGTGGATATTGAAATGGAACTTACATGATTTACTTGGGCCATGTACAAGCAATGGAGCATACTCATTTAGTGATTTCTTGCAGGAAAAGGAGTTTTCTGGAGATAGCGCTATTAGGAGGATTGAACACTTGCTGGAAAATGGTCTTTTTATAAGCCCAGCTAGTTACGCTTTGTTAGGTTCCAACATGTTTAAATTTTTCATTAAAAAAAGGAGTTGATTGTAATATGAGCAGAGATGTTTCCTTTCCCATTTCTGTTTTCTACCAGGAGAGATTTTTCCTAAAGCAATCCAGCCTCTTTCCCTATCCCCTACTCTTCCAGTGGAGGCGGCGTGAGTTGTCTCATTGGAGATTTGGAAGAGGCCCAAGACACCTGTGGCTCAGTTTCAGCACAAGCCTTCTCTCTAGGGTCTACCTGCAGAGAGTGTGTGTTCTGACTTGTCTCAGCCAGTCAAGTGAGCTGAGGCTTGGTGCCCTGCCTCTGGGCAGGCCAACTTTTGTGGGTCACAACCTGTGACTTCAGTAATTTGTCCACAGATGAACACTACATCTTCTGGTATTAGCTTTCGCAGTAGTAAGTTCTATAATCTTAGGTCTTACATTTAGGTCTCCAATTCATTTTGACTTAATTTTTGTATACGGTTTGGGAAATGGATCTTCTTTGACTCAGTACTACACTCAATAAGTATTAGTTTCTTAAAGGTTATTGGTAATGTGCAAATATTTGCCATCTATCAGTGAAATTTTCATTGTTTGTTACAGTAAAATGTATTGGTCTATCTTGGATTTTACATGGATATTTTACCTATACATGATTTTATGAAATCATATATTGTTCATTTGGAAAATACGGGTTCACTGAACTATTTAGGTTTTCCAAAATCTTGACATATTTCATTTATAAAATGTCAAAAAATCGGGACGCCTGGGTGGCTCAGTCAGTTGGGCGGCTGCCTTCGTCTCAGGTCATGATCCCAGTGCCCTGGGATCGAGTCCCACATCGGGCTCCTTGCTCAGCAGGGAGCCTGTTTCTCCCTCTGCCTGCAGCTCCCCCTGCTTGTACTCTCACTTACTCTCTCTTGCCCACACTCTCTCTCTCTCTAACAAATAAATAAATAAATAAATCTTAAAAATAAATAAAATGTCAAAAAATCATAGATTTTAATATTATCAAGAATCTCATCAAAAATATCTTTATATATTTGCAAGTTGTCAAGCTCACAGTCAAACTTGTTGATACCAGTTTCAAAAAATTCTAATTTTTTGCTTGAAAGTTCAAATGTTGTCATTGGCATCAAATTTAAGTTTTTGCCTTGAAGTGACATATGCTTTTGTTCATTCTCAACAAAAATGTCTGCCAAATATCTAAGTTTGTATAACCATATTTTATCTGTCAGTCGTTCTTCAAAGTAAGTATCATGTTCTATAAAAAAAAGTGGCTAGTTCAGTTTGCAACTCAATCACACAAATGTTTTTTCCTTCCAGACAGCATCATACTTCATCCAATATGCAATAGAAGTATTTTATGCATGCTGCCTAGGTTGTCACACAGAACATTGAAAAAGATGTGTCATCGGGGTTGAAATTTAATAAATTAATAATTTTTACTGCTTGATCAAGGATCTTCCTAAGTGAAACTGGCTTTCTTATTCTTTTCGGTGAGTTGGGGTTTAGATTCTCAGTACTGTGAGGTCTCTGGGTCACGGAGACCGGCACAGTCAATACTACTTACCATCCTTGCAAAGATTTAGGAGTCTGGTGTTATACAACAAGCTTACAGAAGATGTTGCTGGCCTTCATTCTTTTCAGAAGAAGACATTTTGCAGTTTAGCTCTAGATGGCATTCACGTCTTGTATCTCTGATAGAGACCCACGGCAGATTTTTATACACTGATATTGAGGTACTCCAATGAATCTCTGATTCTTCTGTCTGTGAGAGACGTTCTGAATGAATTTGCCACTCAGTATATCTTAAGATGGTGACAGGTAGACAAGTTGTAAAAACTAGTATTAATCTACCTTTCACTATGTACTAGGCATTCTGTGTACTTAGAAAAAATTAGTAACTCCAATAAGCCCGTGAGATGTGTTGAAATTTATAGATGAGGTAATTTGACTCAGAAAGGTTAAGTAGCCCAAGATGGCACTTCTAATTTAATTTAAGTGGAATTAAACCCAGATCTGTCAGATGCTAAAGCCCATAGATTTTCCATTTTCACCAATATTTTTTCCAAGTTATTTTTGTGTTTTAGCAGAAAGTTTTTCAATAAAACTTAAAGCAGAACACTAAAATGTTAAAGCTCCTCATATTGCATCAGCATCCATGAAATTCTCATCAAATATCTGAAGAATCTCAGAAGCACTTCCAAAAGGCTCTGTAGATAGAATACAGCTGCCCCGTGGCTCTCTACGCTACTGGCTGTCTTTGTTGACATCTGTTACTTGCCTTTTTGGCCTGTCCCTCTCTCTCTCTTTTTAAATTGTCCCCAGTGCCCAAGATTGTTCATGGCAATGCATGGGGCTTTTCCATTTTCTATTCAGGCTGAAGGAACTGCTTCTGGTTGTATCTCTCTTTTGTAGATTTACCTGCACATGAGTGGAAAAGCCTCGGTTAGCAGAGCAAACAAACCTCTACTCTTTTGTTATCTAAACTGGAATACACACTGGCTTTTCCACCCAGCCTGACTCCGAATAAAATTAGTTGTACTGTCACAAGGATTTGAGTGGACCATTTTACCTAAAAGGAGAATTGAATATTAGTGCAACACCTTCTATATATCACATACTGTGCTATACATCATCTATAAATTTAATATACATTATACTCTGCTGAGTGCTCTGTGCTTTATGCCAGGCCTCAGCTTCAGATCTGAGAGGGGGATTGTGCCGAATTGTTCTGCCTTAAAATTAATCTTACTTTTCTTTTTTTTGGTGTGAAACTATAAAAAGATTAAAAACAGGAAGAAAAATCATGAGCAAGTTTGCATCTTAGAAGTATAATCTGTCAAGAATTTAAAGTAATTAGATGGGAGATAAGGCTGGAAGCAAGAAGACCATTTCAAGAGTCCAGAAAAAGGGGGTAAAATATGAGGAGTCAGCTTAAACAGTTCAACAAGAAGGCAGAAGAGGGAAGTAAATAGTCAGGAGAGAGGGAATCAATAGGTCTCAACTCATGGAATATGGAAGAAACAATTAAGACTTCCCAGCTCTTAGTTCCACCAACTCCAATAGGAAATACTGAAGGAAAGGCATATGCTAGGGCTGGAACACAGCAAACAAGATCGCATAACACTGACAGCACATGAGCGGTGAACTGTTCCACATGTTTATGTCCATGGTGTGCCACTGACTGGGGTTAAACACATAATCTTTCTATTCATAGTTCAAAAAGAGCTTTTGACATAAATGGGTATTAAATCTTACCAAATATTTCTATAAAATTAATTGATAAGATTATCTAATTGAAGTTCATATTATAAAATATCCTGGGGTGCCTGGGTGGCTCAGTCGTTAAGCGTCTGCCTTCGGCTCAGGTCATGATCCCAGCGTCCTGGGATCGAGCCCCGCATCGGGCTCCCTGCTCCACAGGAAGCCTGCTTCTCCCTCTCCCACTCCCCCTGCTTCTGTTCCTGCTCTCGCTATCTCTCTCTCTGTCAAATAAAATCTTTAAAATAAAATAAAATAAAATAAAATAAAATAAAATAAAATATCCTGATATTGATCTAACCTTACATTCCTGGGATACACCTTATATAGTCATGGTGAATTAGGAAGTTTTCAATATAATTAGATTATATTTGGTAGGGCTTTACAGACATTTTTAGTGCAACTATTCATAATTGGGGCAATTTCCCTTTCTGTGTGCCATTTTTGTCATTTTGGGTATTCAACCTTTGTAAGAGATTAGGTTAAAATGAAGGATTAGCTTCTTTTTGAAAATAAATAACTTACCAGTAACATTAACTGGGACCTGACATTTTCTGAGAAGTATTTCTTATTTTCTACATCTTTAATTAAAGTATTATTCATTCTACTTCCTCTTGCATTAACTTGGTAAATTTATACTTCACAAAATTTCATCTTTTTAAAATTTACTATTTATTTTTTTAGAGAGAGAGTGTGTGCATGAGCCAGGGAGGGTGGGGGGAGGCAGAGGCAGAGAGAGAATCTTTAGATGGCTCTAGGGCCAGCACAGACATGGGGCTTGATCTCACAACCCTGAGATCATGACCTGAGCAGAAATCAAGAGTTGGATGCTTAACCGACTCAGCCACCCAGGTACCTGCAAATTTTATCTTTTCAATTAAAAAATGCCCAATTCTTCCTTAAGTCTTAAATTCTTTGATATGACCATTGCTCTCCCTCTTATCTTTTTGTCCATGTTTAACTGAAATATAATTACCAAGGTTGTTTATAGCATTTTAATTATTTTTTATTAATTGTATCTCTTGTAAAAAAAAACAGACTGGGTTAAAACCAAAAGACTCCTTACTCCTTGATAAGAAAGTTTAAATTGTTTCAGAAGTACAGGTCTGTGATTCATCAGTCTTACACAATTCACAGCGCTCACCATAGCACATACCCCAAATAATACATTATATGTTAAAAAAAAAAAAAAAGAAGATAGTAGGAAGGGAAAAATGAAGGAGGGGAAATCAGAGGGGGAGATGAACCATGAGAGACTATGGACTCTGAGAAACAAACTGAGGGTTCTAGAGGGGAGGGGGGTGGGAGGATGGGTTAGCCCGGTGATGGGTATTAAAGAGGGCACGTACTGCATGGAGCACTGGGTGTTATATGCAAACAATGAATTGTGGAACACCACATCAAAAACTAATGATGTAATGTATGGTGATTAACATAACATAATTAAAAAAAAAGGAAGTTTAAATTGCTTATATTTACTGTCAAAATATGAAATAAACTTGAACTGACTTCTCCATCTTTCTTTCACACTCATTTTTGTTTCACATTTAAATAATGTTTTAGTTCTATATTTCCTGTCTAACTTATTGTGTTAATAAATCTTATTAAATCAATGTTTATTTAATTCCAAAATTTGAAAACAAAAAAAATTGAAAACAAAACAATAACTGAAGCATTCCATTTATGGAAGGTGATGAGTTTAACTATTTTTCCTTCCCTATTCCATTTCCCTTATTCTGATCTCTATATTTGGGGATCAGAAACCTCACTAAAAAAATGAAATCTTTATTTTCTAGATTTCTTTGACTACCTTTGTTTTCACAGGCAGAACAATCATTTAGTCTTTGTGAGATCAAGAGTTACCTCTCTTATCTGGAATCAGATAGTAATCTGATTTTAATATGTCTTAACCTGGTGGGCAGGATGGAAGAGTGGGTAAAAAACCTGCCCAGTCAATGCAGTTCTAGATTGGCACAAGTCATGATTCTCATGAAGCTGTGGGAGTCCCCTGAATCAGTGGCCTTGCAGCAGGGTAGAAAGGCAGTCCAGAAAAGAGTAGCTGAGTGAGCTGCCACAATAAGGAGGCCTAAATGCATGTCTTGAGAGCCAGAAAGTTCAGGCAAGAAGAGCAAATAAGGAGGAGACCTTTACTAGGTAAATACCTTAGCTGAAAATGTCTCTTTCTGGCATACACTTGGGAAAGGACTGACTGACTTTCAAGACTCTGGAATAGGACAGAGAAACCATTATATTTAGAATACATTTCTTCTACACAACAACATTATTAACTTTGACTCATTTTTTGATCTTCTCCTTGGAAATTTGCCCTGGACATTTGCACCTTAAAGTCTCCCTTCCTACCCTTTCTCCACTTATCCCTATAGACTCCAGATAAGTCATTGCTTCTCTGTACTTCCTTCATAATTTGTGGGTTATTTATTCCTTTACTGCAATCAACAAGTGAAATTTAGTAACTGTTTACTGTTCTGTTACTTCTGCCAGACTATGAATCTTACAGGTTTGGGGTAATACTCATTTGGGTAATACTCAGTTCATCATTGTATCTAGTAGCTGGCACAGAGTAGGTCCTTAGCAAATGATGCTGTATTGAAAATCACTATGTATTACTAAGAGAAAGCGTAGGGAGAGAAGAGAGGAGAAAACACTTGCATGTCAGGGGGAAGAAAAGAAGCCATTAGAGATAGAGCAGAGTCCTGAACGGTAACAGAGGAACCAGCACAGTGCAGGGTCACAGGTATCAAGAGAGGAAAAGGACTCGAGCTGGGAACACACAGGGGGAAATCATGAATTGTAGGAGAATGAGGACTAGGGAAATGTCACTGGAATTGATAATGGGGTGATCCCTGATCACTTTCAAAGTAGCAGATCAAGTAGACTTGATGGAGACAGAAACCAAATTGCAAGGTCAGAGTGAGTGGGAAAAGAGGAGATGAATAAGGACTAGCTAGCCTGTCTTTGAAAGGTGCATTGGTTGGAAGAAAGAGAGTCAGGAGTATGGAAATTATGAGGTTGAGAATTATTTTGCTCTAGATTAAGAATCCATGTGCATGTTGATAGGCAAAAGAAAAGGAGCCAAAGGAGAGAATGGACTGTACGAAAAATGGATAGTTGATGGAAAGCAGTGGAGCTGGAGAGGAGGGAATAAGACTAAACAAATGTGAGGAGAAGGTGAAAGAAGGTGGAAAAAAAAAACAAAACCATGTTCTATTGTGATAGGGAAGAAGAAAAGTTTTTAACAAGTCAAAATGAAGATAAATCCAGAAGTAGAAACTTTCTTCTGCTCTTTAGGTAGAAAGAAATCTGTGAGAGGGGACATCCATTGGCATCTATCTCCGTAAATTAGGAGTGAAGCCACCCCCTGCTCCTAGAGTGGAGTTGCTGCGGTAGAATTAGGGGCTGAGGAACACAGAGTTTAGAACAGCAGGGAGAGAGTGTTACAAGGAATCAATGAGAAGAGACGTGCAAGATGAAAAGCAGCAATGAGGGCCAATTTAAGAGTAATTAGTATGAATTCTACTTGTGGTCTCAGCTATGGTTTATTGAAATTCTCCAACAGTTTTTGTCATCCTGGGTGGTATTCACACCACATGAGTGAATGAGCATGGATGATCACATGAGTGTGGGATTCTAGACTGTAAGTGGGGGCAATATTGACAGGACTGAGCCTGGATTCCAGACCACAAATGGGAGTGAGGCCAAAATAGGAAACTGTGTAAATGTTAGGAAATGGAAGAGAGAACAGATTAAGAGCTTGTGGTCACAAATAGTGAGTGCTGGGTGCTTATTCATCCTTTTAAGTTGCTTAAATATTTATGGATTTATTTTAATAAAGACTTTCCAGGCAGTTCCCATTTTTTGCCACATATCTAGCAGTAATACTGGAAAACAGAAGTGAACAAAGATCTCATCTTCACCCCCCCCAACCTTATGTTGACTTTTTCCTTAGTGAATAGCCTACATAAATCCCTCTTTCACCACTAGATGACCACCTGCATTTGTAATAGGTTATACAGATTGATTTCATAATGGCTAACTAGAAGTGATGGAACTGATGTGTATTGACAATGATAAATTCAGTATATCAGGGGTTAGAATAACTGAACCCAGATTTTGGAAAGTGACAGAAATCTAACTTAATATTAATTGACTCCAGGAAAGTTAACTTAACCTTTTAAGAATCAGTTTTCTCAACAGTGAGTGGAAATAATATCAGATATCCCAAACAGTTTTAAAAATTGGAAAAGAGGGGTTCCTGGATGGCTCAGTCATTAAGCGTCTGCCTTCGGCTGAAGTCATGATCCCAGGGTCCTGGGATCGAGCCCTGTATCGGGCTCCCTACTCAGCGGAAGCCTGCTTCTCCCTCTCCCACTCCCCCTGCTTGTGTTCCCTCTCTCTCTGTGTCTCTCTCTATCAAATAAATAAACTATTTAAAAAAATAAAAATAAAAATTGGAAAAGATAATATATATAAAATGTTTAGCACGGCTCCTAGAACTAAGTACATGTTCTGCATCTTGCCCATGGCAATTTTATAGTTCTTGTAAAATTCATTCCTTCATTAGTTAAATATTTATTAAGGGCCTACTAGGTGTCAGTCATTACTTTAAATACTCAATATACAATGATGTGGGAGACTGAATTATTGGCCCCAATTCCTTACCATTCCCTGTATCCATAGCCTTTACTATGTGTTTTTCTGTCCTCCTACTAAAGGGAAAGTGAACCTCCCCACACTGAGACTTCAGACTGAGCCAGATGACTTGCCTTCACTCACAGAACATAGGCTGAAGTTTCAGTGAGCCAGTTCTGTGCCTTGGTCTTAAGAGCCAGCATGGGTTTTTACTCGCTCCATTCTGTTTTTAACTTTGCCTTGAGAATAGTAACCCTGGGCCCCAGAAGGCACCTGTGAAGCAGACCAGAGCCCCACCGACAGCACTCAGGCTCAACTAGATACATAGCTTGAAGCAGAGGTACCCAGTTAAACACAGTCTATATCAGGAGACGGCAAA